>NC_044190.1:525198-892698 GCF_900880675.1 Sparus aurata | reverse complement strand
AGTTTAAATAATGGTGTAATATTACTGCCATGAACAGGCAGTGTAAAAGGGGCTCATAGCAATGGAGACAACGAGACCATTAGTTGTTTCAGGTAAAAAAGCACAATATCTGAATACTTAAGTAAAAAGTTGCTTGATTACAGTAGTTTAGTAAATTAAAATGTGAGTTTAGAAAAATCAGTCTTGGAGGTTGTTCATGTTCACATTTGTACGTGTTATTATAGGTATACCATATTGACACAATACATGTCATATCATGTAAACATTACATCATTATGTTTTGATTGATCTGTCTGTCATATTTGGAGGTTAGGGTTAGTGGAAGGTGGAGAAGTTTCAGGCACCGGAGACTGCAGTTTGAGTCTGTGTTTTAAACATTTGTAAGTAAAACCACAGGATGTTTTTATGGAAACCTCAGGACAATTTCCATCAGTGTTTGTGGGGACAAAAAAACAATTTTGATGCTAAGTCCTGATATCTCCAGCTGTGTTTTTGGCTACAAAACAAGTATATTAATCCATAACAGGATCTTTTTTGAACCCTAACAAAACAGAGCATAAGCACACTGTTGTCACAACATTAAAATGAATATAGAACCTGAAAAAAACTGAAAGTTGCAGCACAAAGAAATGTGAAGTTTCAATATATGTGTGATTTGCAGAAACTACCAACCCTTTTCGTCTTTGTGACAGGGTTGAAGAGGTTTATGGGAATGTTAATCACTTTGGTTATAAATAAGTGAATTGAAGCTTGGACATTACCAAAAATCAGAGGATCATGTACAACATTTTGTGGCAGTCTCTCCATAGATGATAAATGGATAGGTGACAGTCAGTACTTTGGCGACTAAGTGTATTGTATATAGAATGACTGCTGACTATATTTCACTCTTCTGGACTGAAAAGGTAGACAGACCAACAAAGAGCTGCACTAAAGTGCTTGCTTTTAAACTGCATTATGATAGGTGAAAGACTGGTGTTCTCCAGGGTCAGACTGTGGCTTCTGTGTTTGTGCAGTGTTGTGGTACAGAGCTGATCAACAAGATGGGCTATTACATTGCAAAAATCTACACAGGAATGCTCAGTGTTGACTTGATTTCTGTGTGTTAGAGCAAATGATCTACATGCTGCACCTCTCAGCAGATGTAAGATGGATAAAATTCAAAGAAAACAGACCATCACGGAATATTAAGATATAAAAAACACTATTTATACTAGCACAGAATTTTCTATTCTTCACAACTTACATTTTGTTTGTCAGCTAACACTTTTCAAGTTTAAGTGAGGCATAATAATCATGGGATTTAATCATAAAGCTAAGAATGGAATCAGCACGGTTCATAGTTGCCTCTATGACAAAAGCTACATCAACATGGTGGTCTGTCAGTGACATGACTTGCCAACTTTTAACAGCTGGGGTTTTGATAAAGTGTATTTGGGTGGCAATCCATTTAGGCAGGCAAGGCAAGGCAAGTTTATTTGTATAGCACAATTCAGACACAAGGCAACTCAAAGTGCTTTACAGGCATACAGAAATAACATTAAAAGACATAAACATTTCATTTAAAAGACATTAAAAATTGCATAAAAAAAATAATAATAACAAAAAATAAATAAATAAAAATAGCATTTTAAGACCAGTAAAAACATTAAGAGACAAACATCAAAACAAGTAGGCTAAAATAGAGAAGCTTTAAAAGAAACAAGACTGTAGAGTCAGAGTAATAATGCAGTTCAAAGACTTGAATTGCCTCAGTTAAAAGCAGTGGCAAAAAGAAATGTTTTAAGCCTTGATTTAAAAGAGGTGAGTGTTGGAGCAGACCTGCAATTTTCAGGGAGTTTGTTCCAAATATGTGGCACCTAGTAACTGAAAGCTGCTTCTCCATGTTTACTTCTGACTCTGGGGACTGAAAGCAGACCAGTACCTGACGATCTCAGAGGTCTGGATGGTTCATAGCGCGGCAGCAGACCAGAAATGTATTTTGGCCCGAAACCATTTAACGCTTTATAAACCAACAACAGGACTTTGAAATCTATTCTTTGATAGACAGGAAGCCAGTGTAAAGATCTAAGAACTGGAGTGATGTGATCTACTTTTTTGGTTCTTGTTAGGACTCGAGCAGCAGCGTTCTGAATCAGCTGCAACTGTTTGATGGAGTTTTCAGGGAGTCCTGTAAGGACACCATTACAGTAGTCGAGTCTGCTGAAGATAAATGCGTGAACAAGTTTCTCCAAATCCTGCCGAGACATAACCCCTCTTATCCTGGATATATTCTTAAGGTGATAGTAGGCTGACTTTGTAACTGTCTTAATATGGCTGCTGAAATTCATGTCTGAGTCCATAGTCACACCAAGGTTTCTGACTTGGTCTGTAGTTTTCAACATTACAGACTGAAGCTGAGCAGAGACTTTAAGTCGTTCTTCCTTGGATCCAAAAACAATTATCTCAGTCTTATCTTTGTTTAACTGAAGAAAATTCTGACACATCCAATCATTGATTTGTTCAATGCATCTACTCAGAGTATGTATGGGATTAAAGTCCCCTGGTGATATGGTTATGTAAATTTGTGTGTCATCTGCATAACTATGGTAGCAAATTTCATTGTTTTCCATTATTTGAGCTAGAGGGAGCATGTAAATGTTGAATAGTAGAGGCCCCAGAATGGAGCCCTGGGGTACTCCGCTTGTCATTTTCATCCGTTCAGATGTGTAGTCACCAATAGACACAAAGTAATCTGTCTCATTTAGATAAGATTTAAACCACTTTAGTGTTGTACCAGAGAGTCCAACCCAGTTTTCCCATCGGTCCAGTAGTATATTATTGTCGACTGTGTCAAACGCAGCACTGAGATCCAGTAATACTAAGACTGAGATTTTTCCGCTGTCTGTGTTTGAATGAATGTCGTTGAAGACCTTAACGAGGGCCGTCTCAGTGCTGTGATGTGGTCGAAATCCTGATTGAAAAACATCAAAACAGCCATTTATTATTAAGTAATTGTTCAGATGTTGAAAGACAGCTTTTTCAATTATTTTACTTAAAATTGGGAGGTTTGAAATGGGCCTATAGTTATTCATTACTGATGTGTCTAGAGTTCTCTTCTTCAGGAGTGGTTTAATGACTGCTGTCTTAATGGCTTGGGGGAAGACACCTGAGAGAAGAGACATGTTGACAATCTGTAGCAGGTCTGGAATCATGCAGTCTGAAACTTTTTTGAAGAACCCTGCTGGTAAAATATCCAGGCTGCAGGAGGAAGACTTCAAATGCTGTATAATGTCTTGAAGGTTTTTGTCATTAATTGGATCAAATTGTGTCAGGGTATTAGAGTTGGGTTTAGGTGGACAAAACAACAACACACCTCCAGTACCTGGTAGAGTGGCAGTGACCGCTTGTCTAATGTTCTGAATTTTGGCAGTGAAGAATGATGCAAATTCATTACAGGCCCTGGTAGACAGATGTTCAGAGGCTACTGGCACAGGAGGGTTTGTTAGCCTGTCGACAGTAGCAAACAAGGCACAAGCATTGTTTTTGTTCTTGGTGATAATGTCTGAGAAGAAGGACTGCCTTGACTTTTTTAATTCTAAATTAAAAATGTAAAGTCTCTCTTTATAAATGTCAAAATGAACCTGGAGATTTGTTTTTCGCCACCTGCGCTCAGCTTTTCGACATTCCCTTTTTTCCATCTTGACTAGCGTGGCGTTTCTCCAAGGAGATTTTTTCTTACCAGAGACCACCATCACTTTAGTGGGTGCAATGGCATTCATGACATTTGTAATTTTGGAATTGAAATGAAGTCTAAGGTCATTGACAGAGAACCTAGAGAGGGGTGGTGTGGAAGAGAAAGCATCAATGAATATGTCACCAGTGTTTTCAGTGATGTATCGCTTTGAGACAACCTGAGTTTGAACATTTGTGTGCACTGATATATCACTCTCAAAGAAAACACAGTAATGGTCAGAGAGAGCGACATCAGATACCAGAACCTTAGAAATGTTCAGACCCTTTGAGATAACTAAGTCCAGGATGTGGCCCCTGTTGTGTATGGGCTGTGTCACATGCTGAGTGAGTCCAAAGTTATCAAGGACACAGCACAGTTCTTTAGTCCATCTGTCCTCAGGCTTGTCAACATGGATGTTAAAGTCACCAACAATTAACACACAAAGTCAGTGCAGATAAGAGACAGTAACTCAACAAGGTCATCAAAGAAATATGTGCAGTATTTAGGTGGCCTGTAGATGTTTAGAAATATAGCTTGAGAAGATGAGTTTACCTGAAGAGCAACATATTCAAAAGAAGTAAAACTTCCATAAAACATCTGCTTGCATTTGAGTAACTCATTAAACAGAATACTAACACCTCCTCCTTTTTTATGCATTCTAGTTTCACTTATGAAAGAGAAATTTGGAGGACTTGATTTAATGTGAACAGCTGCACTGTTATCCTGGTCTAACCAAGTTTCAGTTAAAAACATAAAAGTAAGATTGTGTTTGATGATAAAGTCATGTATTAAAAAAGATTTTCCTGCCAGAGATCTGATGTTTAATAGAGCAACAGTTACAGTATCAAAACCAACTGTGCAATTTTTTGCGACAGTTAGAGGCTGACGAGGAATGGGAGCTAAATTGAATGGATTGGCACATTTAGTCCCGCATTTCCTGTTTCTCAACAAATTCACAATTTTTCTATTTTACATTTACATGAAATTATCTTATTGTAACTGTAAATGGTGGAGTTGGTGTTGCTTAGGTATCTGAGAATATGCCTTCTTTGAAGTGGCTGTATGCTGTTTGGCCTTGAAATTACCCACTCTCCCCAATGTTATAAATAATTGAGTGTCCTGTTAAGACTGTCTCTTACCTTGGCGCCCTAAATGACTTTCTTCAATATTGTAATCACACTTGTCATGTGTAAGTCCTTTACGTCTTGTAGTCAAAGTCACGGTTTCATCCTCCACTCTCATATCCCATGGCTGCGGTTGACAATTCAAAAACAGAAGAGGGACTAATCTTTTTGTCCTTGTCAATCATAAGGAGTCTGGCGCCTTTCCTGCAGGCCACAGTCAAGACTTTGGGGAGCTATTGTCAAGTGGCATTACTGTCCCACTAACGCTGCTAAAAGCCAGCTTTTCAACATTATAAAAAAAATTGTTGATGCATTATTTAACACAGAGATCAGGCGCGATTTCTAGACGGCTATGGAGTTCTAAAATGGGGGCATGCAGCCAAGACTCCTGGGTGATGGTGAGGCAGAAGGCACTGTGACAGGTTTCTTTCTTTCTACCTCACATATACATACACAAACACACACACACCTACGTCCATACCACACAATTCCATCTTTCAGAAAACCTCCAAATAAACCCTTAACCCTAACTGTGATCCTCTCCCCAATATGCCTAATGTTAATCGCCTAATCTGTTCTCCTGTTAAATTATAGTACATGTATTTAACTGACGCTTTAATGCAAAGCTAGTTACTTTGTGTAACTAGCTTTAGCCTTTACTGATTTTGAATGCACAATGGCCACTAGGAAAAGTCCAATAATCAACTCAACTGACCTATGTTGTAACATTCACTCACTCAGTCAAGAACAGACCTTCGTAGTTAAAGGACGGCCCCACTTTGCTACAGTCCAACCAAAAGTAGGCTGCTTAGTTACACATAGAGTGTTAGAACAATTATTAACAAATTAAATCATAGTTAATTAAGTTTATCATAGTTTGTAAATGCTCAATAAATACTGTGTAGTTCATCGATAACCATTATATGGAAGGCCATAATGAACTGCAACTGATGTTTATAAACCTTCACAATCAACTTTTTTGTGTTGTTTGTTAACGTGAAATAACTATTAACCAAAATGTGTTTGATTTTAATTTTTTTATTACATTTATTATTGATCGTTATTATAAAATATTACTGGCTACTTCTCTTCAACTGTCCATACACATGCACCAGTACCAATATAATTGATACTATGCAAATCCACTAAACTTGAGATCAACAGTTACCAGAGCTAATTTGACACCTTAGACATGGCATTACTCAGGAAAACTCTAAAAACCCACTATTCTAATCTAGTAAATAAAGTCACCATTACCTTGAGTAAACTTGTGGATTTCTCTGGTTTTAATATTGTTGGAAACACTAATGTAAGTACTCAACTCAACAAAATAGATGACACATTTTTCATCATTTTATACATTTTAATGCAGATGTCACAGTGTGGGTTTCTATTCGGTTTTCCCCACCTTTTTTGCTCCTCACCTGTGTGCTATCAGTTAATCACTCCTTGTTTATTTAAGTCATTGTCTTCCCCTCTCTCTGTGTCTTTTCCTCATGTTCAACCTGCATGTGCTGCCTGTGTCCTCATGTCGTCCTTTACTGGATTTATTTGATTTAGTTTTTGCCTTTGCATGCCTTGTGCCAGTGTTGGATTTCGGCATGTTCTTGCTTGCAACAGGAACTACATAAACATTAATATGAACACTATGTCGAGGAAAGTCTCTCTTCTTTATCATTGAACATGAGCACTATCCAGACAAAATGCAAATCACAAGAGGGTTTTAACTGGGTGAATAAATCATTGGAATCTTGTGGAGAACTATTGTGGACACTGGCCTATGTTGGTGGAATCTATATGGTAAACCGAGTTAGAGATTTGAGAATCCATCCAATTACCTGTCAAGTCAACACAGGGTTAGGGGTTTACTTAAGACACTGCAACAGTTCCAACTCCAGGCCTTTGGTTGCAACTGATAGATCGTTGTATAACTTGAACTGGTTGGAGTGAAAAGAAACCCTGACAGAATTGCATGTGACTGTCACATTAACAGTCATGTGATGAATGAATGATCAGATAACTGGTACTAATGATCTGGCATTTCTGAAAATAGGCATCACAGTCTAAAAGTGATTGCAGGAAGGATTAAAAAGTTAACACACACACACACTGAGTGAAAGATTGTGTAGCATTAATAAATCATAGCAGACACAGGTTTTCAACCTTCTCGCTCCTCTGTGGTGTAAAAGCAGGGTGTTGTGAGTCCAGGTCCTGACAGGTAGGGAGGAGAGGCCAGCTGTGAGTGATAGCCAGGTGGTCCCAGTCCCAAACCCTCCCACCACATCAGCCCACTGCTGGCCTGATTGGCATTAATTGGCAGGTGGTGGGGTGAGGGTCATGGGGGTACAGAGGATTTTGGGGGGGGGGGGGGGGGGGGGTTGGACCCAGCGGAGAAGAAACAGAGACAGGAAATGAAAGTGAGACAGACAGAGGAACTGGAGAAGCTGTGCGCTGTATGCACAGCCTGTAACAAATGTGATGGGTATCATTATTAGCTGGAAAAGTATATTGTTAAATGAATGATGCTATTGGCTGCAATGCTAACCAGCCACCACTAAACACATTGTTGAATATTTGAAAAATAAAGAGAAACTTTGAGTCAGATTCGTTCTGTTGCTACCTGAAACCAATATGAGTGCAAACGATGGGTAATTAGGAGACTTATCTGGTCAGGTTCAGCTCTACGATGCCACTGGGTCTCAGCCTGATGAACCGCAAAAAGGACTTACTTCACAACTTTTGTTTAGTTTTTCCTCAATATGCAGCCCTAGCCTACTTGATTTTTGCTGAATGTCATTGTGAGATTCTCAGCTTAGGTTTACATGCCTGTCCCCATATGAATAGAATAGAATACAATTCTTTTATTGAGCTTACAATGAAATCACAGAGTGACTTCATGCTCTGTATATTGAATGTTCAAGGTTGAATACACCTCATAATGTTAGTGTAATGCACACATGCAGTGTCTCGCCATGAAGGCTGTTAGCATTATATGATTTGCTTGATAAAATACTAATGCCTACTAAACATTATATACCTAACTATGGCAAGCATAAAAAATATAATATATACAGTAAGTAAGTAAGTCATGCTGAATATCTAGTGCCTGTTCTGCTGCTCTAATGCTGAGTGATATTAGCTCTTTATTAGGGCTGAGGCAAGGCGTCAAAGTAATTGATGCCATGGATTGGGTAAATCCATCAGTTTGCAAAATGTGTGTCAAAGAATCGCAAAGAAGTAAATCATGCTTTATCATTCTTTATATACAAGCTTGATTTATGCTTCTACATGCATAGAGAAATACCCTCTACCATAGCCGGATGTGCACTTCCCAGAAAGCTAAATGCTCTTAGTAGCATCAAATGCTTCCTATCTTGCTATCACAGTTTGAGTTTAGCTTGTAACTAATCACTAATGACAAATGTATGCACAATATGTATGAATGTGACTGTAGCAGGCTAAAACAAAAATAGTAAGAGAAAGGCATAACTTAATTTAAATAACATTTCAGTATTATGATTAAAAATTCTTTAAGTTTTGATGCATCTAATGTTTTTAAATTAATTTATTTCATTTTCCAAAATCAATTCTGGGATTCCTCTGTCTACCACAAAAGTGGCATGTAAATAGTGAGAGTGAGTGAGAATAGTGGATCTAAATCAAGTTGATCTGTCTGCTAGCCAGTCTTCACACTGTACCAAGTTGTTCCTCAACTGAACATATACATTGCAAAGGTGAAAATAATTTGGCACTTACAAATAATTTCAACAATGGAGATAGATAGATAGATAGATAGATAGATAGATAGATAGATAGATAGATAGAATCTTGGAGATAAGCAAAAAACCTCCAATGTCTACTCTGACTGTTGAGTATTGATCAATTTCACAATAAAAATTATATAAATTTACTTGCATTAAATAGATCTTTCACACCAGGTGGGTGGTTATGGATGGCTAATTTCCTATTTTGATTACAAGGCCAATATGAGCTGAATGTATCAGTCTTATGCCAGCAAAGAGCAGGAGCTGCTTCGGTGTAACATGAACAGACAGTAGGTCACACTGCTATCAGCCTCATGCTGACCATCACCTGCTGCGATGAACAGGAATCAATACTAAGACCCAACATCACAAGTTTGTGAAGCAGATGTACTTGCCTCTTAAATTCACCATGGCTTTTAAGGCAGCTCCTCGCAGGCCTGGTCTCAAGATAAACATAACCCTTATGACTCCCTGTAATTGTTTGTTGAACAGTTCAGACAAACCGGCTGAATGAACGGAGGCTCTCAATAGTGTCTCCTTGTCACTCCAGTGACAGTTACTTTGGAGCGACTGAAAAACATGTTTTTTCTCTCTCTTTCTCAAGAAAACCCTTTTATCCTCATGTTTTTTACCCATTTCTTTTTTGCCTGAACCTGGGTGACTCAATCTTTTATTCCCTCTGGGCTAAATTGATGGCAGTGCAGGAGTTAATTGTTCAGGCATGTGTTTGGCTTCCTGATGGAGAGTGGATGTGGATCAGGGTGGGGTCAGGGTTCACAATGACATGTTTTTTTTAGGCACTGGAAATGGAGAAGAGGCCATGGGAGAGTGCTGAACATGGGGATGAATAGGAGTTCCACCAAGGCACTTAAACCTGTCTCTATACAGCAGCCAACAAAAGAGTAAAATCATCTTACACATCAGAGACGATAGCATATCCAATGAGAGCCGCTGCTTTAAAGAAACTTTTTCAAAGTGACACTTTTTCAAATGTTGGACAGACAAAGAGCTGTATTGGACTGCATGTAAGAATGGACTGAAATTCAGTAAAATAACCACAGAACAGTTGACTTTCAACAGTGAACTCTTAGAAAACTTCAAAAACTTTCATTTATAATATCAGACAGCCACAGCTCAAAGAATTCGATTACTGACATTTATTTTTAAAGGTCTATTTAAGGACAAGTTAAAATCAAAGGCAGCTTGAAACGAAGTGAAGAAAACCAAAAACTCTGTTATAAACAAAATACCAAAGAATTCAAAAGTTATCACTTTCTAAGGGTCAAGGAAAATGCATTTTCAACCAAGTCATCTTAGATAACATAAACAATACACTACATTGAGGAAATGATTATAAAAAATCCTTCATATACGGTATTTAGTCTAATGATGTACATTAAGATTTAAGAATGTATTGTGACTTAACTGTTATCTGATGTATTTGATTTTATTTTCAATAAATTCCATGAGAAAACCATAAACAATAACTGACCCTACTAACAAGTGTTGTTTGATCGTTTTCATCTGCTATCCTTTCATTAATATGAGCATAACTTGCAATGAGAAGAGGTTGCAATGGCTTGAACTCCTTTTTCAACTTGTTTGACTTGGTAACTTTTGTTATTTTTTTACCACATAGGCCTCATCCAAGCAAGCCCTATCTGTCAGGGTAAACAAAAGGGGACCCAAATGCTAGTTACAAAAAAAGGCAGGCATCTAAACAAACAGAGGGAAAGCTTTATTAGATAAAGCTGTAAACCAAAGTCCATCAAATACAGAATACAATGTCCTATCACAAAGGAGAGAGACAAGAGACACGAGACTGATAAGAAGGACAAAACAGAGCAGAATTAACTGACAGAGAGAGAGGGGGAGACAAGGACTTGAATACAAAGGGGGTTATTAATAATTGGGGCACAGGTGAACACATAAAAAGGCAGGAAAAGGACAAAGGGAGGAAATGAAAAGGAAAACATGACACACAAGGAGAAAACTTCAAAATAAAACTGGATATAACTGAACCACAGACTGACACTATCAGTCAATATAATAGAGAACAACTTTTCACATCAGATCAATCTTCTGTGCCCTCCATGGGACCCCATGAAAATGGAAAGGGAGTCCCCTCAAAGGATAATGTTGTGTTACATGGAGAGCTCCTGGGGTTAAAGGAATTCAGGGTCAGGACCTGCAGGTACTGAGGTACAGGTCAGGACAGGCAGATGATGGACTATCCAGCTCAGGACTGGAAGGCAGAGGTGTTAAAGGAGTCATCACCTGGAAATCGCAATTTCTCTCGTTAAATCATGCATATTGGTGTTGGACCTCTGTTGAAACTTGCCTGAAAAGCTGGAGTTTGAAAGTGGCTTATTTTTTTCGCTTTGGCTCTTTTTCCGAACAGGAATAGCGCACAGTAGTGCGCGTTCCTAAAGCACAAGATTTTGACTCTGCTCCTGTGGTGACGTTACCACAGGAGGCTACTTGCATATTAAGCATCGGCTCACAGCCGTCCTCAGCCAGACTTTCTGAGTGAGCACGCCGAATCTGCCTATTTCTCTGTCATTTTCACGCCATACATCGTGACTGCCAGCATTAAAACTCAGGTTTTACATGTAAAACACGAGTGTGAAAAGTAAGAAGGAAAAAACTAAGAATTTACCATTCAGAGACATCCTGCTGTAAACGTGTCTCTTCCACCATCTCTGCCTCTTCACTCTCCCGTTCGGTTTCCGACTCCGGCTCGTACATAAATGCCTGAATTCCGTAAGGTTCGTCATTTAGTGTGTGCGCCATGACAGGGAGTAGTTTATGTTGTGGAGTCTGTGTGTGCATGCAGGTTCGCCCCCCATTCCGGCTCTGTCCTTCCTGCGGCCAATCAACGCGCGCCTCATTACATATTAATACAATGCACATCCGGACCGGTCAAAAACTCGCGCATAATCTCGCGTGAGAAAGTCGCGGTATGAAAAAGGGTCAGAACAAGCTCTATGTTTGATTTTTTTAAATTATTTTTTTTCTAATAAGTTTTAAGAATTGATCCAAAGCGATCCAAGAGGGACTGGATATGTAAAAAAACAGGTGATGACTCCTTTAAGGAAGTCTGCATTTCCTCACAGACTTTTTTTCTTAAATGTTCTACTAGGAACTTTTGACTGGTTATGAAACCGTCTCAATTGAATACATAAGCAAAACCATTAGACAAAGGATGGGCTATTTGGGTGCTGACAGGTCCAGTTCATTGCGAAATCAGATGAAATGATTTGTGGCATGCAGATTGCAATAGCCATTTTTTCACATTTTCCAAGGCAAAGTTTTGCAGTATATCATAAAGGAAAGCAGAGCCAGGGGGAGATTTTTCTTTAGGGAATTTTATTTTTGACATTATAATTTGCAGTTATGATACTTGGAAAAAGATTCATGCAGTTGCTTAAGGTTTTTAAAGAATTACGTCTTTAGAGGGATGTTTTGGGCTGAGTGTCATTGATAAAAGTTAAAAAGTAATTGAGATGGACTTTTGGTTTTGGTCTTGTAATGGGATTTGTTGACTAAAATGAAAATATTGAAAAATAGCTGCATTATCCTTCAGAGTGTTTTTATATGAAAATGCATCAACAGCATTACATATGCGATATGTGATAGATAACACATTTTTAACACCATTTTTTGTTTCCATAATCATAATACCATATTTTTGAACGAACTGCAAAAATGTCTTGCACGTGTAAGCCTGTATTTGTGTGTGTGAATATGCCTTGGCATCAGCCTGGGCCCAGAATCGACACTTGGGTGGGCGTGTTGGATGAAAGGAGCCCAGGAGCCGGTGAGGCAACACAGCTATGTGGTGGTTACTGTGGGGGCAATGCTCAGTCCTCCTCATCAGACTGCTGGCTAGCTGCAAGACAGCCCACATTAATGAGCACAAGTCCAGCATCTTGTGGCATTACTTCAGCCAGCTTAAGCCATTTTAAGACACCAAATTGCTGTCTAGCTGGACAATGATCTTGGGTTGTCTCAGTGGCTGTTGTTGTTGGTTCCTTTAACTTAGTTCACCGTCAGTGTTGGGTGAGTGGAGTCAGGAAAATCGCAAGGGTATTAAACAAGGCTTGTGTAATTGATTGTGGCAGATCCTGCCAGCAAACAGCAGGTCTATGGCCCCTTTCACTGAGCCCAGCAGAGGGCCTGCATTGATGTGGATAAGGGAATTATCTCTACTCTGGTGACTTGGACTGGAGGACACTGGAAATTCAATTAAACCAATCTATGTTCTCAATATCCACAGCCTGTATCCTGACTGTAAGGCTGAATTTGGGCATCAACGGCAGCCTGAGTGGGTCATAGGTTGTCAAAAGTTGCTCCATCAAGTAAAGAGAAAGTGAATATTTTTCAGGGGGAAGACTTCATATTTGTTTTATGTTGATGGGTTATTTTGAGTCAGAATTAAAGCTGCACTTCATTAGAACACATACCATCTTAATAAGCATTTCAAACAGTAGTGACCTCAGGGCCAGCATTGTGACTCACTGTGTGGGAGAAAAGTGCAGTTAGTTTATATCTATTTCAACATAGTACAGTCATTTATTGTCCTGTGGGAGACTTGTAGAACAATAACAATCCAATGCTGCACTGAGACCAAGATAGCCACGAGACAATCAGGTGGAGCTGGCTGCTGTGCACTGATGGAGAACAGGGCAGATGATCATGACTGTCTGAGATCGCTATGGTTTTACATTCAGAGGATAGTCAGCAGGGTAAAGGAGACGTCTGGAAGGACAGATGCACTCGTCATCAAAATGCCAACAAGAATATTAGTAAAATGTGAAAAAAACATAATTCCTGCTCTTGTGTGGCTGAGATTTAATATAATACTTTGGTGAAGAATGACATAGGTGTCCCTTCACATTTTCTGATGTCAAAAATACCTCTGTTTTTATTCTATATTATAAAACAAAGCTTCACACGAGTCAAAACTTTTATTCATACAGAAACTCTTATGTGATAGCAGCAGCATAAATATATGTGCAGCAGCAGCATAACTATCTATCTATCTGTCTATCTGTCTATCTATCTATCTGTATCTCTCTCTATCTGTCTATATATATATATATATAGAAATATGTGTGTGTATATATGTGTGTATATCTATATGTATATATATATATATATATATATATATATATATATATATATATATATATAGATATATATATATATATATATATATATATATATATATATATATATATATATATATATGTATGTATATATATGTATATATATATATATATATATATGTATACATATCTGTGTATATATATATATATATATATATGTATACATAATGTGTATATGTATGTATATATATATATATATATATATATATATATATATATATATATATATATATATATATATATATATATATATATATATATATATATATATATATATATGTATATATACCCTATATGCAAAGTTTGAATTTTAACATGAAATACACATTCCTATAAAATGAAAAGGATCATGTTAAAGTGAGTTTCTTGTTATAATGAGAAACTTAGCAAATATAGATGTTTTTTATCATGCTGACAGCAATATACTGATGTACACTTCTTAATATTCTTTAGGGCTTTAAAGTTGCCTGCCTGTAACTCAAAAATTGTTTATGCTACATATACCGTTAATGTTTTTAATATGTGCATAGTTTTATCTATTTCATTGATAAAAGTTATTTTTTTTCCAAATTGCCTATGTTAAAAGGTAAAAAAATACTCAGAAACTCATATGCACATATGAGACAGTGTTGGTTGCTTTAATTATTCTTTCAGTCAATACACAAGAAAATCTATCCGAAAAGCAATTTCACTGTAAATTGTGGGAGATAAGCCTAATCTAATACTTAATGAAACATACTTGAATTAGCTTGATCCAGACTTTTATTTTGATCCACATCAAATTGAATTCACTGATAGATACCAGCCAGTAGTAGTAGTAGTAGTAAAACAATCGGAGGGGAGCAAGGGAGGTAATGGCGGTGCAAACTCCATTCAAATGTCAAAATGCTCATAACTCTAACACTCTAATTGATTGTACATGATTCCTTGTATCCAGTATTTCATCTGACATGACATGGTCACGATTCAATTAATTTTTTGCTTTAAAAAGGAATGTGGTAGTCAGTGGACGGAATTCCCGTAAATGACCTTGAACTGTAATTCTGATCAATAGAAAATAGTTCAGCCCAGATATGCAGGCAGGGGTAGGGGGATTGATCGTTGATACTGCATTTGATTATTAGTTGTTGAAATTGCAGGCCCTTTTCCATCATATTTTTTTGGGGACTCCCGTTAATGACATGTATAGATTTATTTACAAATGAAAAACTGACGTTAAACAGCAATAGGCCCCTTTCACTCATTCACTCATTGCATTCGTAACAAGTTATGTATATAGTATCCTAACATGTAAGGGGGCTCATTGAGTTCCATGCATCTATAACTCGCCACTTGTATACAATACAAACATTTTAGTTTGAAAATTATTGTAAATAAGGTAAAGTTTAATGAAGCTCAGCTTTTGAGTTATATAAGGAAGAACATCTAATGTCATATTCCTACAGCCCTTTTCACTCATCACATCTGTAACTACAAGGTCAATGAGCTTTCCTATGATAATAAAGTCAACCAAAAGTCACATCAAATAATATTTTTTACAGGAAAGTCTTCACTTGTTTGGTTTGCTTTACACACACAATACATGTGCAATATTGGACTGAGGAAGTATAACATGTCTGGGGGACAAAACCTCACCCCAGAGGTATCTAGCAGAGCCAAATTTGATAATAGTTAATTGACATATAGAGTGCATGTCTCCACAACTGCAGGGTGATAACCCAATAATGTTTGACTGGCACTCCCCTCTGCTCGTATGTGTTGTGTTACACTCTGTCAAGTACTAACTGCATATTAATTCTTATGTTTCACCTTTCAGATCGAATCAGTTTTACAGAACCTGTACTGTCTAAATATATACCCACTGCCAGTAAATGGATAATAGACAGATATTGTAAAGAAAGAGAATATCTAGGTCAATAACTTCATAAAGAATGAGGTCTGTCTGTTCGAGGCAGAACTGCTTTGTAGGGGAGGCAGAAAAAGTGTCTATTTAGACAAAACTTTAAAGCAACATTATGTAGAACTTTTTTGTTTGCAATTTGGCACCCCTCGTCATTTCTGAGTGCAACACAACATTTGTTAATACAAATCTTAGGATTCTGTCAGAGTTGGTCAGTTTTGTAATGTAACATCATGTGCTTACCACAAACAAAACTCAGCAGGTCATAACAGTGTTGTCTTGAAAACTTATTTCTTGAAATGAACATGTTGTCATGAGGCAGTCAGTGTTTATACAAGCACTGCATGCACGTCAGAAGAACAAGCTAACCTAACCTGAACCAGATGCGTTAACACCTGTCTATAACATGCTACAAGTTAAATCTCTGTGGAAAGGGGTGGCTTAGTTTATATTCACAAACTAGCGAATTGACAACTTTGCTGACACAGCCAAACATGTACATTTACATTTACATTTAGGACACTTAGCAGATGCTTTGGCCAAAGCGACTTATAATAAGTACATTTGTCACAAGAGAGAAACCACGACATATCACTGTCGATGGAGTAAAAGCCCACATCTGAGGATCATAACTGCTATTTGTCAATGATTCTCCAAGTGCAAAAGTGCTATGATACAAGTGCTAACGACACGAACGTACAAGTGCATACGATTTTTATAATTTTTTTTATTGGGGGGGGTGTGGTGGTGATGCTATGAGGGGTCAAGGTGAAGCTGAACAAATGAGTCTTGAGTCTTTTGTGGAAGATGTAGAGTGATTTCGCTGTCCTGACATTGGTCTGGAGTTCGTTCTAGCACTGAGGTGCCAAAACAAAAATTAGTCACGACTTCGCTGTGCGGTCTTTGTTTGCTGGGGGGTACCAGTTGGCCAACGGACGTAGATGAGCGAAGTGCTCTTGCTGGGGCGTGTGGACTGACCAGTGTTTGGAGGTAGACGGGTGCAGTTCGTTGACGGCCTTGAAGGCCAGCACCATCGTCTTGAATCAGATGCCGGCTGTAACAGGAAGCCAGTGGAGGTCTTGGAGAAGGGGGGTCACATGGGAGAATTTGGGAAGATTGTAAACGAGGCATGCTGCGGTGTTCTGGATACACTGGAAACATCATGCAAGAGCAACAACACAAGACATACAATTTAGTAAGCCAGCTACAAAATCTAACAAATCAACAGCAACAAGTCCAGCTGTGTGTCTATATGCAACCTTTTATTTAGCAAAGCTGTCACCAATGACTAAAAGCCAGTCTGAGATTCTATTTCATTCTTCCTGACTGCCAGAGATGGTATGAAATACCTGGATAAGCATCATGCGCAAGCGCAGATCGAGACATTATACCAACAAAGTCATGTGACCTGGGTGACGCAAGCAACCTGATAAAGGGGGCAGGCACCCAGTGATCATCTCCTTTTCATCTTCTCACCTTAGCGCACAGGTCGTTGTTTTGAATTAGCTAACCGCCTACGTCAGTAGCCTCGAAACCGCAACTTACCAGTTGGAGCTACGAATTCGTCCTCCAGAGGCTGCGTAACCGGCGCTCATCCCCGCCATGCATATACGACCGAAGCTTGGACTGTGACAGGTAAGTAGTTTTTTCTCCATCCCTGCTTAGCGCCTCCGCTCAGCCCGTGTTGATTAGCTAACGTTACTGCTTTTGTTAGCAAAGCTTTCCTGCTACTGACTGCCCGCGTGAGGTGCTTTCGCCTTGCTGACGGCTGTGTCGGAAGATAACTAACGCTACCTGCCGTAACGTTACTGTGTGGAGAGCTTGTAGGCTGAGTGTTTTTTCGCTCTGTTGCTACACCATTAACCATTTTGTAGCCGAGTGTCTCTCGCTCTGTCGCTACATCTCCAGCTTTATGACACTACAGGTGCTGGTTTGACAGAATCCATAGCCGAGTGTTTCCTCGCTCTGCTGCGACGTCGCTGGTGCTTTTACTGTGACAGGGTGCTGGGTTGGCTGTAGCTGGGTGTTTCTCGCCCTGCTGCTACATCACTCTGGTTTATTTGTTGGATTGTGCTTGAGTGTTCCTGCTCAACTGCCATATTGACAGCCTCTGTGACAATGTTGGCTGTTTGTGTCTCCTGCATGGATCCTCTCAGCCCAGATGATGGCCATGACAGATGCCCTTCGTGCCTTGGCATTGAATACCTCAGACAAGCGCTGACTGAAAATGCTTGCATTAATTGCACCTGCATGCCATTAGCAGAGATGACTGCAAGGTAGCCCTTAAAGTGGACACTTTGGCCTCCGAGTTTGCGCAGATTAAGGCCCTCCTTCTTAATCTGCAGCCTGGTGGTCCCTCAGCTACTGCTGGCACTGCTGCTTCAGAGCCACCACTCGGAAGATCACCACAGAGCTATGATGACAGTGATAGCCTAGCTTCCCCACCTCAGCAAGACGAGGACACGCTGTCTATTGCGGCCTCTGGGAATCTCTTTGCTGATGATGAAGCAAGGGGACAGAAAGAACGTGAGGGAGGGTCCCCCCTTCCCTCGGTGACAGACTCTCATGGATCAGGTGCAGACTCCTTGAGAGATGCTGAGGCCAGCCTGTCCACAGTTAAACAGGCCATCCAATTGGCCATCTCACGGCTCGGGTTGGATGCTGCCCCTGTAGAGGCTGCTCCCTCTAATGCTTTTATCAAACATGCTCCTCAACCATCTCCCTTCAGGATTCCACCCATGGAGGTGTTGGCCGGACCCCAAGGCTTTCCTGCACCTGCCGAGTGACTGCAGCGCTTTGGCTGCCATGAAAGACACCGCCCAATATGGTCTAGATCAGATGCCTGCCGTTGATGCTCCAATCGCTTCTCTGATAGTGTCCCCAGATGAAGCCCTTAGACCTGATGCCCGTTGTTGATGCCCACAGTGTAGGATCACCGATGACCTCCTTACCAAGAGCTATGATATAGCGGCTTGGATGGACCATATTGGTAACTCCCTTTCCCAGCTGGTTCTGGCTCTATCACAGTCTCTCCAGACTACTGACACAGATGCCCAGGCACAGGGCCTTAGTGACGCTTGACTCCAGGCATTTGCTTTCATGACTAAAGAGTTTGGTAGACTGATGTCCACCTTGACCTTGGCCCGGCGCCAAGTGTGGCTTGCCCAGTCCCCCTTGTCAGAGGCATGTAGAAAGACACTCTGCACGCTACCTGTTGCTCCAGGCCAGATGTTTGGACCTGCAGCCCAACAGGCTTTAGAGCGCAGTGTGCAGGTGAAGAAAGTTAAGCAACAGTTTGCTGACTTACGCCAGGCACCACTGCCTAGACCAAGGCACACTAGCGCTTCTCGCCCCACAGCCAATGTTCAAGAGCCGGCCACCCCTCGTCCCAGCAGGGCCGTTTAACCCTCTAAGACCCACTGTTGTAATATTACAACGTTACCTTTAGCCACCCTAAAAAACAATCTGTTGTATTTTAACTTGTTTTTTTTACCACATTTACATAGTCATTGGGTCCTATTGTTCAGTCTCACGATGCTATTGGATAGTACATTTGTTTATAAGTCCCACCTCATGGCCATGAACTCACACAACCTCTCATGGTTTCCTTCGGACAACATTGCTTTGTTTAATTGGACTAAATTCATCAGATTCAAGTAAGTAAAATGTCTTTTTATATTTTTTTTTGTTGTTATTACAATGTCTAGAACATGTACATATGTAGTTTTTGTAGAACAGATTCATCAAATTTCATTTAGAGCTTGTTATATAATTGTTGTAATATTACAACGTTGGGTGAGTGTGGTAGTCAAAATAGCAGGCTTTTTGCAGTGGGAACAAACAGGTTGTATTCCCTCCACTAACACCATTGCCTGAAACAGAGTGTTTTTTTATACATGGAAAGTATACATACTACCCTTGTGTTGTATTCTGGTCAAATTTGACTGATTTAAAAGTTTATCTCTAAAAAATGTAGTTAATTTGATCAGACTGACCTAAAATTCCACAACTTTGTCCACAAAGTGGATATCAACAGACAATTCAGTTCTGAGAAAGGTGAACATTTTCCTGAATGTGGATGTGTGGATGTAAGGGGGGTATGCATGTTTTCTCTTTAGTATGATAATTAGAGGGCATTACAAGCATTATTGTCATGTCAAGGCGGTATTGTGTGACTTAATGGCTGGTGATTGGGATGCACATTTCTTTTAGCATGATAAGTAGAGAGCATAGGCTAAGCCATTTACATTTACATTTAGGGCATTTAGCAGATGCTTTTGTCCAAAGCAACTTACAATAAGCAGACAGTATTGTCTGCCTGGAAAACACTGGGGAATTCATTACATGGGAACAGCCAGGCAGGTGTGCCTGCCCAACTGTGACCTTGAAGATGAGAAGAGCTTGAAGAAAAAGGGGAGAGGAAGCGATGACGTCAGAGTGGAGGGGAATCACAACATCTGTGCTGTCAAATGGTCTGACAACAAGGCCATCACACTTGTGTTATCCTTTGCTGGACCTGAACCTGTGCAGAAGATTCAACGCTGGGACAAAGCCAGCCGAACCTACACTGAAGTTAAGAGGCCTTACATTGTTGGTGCCAACAACAAGTACATGGGAGTTGTGGATTTGTTGGACTCATTTACAGCCAAATAGAGGTCCCCCATCAAATCCCGTCGCTGGTACATGTACATCTTCTGGCAAACCATCATCCTCTCTCAAGATCTCTAGCAAAGAGACAATGAACAGGAGACAGTTTCAGGCACAGCCAGCATCCTCTCTCATCCTGGTGAACATGGCGCTCCAAACTCCAAAGAGAGGACGACCATCTTCAGGCCAAGGGAGCCCAGCAACAGTGACATCAGGAAGCTCTCTGACTCCTCAGAAGAGACCATCCAAGAGAAGTGCACACCTCCCATTGGATGTACGCAAGGACCTAGTTGCGCATTTCCCAGTGAAGACAGGGAGAGGAAGCTGCAGACACTGCACTAAAGGATACACTAACATGCAATGCAGCAAGTGTGATGTTCACCTTTGCTTTTCAGAGGACAAGAACTGTTTTTGGGACTTTCACTATGAATGAAAGTCAGACATGAAAAGAAAAAAAGGAATGAAGAAGTCACTATAAAAAGCTATTTGATAAAAAAAATATATATATATATAATTCTTCATAAAAATATGAATGTGTGATTATTATTAATGTTATATACCTTTATGGGGCTAAGTAAGCAATCAACTCTGCAAATGAACCCTTAGTTGTTCTGAATTTTTGTTCAGAGAACATGAGTACACATACAGAAATTCTGCTCCCACCTAAGCACAACGTTGCAATATTACAACATTTCTCTAAAAACGTACATAAACATTTTTTTTCAAAAAAACTCTTTCATTTCTGCATCAGAGGCCTCCTACAACAATATCTGAAGGATCAAACATTTTTTTTTTTTGTAGGTTTTTCTATATTTGGGTCTTACAGGGTTAAATAGGGCCCCTCAGTAGCCTGCCTTTCAGACACCTAAGGATAGGGCACCCAGATACGGACCACCTGCTGACCGACACCCCAAGCCGCCCAAAGGTCATGGGAGTCGGACCTGACTACCCAGACCCAAGCGTCAGCCGTTTCTCCCCGCAACATCTAAACCGGTGGGAGGCCCTGACTTCAGACCCTTGGGTGTTGTTAGCTCTTTCCAAGGGGTACAGTATTCAGTTCACTAGTCGACCACGAAGTTCAACGAACTTCAATGACTGTTGTCAGGGACCCCCTAAGGTCTCTGGCTCTAAAGTGTGAGATTTCAGTGCTTCTGGAGAAAGGCGCCATCAAGTGTGTAAAAAGATCAGACTGAATGAGGGGGTTCTATTCAACTCATTTTCTTGTTCCGAAGAAGGACTGCGGCTTTCACCCCATCCTCGATCTCAGACAGTTGAACCAGTTTGTGAAGGTTCTTCGTTTTCATATGCTTCGCACAGCAGATGTTTTTCAGGTGGTCTTAGAGGGAGACTGGTTTACAAGCGACGATCTGAAGGATGCTTATTTTCACGTGCCAGTAGCACCCAACCACAGGCAGTTCCTTGGTTTTGCCTTCAACGGACAGGTGTACCAATTCCGCGTGCTCCCCTTCGGGCTCTCACTCGCCCCTCGGAGCTTTACCAGATGCGTTGCAGTAGCACTTTAGCCTCTGCAAAGCAAGGGCATTCGTATTCTCCCTTACTTGGACGACTGCCTCATATGCTCCGCAACCCGCGAGTAGGCCATCTGCAACACGATGTCTCTTTTGAACCTGTGACCTAGCTGGGTCTTACTGTGCATTTTGCAAAAAGCTGTTTAGTTCCCAGTCAGCAAGTCATGTCCATCGGAGGGCCTCTCCCTCCCCACAGAGGGTGGACGACATCCTCAACCTTGTCTCACGTGTTTGGAAGGGTACGAGGTTGACATATGGTCTATTTCTCCGGCTACGGGGAAAATTAACAGCTGCGTCGACGGGCGTCCCCCTGGGGCTCCTCTCACCGCGCCCCTTGCAGGTGTGGGTCAATGGTTTGGGCCTCGACCCCAAGAGACACCAAGGCAGGACAGTGATGGTCTCAGGCAGGTGCCTCCTGTCTCTCAGACCCTGGAGAAGCAGGGCTTATCTCTCCAGCGGTGTTCCTTTGGGCTCACTTCCTTCCTGTCGGAAGGTAGTGGTAACAGACGCCTCCCTCTTGGGCTGGGGCGCTGTTTGGAACCACAGGACAGTCCGGGGAATCTGGAGTCCTCAGCAGAGGCTCCAGCACATAAACGTGTTGGAGCTGTGTGCGGTACACTTAGCCCTCAGGCACTTCTTTCCCTTTTTGGAAGGGAGGCATGTCCTTGTTCGTTCAGACAACACTTCGACAGTTTACCATGTGAACCACCAAGGGGGAACCAGGTCCAGTCATTCTCTAAGGGAGGCTCAGAGGCTCCTCCAATGGGCCTCACCTCGCCTTTCAAGTCTCAGAGCAATGCATTTGCTGGGTGTGCAGAATGCAGCTGCAGACCTGCTTTCTCGCCAAAAGCCCCCTCCGGGGGAGTGGAGGCTGAACTCCATGGTGGTCCAGATGGTATGGGAGAGGTTTGGCAGAGCGGATGTCGACCTATTTGCCTCAGAGACGTCAACGCACTGCCCGCTGTGGTTTTCCCTATTGGAACTGACCATCCCATTGGGGCAGGATGCCCTGGCACACTCCTGGCCATATGGCTTCCTGCATGCTTCCTCCGATCCCACTTCTCATGCTGACACTTCACAGGATAGACAGGTGCAATTACACTGTGTTGCTGATGGCTCCCTACTGGCCCGGGAGGGTATGGTTTCCTCTTATCCGGCGGCTTCTCAACGGAGTGCCTTGGCCTTTCCCACTGAGGCAGGATCTCCTGTCACAGTTGAAGGGGAGCATTTGGCATCCTCACCCAGAGCGCCTCCAGTTGCATGTCTGGCCCCTGAAGGGCCGGACTCATTACTGAATTTTTGTGATCAGGCTGTTGTCCAGACCATAATCAGCGCTTGTGCATCCTCGACTAGGCTGCTGTACGCCAACAGGTGGATACTCTTCTCTGGTTGGTGTGACAGTCAGAATGTAGATCCAGAGCATTGCTCTGTACCTGTACTGCTCAAATACCTACAGACGTTGCTGGATAAAGGGCTCTCTGCCTCTACTATAAAGGTGTATATTGCTGCTATCTCTGCTCGACATGCCTTCGTGGATGGTCGATCTGTGGTGTCTGGTGGGCAGGTTTCTTAAAGGTGCTATCCGTTTGTGCCCTCCACTTGCTTTTCGGGTGCCTTCATGGGATTTGCCTGCCGTCCTGGAAGCCTTGTGTTCTCCTTCATTTGAGCCCCTGCAACACTCTGACCTCAGGTGGCTGTCTTGCAAGACTGCCTTCCTTCTAGCTGTTACATCTGCAAAGTGGGTTGGTGAGCTTCATGCCCTGTCTGCTGCCAGTGACTGTTTGCGGTGGAATTCTGATGGATCGAAGGTTACTATGTGGCCCAACCCCTCTTTCCTCCCTAAGAGGCTTTCTGCTTTTCATGTTAACCAACCGATCAGTTTGGCAGCTTTTGCCCCAGAGTCAGGGGTGGAGGGACTACCTCCTAATGTCACCTTTCTTTGTCCTGTTCGCGCTCTGAAACAGTACATAGAGGTTTCTGCTAGTTTTCGTAAGTCTGATGCTCTGTTTGTCTGTCATGGAGGGCATAGGAGGGGCTATGCCTTGTCTGAACAGAGGCTGTCGCATTGGGTTGTTGATACCATATCTCATGTGTACAGGCTCGGAGGCCTTCAGATCCCTGCAGTGAAATGTCATTCGACCAGGAGCGTCTCCACGTTGTGGGCTGCTTTGAAGGGTGTTCCACTGAATGACATCTGTGCTGCAGCTGCGTGGGCTTCTTTCTGTACCTTTGCCCACTTCTACAGAGTTAACGTGGCCATTCCCCATCCTGTGGCGACAGCTGTCTTGTCTGTTTCTGCGGTCTGCAACTGAGTCTCGGTGAGTGCGGATTCCTCATGACTTGGTATGGTATAGGCCATCCAGGTATTTCATACCGTCTCTGGCGGTCAGGAAGAATGAATTCAACGAGAGTTACGGATGTAACTAAGGTTCTATGAATTCTGGATGACCGCCAGAGTTTATTGTCACTCGGAATCTTGACGAGATGATTCCGTAGGAAACGATCACTGGGTGCCTGCCCCCTTTATCGGGCTGCTTGCGTCACCCAGGTCACATGACTTTGTTGGTATTATGTCTCGATCTGCGCATGCACGTGATGCTTATCCAGGTATTTCATACCATCTCTGGCGGTCATCCAGAATTCATAGAACCTTAGTTACATCCGTAACTCTTGTTTACTTGTCTCTTGCCTCTCTCTTTGTCACTCTCTCTTTCCTCTTCATGATTTCCATAGAAGCTGCTGACCTACTTCTGTTGTCTACTTATCCAGCTCCGGGTCTGGTGCCCATTCTGACCCAGATCTGAAAACTTCCTCCTGCTACCAATACGAAGCTTGGAAACAGGGGCTACTTCCTGAAGTCAGACCTGCTGTCTGGTCCTGGACCCATCAGGCTTGGCTGAACCTTGGTTGAGGTTTCCCCCGGTTAGTGAGAGGGTCAACTCTATAAAAAATGCAAGTCGCTGAGAGGAAGGCTGATTGTTGTTTCTGCCCATGCACTGAACAGTGGTGCAGAGTGCCCTCCTTTCTGAATTCTTAGATTCACTGAGTGGCATCCTGGACTGAGAACCATGTGGGAACTCTATAGCAACAATGGAGAAAACCTGGGGTGAGATGTGGGCGGAATGGCCTGCCTGACCTGAACCTAAGTGGTGCTTTATTATTGGATTTATGTGCTAGTTATAAAATTTGCCGTAATAAACACTTGGTTTACAAGTATACTTGGTACCTGAACACCTAAGCTAAGGATCGATAGCTTTGTGGCCAAATGATCAGATATGCGGCTGTATGTCCATATGTGAAAATAGGAGCACAGCTATCAACTTCAACAAATGGTGCTGTAGGCTGCTGGACAGACATTGTAGACTCAGACCTGTGGTGAAGACGAACTGGTAACAAATGTCTTGAGCACATAGGGGGGATTTTGGGACATAAAATTCTAGTAAGTCATGTTCAGAGCCCCATGTGTAACCAAGTGACCTACCAAGTGTCGGCTGGTAGGAGAAGGTCATCGGTTACTGTTGTGCCAGCAACATAGAAACTGCTGATGTACAACTGTGGGGAAGAAAGCTGTTAAACTGCAGACAGAGGCCATTTGGGCTTGACTGGCCCAACGGTCACCTGAAGGGAGGGGAGGCCATAGTGATTGACTTTTGGTTGCCTTTAACAAAGTTCTGGCAAACTGGAAAGCTTGGCTCCTGAACCAACCAACACATCGTCCATTTCATTCCTCTCTAACATGCTCCTCAACCATCTTCCTTCAGGGAACGTGCAGTCTACAACCAACTGTTCCCCTACCTTTCAGAAAATGACCTCCTTGACCTTAATCAGTCTGGCTTCAAGGACTGGTCACTCCACTGAGACGGCCCTCCTCACGGTGACTAAGTCGCTCAGTGCTGCCAGAGCCTCGCCCAACTTGTCAGTCCACATTCTCCTCGACTTATCCTCTGCATTTGACACGGTCAACCACCAAATCCTCATCTCTAATCCGGCTGAACCTGGCAGTGCTGACTCTGCTCTAACCTGGTTCACATCATACCTGACAAATGGCACCTTTCAGGTCACATGGAACATCTCCTTATCCAAACCCTGCTTTCTGGAAACTGGTGTCCCTCAAGGTATTAGGACCACTTCTGTTTTCACTATACACTAGATCACTAGGCTCTGCAATCCCAACGCAGTGATTCTCCTACCACTGTTATGCTGACGACACCCAAATGTACCTCTCTTTTCCCCCATCCTCCTCCAACACCCAAGTTGCGACGCACATCTTGGAATGTTTGGCAGACACCTCTGCTTTGACAGCTGCGCATCACCTCAAACTCAACCTTAGTAAAACTGAACTCGTCTTCATCCCAGGGAAAGACTGCCTCACATGGACCTGTCAGTCACTGTTGAGAATGTCACAGTATCGCCTTCATTGGCGGCGAGGAGCCTGGGCGTAATCCTCGATGATGGACTGTCTTGTGCCCCCAACATCACTGCTGTGGCCCGATCCTGCAGATTTGCCCTCTACAGCATCCGCAGGATCCCGTCTTTCCTCACAATAGACGCGACCCAACTCCTGGTCCAAGCGCTGGTCATCTCCCACCTGGACTACTGCAACTACCTGTTGTCTGGCCTCCCAGTCTCTGCGACTAAACTGTTGCAGCATATCCAGAATGCTGCAGTGCGCCTTGTTTACAATCTTCCAAAATTCTCCCATGTGAGCCCCCTCCTCCGTGACCTAAACTTGCTTCCTGTTGCAGCCCGCACCTGATTCAAGATGATGGTGCTGGCCTTCAAAGCTGTCAATGGAACTGCACCCATCTACCTCCAAACACTGGTTAGACCACACTGCCCAGCGAAAGCATTTCGCCCATCTACATCAACTGACCGACTGGCACCCTCATCGCTGAGATCAAACAAAGCCTGCTCAGCGAAGACGCAACTGTAATGCCCACCAATGTAATAATGTCCACAAATGTAATTAACCCACAAACATAATAAAAATCTTTAGCATTTAATGTAATAAATCTCACAAATGTAATACACTTTCCACAAACGTATTAGCCGCTGCCTACTACAAACGTATCACACGATTTCCCACAAATGTAATAACAATTAAGTTTGCAGGGATTTATTACATTTGTGGGGACATGAAAATCTTTATTGTAATAACTTCCCACAAATATAATAATATAATGAATAATGGTCGTTGTGGTTGTTGTTTGGTTGTTTGCCTATACACCTACTGTTACTACTGACCTACTGCAAAATCCAGCTGCTGATTGCAGCTCCGCTATCATGCAACAGATCAGATACGAACTCTTGAGGAAGTAGCAGTGAGTCCAAATGAAGGCTTGCTAGCACTAGAACGGCCAAGATGGTAATTTTGACCGTTTTTGAAATTTACATGAAATAACTTTGTTGAATAAAAAAAATGCAATACTGCTGTTACATGACATTTCCTCAAAGTGTCTGTATTTTAACTTAGAATAGTTTTTATATAAATTACACAAAAGGAAAAGAAAATATCATATGTTTTACCTATTTCGGCCATAAGCAGTCATATTGACCGCACATGATTTCGCAGGGTTTCATAGTTAATAGTTTAATAGTAACTAATAGTTTTCATAGTTTTTGTGCTTCTTTGTTAATTAATTGTAAGTTAATTATTATATTGCTGTAATATATAGCCTGGTTGGCACCATGGGCAAACGAAAAAGGGGAATTCCCCCCTCTGTGAAACAGCAAGCGGAGCTGTTCAACACAAAGGTGCTGAAGTGTGAAAATGCGACTCTGACTGTGTACCAAGGAAAGCCGAGGAAGAATGTCTGCATCCTGAGCATCCTTTAGTAGGGCAAAGGCAAAATCAGTCTGTGATGTACTATGACAACACCAAGTACGGCATGGACATCCTGGACCAGATGGCGAGGGCTCACCCCGTCAGAGGCGGTACGTGAAGATGGACAGTGGCAGTCTTCTATAACATCCTCGACCTGGCTGGGATCAATGCCCACATGTTGTTCAAGGAGTGCAACAGCGGCAGGAGAGCCCGGAGGAAATTCCTGCAGCAACTGGCAGAGGAGCTGGGGGCAAAACACATGGAGGGGAAAGGGGCCACGCGGCAGTCAGTACAAGGTAGGCAGCAGCAGAAGCAACCACCGCATCAGCAGTAGACACGGACGCGGAGGCAGTGCCAGGTCCGAAAGAGCTGCAAACTGAACAAAACATCAACCACAAGCCCGTGTGTGGTAATTGTGTGTGGAGAGCGGAGGTAATCTGTGTGTCTTGTAATAATGATAATAATAATAATAATATATTTAATTTGCAAAGCACTTTACATTTAAATAAATCTCAAAGTGCTAGGGGAAAAGCACCAATAAAAGAGAAAACATTAGTAAAAGAAAAACACCTGAAAGTCAAAAGCAACTTAGAGGTCATAGGATCTGCTAAAAAGGAAAGTTTTAAGTCCTTTTTTAAAACATTCAACAGTCTGTGGTGCCCTCAGGTATTCAGGGAGGCTTTTCCATAGACGAGGGGCGGCAGAACAGAATGCTCGGTCCCCTAAGGTGCGGAACTTAGTCCTGGGGGGCTGGAGACGGTGAGAGTTGGTCGAGTGGAGGGATCGAGATGAGGTTTGTGGGGTAAGCAGTTCTTTAAGATAGGAGGGGGCGTTGCCATGGACGCACTAGCAGGTGAGGAGGGAGACCTTGTAATCAATCCTGGCGCAGATGGGAAGCCAATGAAGTGAATGGAGGATGGGTGTGATGTGTTCATACTTTCGCACTCTCATCAGGATCCTAGCAGCACTGTTTTGTACATACTGGAGCCTTTGGATGCTCTTGCTGGGGGTTCCAATCAGTAGTGCATTGCAGTAATCCAGCCTGGAGGAGACAAGGCATGGATGAGCTTTTCGGCGTCAGGAAAGGAGAGTGAGGGTCGGAGTTTGGCAATATTTCTGAGGTGATGGAAGGAGTTTTTGCAGAGACGTTTGATGTGAGCCTCAAAGGTGAGGTGAGGGTCAAATAAGACACCAAGGTTAGTGACGGAAGTGGAGAGGGGAATGACCTGCCCGGAAAACGTGATGCTGGTTATGGAGGATGACTGGATCTGGTGAGGGGTGCCAACAAGTATGACTTCTGTTTTGGAGCTGTTTAACTGCAGGAAGTTGTGCTTCATCCACGCCTTTGTCTCCTCCAGACAGGTGGTGATAGTAGATAGTGGTGATGGTGGAAGCAAAGTTGATAGTGGTGATGGTGGAAGCAAAGTTGCAGAGGGACGTGAGTCCATTTTAATGTACAGTTATGTGTCATCTGCATAACAGTGAAATGAGACTCCAAAGCGACTGATGATCTGGCCAAGGGGGAGCATGTAGAGTGTGAAGAGGGTGGGGCCAAGGACTGACCCTTGAGCGACCCCACAGGTGACAGTGTGTGTCCCTGATCTCGCACCTCCAATGGAGACGTACTCTGTCCTGTCGGTGAGATACGAGTAGAACCAGTTGAGAGCGGTGTCAGTGATTCCGATGGTGTGATGTAGCCGGTTGAGAAGTATACAGTGGTCGACAGTGTCGAATGCTGCAGACAAGTCAAGGAGGATGAGGAGAGAGGGTGAGCCAGCATCAGCCGTCATCAGCAAGTCGTTGGTGACCCTCATCAGAGCTATTTCAGTGCTGTGGGCGGAGCGGAAACCAGACTGAAACCTTTCAAAAAGGTTATGTTTCAGGTGATCCTATTGGCGGACAGAAACAGCTTTTGCTAGTACCTTGGAGAGAAATGGAAGGTTGGAAATGGGCCTGTAGTTGGCAAGGATTTCAGGGTCCAAGGAGGGTTTTTTAAGGATTGGTCTGATTATGGCAGTTTTTAGGGCAGGTGGAACATAGCCAGCTTTGATGGAGTGGTTTATCACTGTGGGGATCAGAGGACTTATGATAGAGATGTTTGTTTTCACCAGGGCTATAGGAAAGGGGTCGAGGGCACAAGTAGAGGGTTTCATCCTCCTGATGATGTCCTCAACCTCTTGCTGTGAGACTTCAGGGAAGCCGTGGAGAGGCTGGGAGATCGCAGACTGTGGGTCGACAGTCAGGATAGGTAGAGTGGAGAGACTGCCAGATAGGATGGCATGGATGGAGTCAATTTTGGAGCTGAAAAAGGCCATGAAATTGTTGCAGTGTTCTGTAGTTTCTATGTGTGGGGCTGTTTGTGGCTTGAGGAGATGATTAATGGTGGAGAATAGCTGCTTGGAGTTTCCAGTATTCTCTTTTATTATGTTGGAGTAAAATTTTGATTGTGCTTCTCTGAGGGATTTTGAGTAGGCCCTTTGATGTTCCCGATAGGCTTGTTTAAGCCTAATGAGTTCCGAGGCTTTGTAACGCCGCTCCAAAGCGCGCCCAGCTGTCTTCATTTTCCGCAGTTCGTTAGTGAACCAGGGTGTTGAACGGGAGAAGCTGACTGTTCTGGTCCTAATGGGTGCATGGAGATCCAGGATGTTACCCAGGGTTTTATTATAGAAATCCACAGAATCACTGGCTGATGAAAGCTGAGCAGAAAGAAGGCACTGGAGATCCACAGTCAAATTTTCTAGGTTGATGTTTTTCAGGTTCCTAAAGCGGAGTTGGTGTTTTTTCTTAATATAGGGGGATGGAAATGGTAACTCCATGGAGATGACCTTGTGGTCAGACACGCCCAGGTCGTACACCTGTAGATTGCTGATAGGGGCAGAGTCTGTGATGACGAGATTGAGAGTGTGCCCCCTGGTGTGAGTGGGTACATCAACATGTTGAGTGAGATTGAAACAGTCCAAAAATTGAAGAAATTCAGCAGCAAGACAGCAGGAGGGGGTTTTCAAGTGGATGTTCATGTCTCCCAGTATAATTTTATTGGCAGATGTAGTATAGAATGATGAGAGGAGGTTGTACATCTCCAGAATGAAAGCTGAGTTTGGTTTGGGTGGACGGTAGATGAGAAATACAGTCATGAGGAATGGAGGCTTACATTTAAATGCAAGGCATTCAAAAGAGGACAGTTCAGGTAGAGACAGGGGGGACAGATCCAGCTCATCACGGTAGATGACAGTCCACCGCCATGGCCTGTGCTGCGGGCTTTCTGGAGGTAGTGGTAGCCTGGAGGACAGGTCTCATTTAAAACAGAAAACACATCTGGTTTGTGCCAGGTTTCTGTGAGGCACATTAAATCCAGATGTTTGTCCAGGATGTGGTCGTGTATGAGACAAGATTTGTTTGTTAGAGATTGTGCATTTAACAGTTCAATTTTGACATTAGGACGAATAGTAAGTCTCTGGATTGGCTGAAGCATCCTAAGATCCACTCCGCGTTTTCTGCCCCGTTCTGTGACTCCAAGAGGGGCAACAGCATACTGATGACGTGATTGGGATGCGACAGTGCACGCAGCTGACCAGAGGGAAGGGATTGAATGGCCGGACTGGGAGTAAACAAACTTACGACGGGAGCTCCTGTGAATGGAATGGAAGTAGTCCAAGATGTTTGATGATTGAGATGCACGTTGGAGTGGTGCAATTGTTGAATTTCCTCAGTTGGGCGGTGGAGTAATTCAACATCATGCCAATCGCGAAGGGTGTCCGTCTTTTCGCCGTTAGCCGTGGACACGGGGTAACAACAATCCTCATCGGCAGTACGACAGGAGGAGGCAGGACCAGGAGACCGGTCGCTCTTGGTGGAACGAGAGAACCTGGTGCCAAGAGTCCGGTTGTGGAAGGGAACACTGTAGCTTTGGCAGTCCGCTACCAGCCTCTTGCGAGAGGCAGTTGGCTGAGTTGACTGAGGGTTCCTGGAAAAGCAGCGGCAGCGGCAACAGGCTATCCAGGTGAATATCCCTTGATGGCAGGCTGGATGGAGATGGAGACGGCAGTCTCTGGAAGGTGGTTAAATGGCAGCAACTGATCGTCAGTTATTCAAGAGGTCAATCCGCTGTTAGCCGTTGCAGGAGTACGACGGTAGTAGTTGGGTGGACAGACATCAGCTTCGGTTACAGCAATTGTGGTAACAAGTACACTATTGTAGACTATTTTCTCAGTTAAATCAGTAAGTTAAACGAACTGAAAAGGAGAAAAAGAGAAAGGAGAAGTAGCGAACAAGCAGTGCCAGCATCCTCTCCTGTCCTCGGTTGCTAGGCAGTTCCTCGGTTGCTAGGCAATTCCTGACTCTTGTCTCCTGTCTTGTGACCATTGATCGCACAGCCCTTTTTTTGTGTTTGTTTTAGATCAGCTGGTTTCCAGCTTTTTCAATTATTATTCTTTTTTTATTATATATTAAGTGTTAAAATAAAATGTTTCATAATCAGATAAGATACTTTAAATTGTAAATTTTTTTGTTCTGAGGTTTCTCTATCAAAACCTTGTGTAAATATATGCAATAATTACGGTTTACTATGTGCGACAATATGAATATTGATTGATAAATGTAAAATTAAACCTGTTAAAATGTACATTTAGGTGTTATTTAGTTTTTTTTTTTAAATATCATGACACAATGAATGCATTCATCACTCAACTGGGTATTTACATGAGAGATTATAGAGAATAAAATCTAGGGTCGTGGAAAGTGCACTGTTGTGCCTAATTGGATCAGATCTGACTGGAATTCACCCGCCACAGTGGCTGGTAAACTGATTCAATTCATCCGCCAGCACACAAATTCACCCACATTTGGCGGTTGGCAGGTGCTAATTTCCATCCCTGACACACACACACGCACACACACACACACACACACACACATACAACAAGTGTAACAGTGATGTGCTAGGTACTCTTTTCGTGGTTCTTGGTGCTTTAGCAATATTGTTGTTGTGGCCAGTGTTGGGCACGTTACTTTAAAAAAGTAATTAGTTATAGTTACTAGTTACTTCTTCCAAAAAGTAATTGAGTTAGTTATGGAATTACTCCACTATAAAAGTAACTAGTTACCAGGAAAAGTAACTATTGCGTTACTTTTAATTATTCCCCCTTTTGAGCTCGGCAGTCATTTTAGGGTACTCTGCATCCATGTATTTAGAAAATGTCTTTCTGCATGGCGGACCAGCACCTGTTCTCCCTGATATTTTTGCCAGTGAGTGCCCTGAAGGAGTCTGAGTCAGCTGTTGATAACAGGAGCATGTTCTCAACAACATACCTGCCTATCATTGCATTCAGTTCAGTCTGTGTCAAGTTTTTGTGAAGCTGGAGTAGAAAAATCCAGCTGTAGCTGCTTGGACAGCTCTGTGTCCTTCTTTGTTAGCGGAGCTCATGTTAGCCACACCTGGCCTGCTGTCATCATCAACAGTGTCAACAATGGTGTTTTTGGCCACTAGTTTTGTAGAGGCTTGTGCTGTTGAGAGATGATTCATTAGATTAGAGTTGCTTACAACGGACGTAGACAAAAGAGATTAAAGTAGTGTCTGTATTTCCACTTTGAAAATGCCAACTTTCGCTCCGGCTTCGCCATTGCTGCAGCTCACCTCTGCTAGTTTGTGTGTGCGAGGATGCTGTGTGTGTGTGTGGTTTGTGTGTAAACTGAACACTGCCTCTGATTGGCTTATGAACTCTCACTCTACCTTAGAGAGCTGATCACCATCACTATGGTCCCGCCCCTCCTACCTCTATCGCCAAACTAAAGAAAACCAGAACTGCAAGCAGTTATGCATGGGGGCCAAGCCCCCCAGCGCGACTCGGACCCTGCGCACCGCAGAGCCCACCGAAGTTGGCCCCAAAGGATGCCGGGCTCGCTGTAATGGGAAGTGCACTGGAAGTGCAAAAGCTGAATGTGTGCCTATTTGGATTTATTTAATAAGCCACGCCCACATTGACCAGTCATGTAAGTTTTGCAAATGTGTTATTTAAAATGTGGAAGTTACAGGCAAAAACGCGATTGCATCCATTATAGCGCCACCTAATGGAGTATATGTGCAATTTTTGGTATGGAAGAACTGTGTCCTATTCTATCTGTACCATATAAATTTCAAAGCTCTTAGCATAATAGTCTGGCTGAAAGTAATGTTTGTTGTTTATCTTGTAATAAGCCACGCCCACATTTACCAGTCATGACCACCTTGAGGATATGGCCTCAGAATTGGCCCTACATCATACCAACCAAATTTCGTAAAAATTGGTGTAGCCGTTCAAGAGATATAAACTTCCCATATTTTTAGCGCCCCCTAGTGGCCAAAATTCGCCAAATTCGGCTCATCCCTTCCCAGTGTTATGGCAACCAAGGATCTCAAATTTGGTGTTACCAGCATTTAGTTTGACCGAGATATCAAACAGTTTACATTTTTATAGCTAGCTACAGAAATTTGTTCGTGAATAATTTGCGCATTTTTTGACCGAGCAAAATTCTTTTGATAACTTTCGATCAGGTCCAGCTGAAGAGTGTACATGCCAAGTTTCACACAGATCGGACAAAATCCCAAGGAGGAGTTCGAAATAGTAGGTTTTCCAGTTTTTGCAATTTTGCGAAAAAACTTTCTACTGGAAGTGGGCGTGGCCAATTGCAAAGTGATTCAGCTCCATTTAGGGAATCTGGGGATACAAGGTTTTTGAATGTACAACATACGGTTTGGGAGTTTAGGCAAAAACGTGTTGGCCTAGGTTATAGCGCCCCCTGCAGGCGGATATATGTAGTTTTTTGTGTCTTAGATATTCGCAGGAGTCTGGACCAACCCTCCAAATTGCACCACCCTCCCTTGCACAGTTTAGCCTGCAGCACCACTTTTAGCCGGGGAAAAATAAAAATAAAAATCTTTACAATTACAATAGGGTTCCTAGCACCGCTGGTCCAGCCCCTCGGGCTTGGCCACCTAATAACGCGCCACATTTAATAGTCGGTAACGATGTTGAAACGATGGAAATGGTAATTAGTTAGATTACCCATTACTGAAAAAAAGTAACACCGTTAGTAACGCCGTTTATTGTAACACGGTTATTCCCAACGCTGGTTGTGGCATTCATGCCAATAAAGAAAAGTGTTGCATTTACAAATGAGCAATAAATCCAGATTTCTTCAGATTTATATTGCCAATAGGAATTTAAATTTAAATGTCAGGCAAGCTAGCTATCGTGCTCTGTCAACCACAATCTGTCTCCTCTGTCAATAAACTCTATTCAGCGCTGTCAATTAACAGGTGTTTGGGGGAACACCCTCTGACTTATCATTACTAAACTAATTTCTAAACTACAGCTTATCATTTGAATGCTGACTAGGGCCTATACATTAAAGCTTAGATTGCATTAATTCTGAAATACATAAAAACCCCAAACAGCCCAAAACTAATTTTCCTCATGTAAGACCACGTCTAGGAACGGGCTGCTGCTGCTTAAGACTCATTTTGATGTAACACATTCACGCAGGTAGTGATGAGAGTGAGAGATGATCATCATTAACAAGAAGCATTTTGCTTATGCAAAGAAATAAATCTGTTTAAACTAGATATTTATATGCCACAAAACAATTTGCGGGGGGTGGGTTTGCACCAATGGTCAGTAGTATAAGTAGGTGTATAGGCATACAAATAAATAACAACCACAACAACCATTATTCATTGTAGTATTTCATTTGTGGGAAGTTGTAAAGATTTTCACGTCCCCACAAACTGAATAAATCCCTGCAAACATGATAGTTATTACATTTGTGGGAAATCGCGTGTTATGTTTAGGCAGCGGCTATTACATGTGTGGGAAATGTATTACATTTGTGGATTTATTACATTAAATGCTGCAAATTTTAATTATGTTTGTGGTTTATTACATTTTTTGGATATTATTACATTGGTGGGCGTTATACGCGTCTCTTCTCTGTTTTGGCACCTCAGTGGTGGAATGAACTCCCGACCAATGTCAGGACAGCGCAATCACTGTCCATCTTCCACAAAAGAACCAAGACTCTATATATTACAGTATATTTTAGGCTTGCTGTAACCTTGCTGTTACCTGACTGTAATATGCCATGGTAATAATACAGAATTACTGTAAATAGCGAAAGTGTGGCACCCGCCATGACATCACACGGAACACCCAGCTCATGATCACCAGCAGATACTGGAGAAGGAGAAGCGCTACCTGGTGGACTGCTGAAAAGCTCTGTAAGTTCAGTTTATGTTTATGTTTTTCATGCAAACCTTTATCATGAGGTGTACCACAACATTGTTTATTTAGTGTGGGATGAGACTGCAAATTTAACGACAGCCAGTTAACCCAGTGAGCAACAACCGGGGTTTCAACATTGATTTCTAGCTGAAAACTGGGAGATATTCAGTCTGAGTGTCTAAGATCTTTTCGCCCTCTTTTTTTAACTGGCTAAAATACGGTTACAACATCAACGTGTCACAAAACACAAATTTGTTTGATCATTTTGATATTTTGTTGAGTTGTAGAAAGAGAGACGGTATTGATTACTGTGAAGGTTTTTCTCCAAAGTCATATTGCACTGGTAGGCGAAATGTGTTCTACACGAAGATGTAATCCCGGTGTAATATGGTCTGAATGTGAACGTTCAATCACATCTTCTAATAGTCGGTAACAAAACTTTCACTTTTGAACCAGTTTTGAACGTCTTTTGACCATAGTTGTTTTGTCTTTTCAACGGAAAAATGCTCACTGGGAATCTTGCAATCTCCTCCCACACCGAGTAATTTTCTAGCTAACCTTGTGACCTTAGTGTGGATAGCAAGTGGCTAACCTCTCAAAAAATTGTACAGAAAAAAAATTTAAATCAATATGTGGCGGTCAGTGGTGATATTGTGGTGGGCAGCCACAAATAAATTAATGTATGGGAAACACTGTGGGGTTAGAGAGTTTGGGTTTGATTCTAGCCTTTTGACTTCAACTATATATTCGTAAGGTTACTTTTATCACGGTTAATGATCTATTGGCCAACAAAGACAAGTAAAATGCATGCCATGGCAAAAGTAAGTTAGTATGTATTCAGCAATGTCAAGCATAAGCAAAGTTTTACTACCCTAGATGTATTGTTGGAGTGTATGAAATACACAGTGATGTATTAGTATACATCCCCAAAAACACATCATGAAATATAATTTGCTTTCTCATAGTTCTACACTACAAGTGTGGTCCATTGTCTTTGCACCCTGAGGAGGGCATCCCTGCCACAAGGCATTGGTGCGGTTTTTGAGTTTTCTGTAAGTATTAGCCATAATAATACAGGTTTTTAAAATTTTTTTTGTATTTTGTTCTTCTACAGAAATTTCTTTCACCATTTCTCTCTTGCGCTCTCTGTCCATCTCTCTCGGTACTGTGGCTAACAGGTTTTGTCCTACTTGTCTTTGTGTTTTCTTTGTTACAGTGTGTGATCTGAGTTTCACCGTTTCTGTCTAGTTTTGATCATCAGTGAGGGGTCCGATCTTCACTGGGTTCCCAGGCAGGCATTCCAGTCCACTTATGCGCCTAAGTCATCCCTGCCAAGTTTTTAGTATGTCCAGCTACAACTGCAAAGTCATGCAGTTTCTCAACCTCTCTCTTAAATGCTTTCACCACACGTAGTACACAGAAATGTGGAATGGAATTGATTGAATAAACAATGTTTTTATTAAGAACATTGTTTTATTAGTAACATTTGAGATTATTATATAATTAAAATATATATTAGCATTGTTAGTAATAATAATAATAATTAGTAATTATTATATAGTAATATATTATATTTTATTATATTGATAAATACTCCAGAAATAGACCAAATTACAAAATACAGTCAAAATACAGTAAAATATTGTTTTGTAGTAATACAGAATTGTCATATACTGTAACTTTCATTACAGTACAATTACAGTAGTTTATTGTAAAGCAAAATACAGCAACTTGCTGTCAACCGGGCTGCCAGTAACTTACTGTAAATATACAAGGAAAATTGTTTACAGTGTAATTACAAGATGAGCGGCAGGTGTGCGGGAGTGGCGCACAAAGGGACTGATAATAGATGGCACAGAAGGAGATGGGGAAAGAGCTTGTGGGGAAAAAGGACGGTTCGACACCTCTGGTGACAGCAGCGGCCAAAGTGCAGAGCAGCCCCCGGATGATGAGCATTGGAGCAGCCGGTATCTGCCGACGCCATTTCACTCTGGCCTGGGTCGGCAGACGGACATCTGCTGCCCGGGAAGACAGTGAAAAAAAGATACATTTAAGTGGTGGATAGGAAGAGTCGGGTGGGGAAGAGCTGGGTTGGCATAAGTTTAAGGGGACACACTACTCGCCCTGCCTTTCTGTCTCCCACAGCGATGGTGAAGAGCTTAGACGCTGGTGCAGAGTGAGAAAAGCAAAAATGGCTGGCCGACTGTGGACTGTGCTCGAGGGACGCAGTATTTTATGGACAATGATGGACTGTTCAGACAACCCCGCTACAGTGGTGTTCCGTTTTAGTTTTTAGTACTGTTTCCTGCGGCACCATCTTTTATTGTAATAAATCCTTCTAAATGAATTTTATTCTCCTGATGGTCTTTTAACTCTGCTCCCCCCGATTTAGAAGAACCTGTGTGTTTTTAGGAGTCCTAGGCTCCATATTAATCCTAGTTGGCATTGTCAGCTGTTAATTTAGATAATTTTACTGATTCAAACAGGCAGAATTAGAGCCTGGGCCCGGCCACACATATATCCCTGACAGAGGTCTCAGAGGTAGTCAAGAAGCTCCTCACTGGCAAGGTGCCAGGTGTGGACATAATTCACTCTGAGATGCTTAAGGATCCAGACAGTTTTGGGCTGTCATGGCGTAATCTACATGTGTTTTATGTACTTAGCAAAAAAGACCTATGATCCTGTTCCCCGGGGAGTCCAGTGTCCATATCCTAGGCACATGTTTCCAGTGGATGGTGGCCTCTGCCAAGTTGCACATTGTCATGATTCTGTTTATGATATGTTTTTTTGCAGATGATGTGGTTCTGTTGGTTTGCTGGTTTATCAGACTGTGAGCTTCAGCATGTACCAGGGCACTTAGCAGCTGAGTGTGATGTGATTTGGCTAGAATTAGCACCTTGAAATCGGAAGTCATGGGTTTCTACCCAAAAAAGCAGATTGCTCTCTTTGGGTTGGGAGTGAGCTGCTGTCTGAAGTTCGAGTATCCCAGGTTCAACAACGTGTGCAAAATAGAGCATGAGATGGACAGGTAGATTGGTGTGGCATCAGCAGAAATGCAGGAATTGTACCAGACTGTTATGGTAAAAGATAGAGCTGAGATGGAAGGCAAAGCTTTCAATTTAACAGTCAATCTATGCTCCAAGCTTTAGATATAGGGTGAGGCGCTTAGACATTCTGATGAAGCTTGGAGTGGAGACACTACAAAAGGAGCCAGTTGAGGTGGTTTAGGAACCTGAGCAGAATGCCTGTTAGGCATGTCTCCTTGGAGGTTTACTTGGCATGTCCAACTGGTAGGAGACCCCGGGGTAGATCCAGTACACACTGGAGGGATTATATATTTTATCCGGCCTGGGAATACTCTGGGATACCCGAAGAGGGTGTGGAAAACGTTGTTGGGGAGAGGGACATCTGGACTACCTTTCTAAGCTTGCTGCCACAGCAACCTGGCACCAGATGAACAGATGCACATGGATGGTGGATGGAAAATGTTTACATCAGAAAGGTGTAAAATTATGTACAATTTCTCTTCTCTGACTTCATCATAATAACTTTAATTTATATAGCACCTTTCAGGGTATCCAAGAACATCATGCTTGCCAACGTGATTTTTATGCAAAAGCTCTGCATCTAAGAAATATTTGTTGAATTGAAACTATTAATCTTTTAATTGTACAAAACAGGCCAAAATCTGAAGCTGAAGTAGACAGAATATAGAGAGAATGGGTGATGAGAGGAAGAACACTGGAAGTGATATATTATATATCACTTCCATAATCATATACTATATTATGTATTATATGATTCCCACAGAAAGAGCTGTTTTTAAATTTATTTTTAGCATAAAACAATTTTTTCACGACTGTTGTGTGTAAAAAAATCTCAACATCTAGTGACTAGAATGGAGCACAGAGAGATTGTAATAAAAAAAAAATAGATGTTTGGTTTAGGAGATCAGACATCATGTCAGGCCACGATTCAGCACAGTTCTTCACTGCCTGAGAAAACTCACAAACCTCAGTCTGTCGCTGACAATTGTGCGCGCGCACACACACATAAACATACCACTAACCACCATCCCCCTTCACGTTTGCGGGTAATGGATTTATATCAGGGCAACAGTATCAGGGCTGATTTTGACGAGTCCCCAGGCTGCTCTACAATTCCTTTTGAAATCCCATTCTTTAGTAGTCTTGTTCAAGTAGCCTGAGGCCATGGCCCTCCGAGATCACAATGTTATTAATACAAACATGTCAAACCGCATGCTGAAATTCAAAACAGAGGTGCCAAAATGTCAAGGTGTCAAACTCCTGAAATATAAATTATGCTTTAATATTCTTAAACACTACACAAAATATGCTTCAGTGCATAAAAAGCATGATGCGAACAAGTGTTTAATATTTCAGTGTAATGTCACCAATTGCAACAGTGGAGGGGATTCGCTGACGGCTGTGACCCTGGCTGTGATGTGAAATTTCGATAACCCTGCAGGATTAATGACTGGACTTGGTATGCCACCCTGCCACCCCCCCACGCTGCTCCAGCATGAAATCCCCCTTTAGAAATCTCTAGAACATCTGCTGTGAAAACAAAACTGTGGCTAATTATCATCTAATAAGCCCCATTTCTTGATTTTTTTGTTTTATTATATGTACCCGCTGCTGTTTTAGTTATGTGATTTAAATGACAGATGACTGAATCAATTTTTTTTTATAAAGCCTTCTCTTGAATTTTGATGCAGTATGAATAGTGTATATCACTGGTCTAGCTTTTTATCAGTTCTTGGGCTGGCCAGGAGCTTTGGTCTTAGGTTATTGTAGATTCAGTATTTCAGTCATGGACCCTCTACAGGAATCAAATTCCCAATATGAGCCATGATAACCTCCAATTGTTGTATTTTATTTGTATAATATATTTTGTAAATAATTTTTGCTTGTTGGGCATAATTAGTTCTAGTTTCCTTTATTAGGCAGACTTGTGAAACATTACTTTATATCATTTGTGTTTCTGCTTGCTTACCCACTCTGTTGAAATGATGATAATAATAATAATAATAATAATAATAATAATAATAATAATAATAATTATTATTATTATTATTATTATTATATACTACTACTACTACTAATACTAATAATAATAATAATAATAATAATAACAATTATTATTATTATTATTATTATTATTATTATTATTATTATTATTATTATTTAATACTACTACTATTACTACTACTGCTAATAATATAATAACAATAATACCAATAATACCAATAATAATTATTATTAAACATCTATTTCTTTGTCCTATTACCAGTTTCCATTCTATGGATCTTTACATTTTAGGAAATCAAATTGTCCTCAGCAATTTGACTCCCTATCTGATTAATCATACATATGTAGTTGTTGTATATTGTGAATGACCAAACTGTAATATCATTGCTGTGCTTGTATCATCAAAATGTATTCTTAGTTTGATGTTTAAATGTTAAATGTTTTGTCTATTTGTACGTGATTTCTTAGGCAGCAGTTCAGTGAGCTTTCCCAACCATCGTACCCGGAGCCTCTCTCTCTGGTGAGCTCACTTCTTTCTAAATTCAAGATTTTTTTATTATTAAATTTATCAGACTTCACGCAGCTCCCTCTGACCACAAAAAGGCTTTATTCACCTTTTTTCACACAAGTAGTGGTGCTGGGGAGCAGCACCACAACTTGTGACTTTGATGTCTGAAATCAACACACTTGAATGACTTGGGGAATCTTAAGCCGCATTCATATTATTGGTAATTGGTTTTGCACACTCTATTATTTTGTGGAAATAACTGTGAGCTGTGGAAATAACTATTGTGATGAACCTGTGCTGATGTATGTTTAACTATAAAACATGTTGAACTCTAACTGGTCTTTACTGACCATTGTGAGTGCACTGTTACTCAGTGTTATTTAGACTTTTTTGAGTGTGGCTGCATTATATAGAAAAAAAGAGTCATAATTATATTGAGACCAAAGTTAAATCTTTTCTGTAAAAAAATATCAGTTGCATGGGTGAATTACAAAAATGCTGCATGAGGCTCTGTAGTGATCAATTTACTGCTACAAGTCTTCATAGAAGCCTTAGGACTTTACAAATAATTTCTCTTGGCAACCAGAACAGATTATTATTTATAATATAACTTGCAAATACTTAGAAATTAGTATGCACTGTCTCTGATATATTAGCTGCACAGACTCCACTAGCACTCTCCCATTACTTTAATAAGTACAGTCTTATCATAATTGTGTGATTGATTGTCATTAATATGAGCAGCATTGTAATGATAGAAAATCTTGTGCACAGGTGTATCGATAGAGATACTGTTTCATTTACCAATACAGAGGTATATGTTAGTAATTGTGACATCATCAAGCCCTGAGAAGAGACATTTCCACATGGTAATAGCCTTGCTGTTCAATGCTTGCAATTGAGTAGAATGAGAAGTGGTCTGACCCAAAACTGTTGCTCTCTTCTACCCCAGCATGGTCAGTAATGAGCATTGCTTTCTTAATTATCCTCTCCTTTTCTCCTGACACCTGTCCTTTGTGCACAGGAACACTAGATTGCCTTAATTACCTCTGTGGATGATAAGAGAGCCTTCTTACAATATCAATATTTACAGCTCTCTTTTCTCTGGTTGGTTGCTACCAGTTGGCATCGGCTGCACCACTTAACAACCAGTTAAATGCCTGCACTGCACACGTCCTACAGCAGAAAGGAACATGTCATTTTCAATGACTATTAATATCTGACATGAAGGCATCTTGCATCTGTGACAGTAGAGGGTGGGAACCATCCGGAAAGGCAAAGTTACCTGATGTGTTTTGTCACTTCTTCTGGTTGCCTGAGCAGGCTTTTGTGCTGGTGCATTTGCTTCAGGGCATGGGACTGTCTGACTGCATCTGCTGTGGCTGCTTTTTGCCTGCCAGTTCCTCTTCATGACATCTGAAACTAGCCAGGCCAGCAGTGGTTTACACATGAAATGCTCAGGCCACTCAGCCCTGTGAGAGCAAACTGTCAGTCAGCCAGCGTAGGACCTTGAAGCACTGACCTGCTTGCTTAACTGAGTTGTGCTGCACACCTCTCCTGCACTAGGAGTAGGAGTAAGAGTATCATGCAGGTTATTTGTCTTGTATCCCTTCTCTCTCTGTGTATGTGAATGCAGTTTTATTTCTCCTCGTAGTTTTTGAGAGTGAGAAAGAAATAGGCAGCAGCAAGGGTACTGAATTTGTTTTTATCCCTGATTTTCTTTGCTTACAGTAGAATTTAGTGTGAGTTAACCAAAACATTACAGAAAAAGACTGCATGTACATGTATATTTTCTTATTTAGATCTATCCCTGTAGATAGTTTTGGTTTTCATTTATCCAGGGGTGGATATTTGTTTCTCAATACATTTGAAGTGAATGGATTTATTTTGGGGGGGGAGGCTATTTTTTGTGTTGCTTTGTTTCATCTCGGTACTCCACAAAAAACACTGAACAGTTTTTATTGCCAGTTCTTTTCACCAAAGTCCCATGAAAAGTTCTTCTTGGTGAATAGTACTTCTTAAGTTATCCAAACTGACCAAAGAAGCTGTCTCTGTTGGTTTTGTCTCTTAGTATGGAATCAAGAGGTGGTGAGGATTGTGTCTATGTGTGTGCAGTGATGTATGTATATGTATATTGATATGAAGCTGTCTTGTTATGCCAGTGAGTCCCAATGGTGAAACAGAGCCAGATGCAGCAGATCACACCGAACCACTGAACCTTACATTCCTCCTGACATACTTATAACCAACACATACCACTTTGTCAGGGGTCAGCTGCTGGCAGAGAGACATAGAGAAAGACAGAGAGGGAGGGTTGTGGGTGAGGGTTTGAGAGGAGTAGGTGTAGAGCAGAGGTAGAGTGAAGGGGCACATATCCCGGTGCCCTCTCAGTCTACCTGGAGTGGACAGAGCGCAGTTTGGAGAAAAAGTGAGGAGACCTGCAGCGAAATGAGGGATGGATGTTGCTTCATAGTTGAAGCCCTAATTGTGTGTGTGTGTGTGTGTGTGTGTGTGTGTGTGTGTGTGTGTGTGTGTGTGTGTGTGTGTGTGTGTGTGTGTGTGTGTGTGTGTGTGTGCGCGTTCAGGGTGTCAGATCTGGCCTGCTGCTTTGCAAGGCGAATGGCAAGGCCTATAATCCAGTTAGAGGTAAAGGGGGAGTTGTTGGTCGGGTGGGTGTTTAGCCCCCAGCTCAACAGCAGGCCGGCTCACAGGTCATTGAACCCCCTTCTTCTCCTCATCCCTCCTTGCTCCTTAGCCAGCCCCACCTCCACCCACCACTCCCCCTCAGCTGCCTCACCTCCTCCTCTGCCTCCCGTCGGGGAAGATTACCGGGCAGAGCATATTTGAGGTCAGCAGATAAACAAGTGTCTGAGAGAGGTACAGTATCCTTCTTTTTTCTGTCCTCTGTTTTTCATTATTTTAATATCTTAAATTGCAAGGACTGATGGGAAATGTTTGATCCTGTGGAGTTAGGTCCATTGCATGGACACTGGAAGTCTGGCTAAGCTCTTCAGAGACATACCTACAGGGGGCCGTGCTGTTGATAGCAAGGATGTGGCGGAATTTTTATTTTTTTTCAAGGAGGGGGGGATGCAAACAGATGCATACTCTTCCAGGGTTCAGTCCTCCCATCTTGTTTAATGCTTACAAAATTGTTGTGAAATTGTGGGGAGATTTTGAAAATTATCCCCAAATGCACTGATGTACTTCAAAAGTGACATCAAAATAGTGTGATTCAACACATATATCTTTCAAAGTTGGTAATATTTGATAGAAATGCCTTTAGCATTCATGTAAACAACACAGATGTGACCAAAGCAGCGTGATGCCTGTCTTTGATCCCGGCGTCTCCACTTTGATCTGGTTCACAGACTAAAACATGTATTTTCCGAGGGGGAATACAGGCAGGCACTGCAGTGAAATGGCCCTGGCAGCATTAGCAAAACATCAGCTTAGGCTGGGGATGCAAACCGCCAACACACAACGCAACAAATTAACTAAACATACTTACCAGTCTCACATGTTTAGTGTAGCATGCCCTATGAGCCTTGAAAAATTGTTAGCTGTTGCGCTCCTAATAATGCATTTGCGGATTGCACCCCCCCCCCCCCCCCCCCCCCCCCCCCCCACCACCACCACCACCACCACCACCACCTGCAGATTAATGTAGGAAGGTTGACACAGGTTATAGTAATAGCATATTTGTAATGTAAAGACCGGAAGGAGCTTACAGAAAATGAGAGCTAATACATCTGACCTCCAGGACACCTCCGCTGTCAAGCACTGGATTTTTACCACCAGCACCGTCGCAAATAATTTGCGCTAATTGGCTTTGAAGGCAATTACTGTGGAGAGAAGACACAGAGGAGGAATGCTGGGGAGAAAGTGTTGCAGGATGAAATGCATATTGATGGTTAGCATCAAAAGCAGGCCTCTTTGAAGTGCTGCTGTGGTGTCAGAGTGTGATGGGAGAGCTGATAGAAAAAACTTGACAGGAGACAGGTTCTTCTTAGGCACATGGCTGGCTGCTAGGAGAGGTCAACTACCCGGTAGCGGTGTGTGTCTGACTATGCATGTTTGTGGACTCAGTGAAGAGAGACTCAAAGAACAAACAGGCAACACAGTTTGCTTTCCAATATTTCACAACAAAGATTATTATGTTTTGCTTACATTTGTAAGTAAACACACAATTAATATTATGATAGAACAGAAGGCAATATGTAGCTTTATATAGATATTTGTCAGGATCCGGGTGGCTAACCATCAAACAATTCTTTAGCAGAAGACATTAATTCGACCACATTTGGCATCTGATCTAGGGGACATTGTTTTTTAATCTAGAGCCCTACACAAAAATGTGGACTCCAGACTGTGCTCGGGTACCATCAGTGTTGTCGTGGCTTGGAAAAAAAATGCAATGATCAGCTTTACACTCTCTATCTACCAAAGTCTTTGCCTATTACCAGTGTTGTACCTGTACCGTAGGGTGTGAACTGATGTACCAGCAGCCATCGGCCCTTGGTCACTTTGTCTCAAGTGGCTAAACTATGCTGTAGCTGGCAAATTCTCTACCCCGTTCTCACCCCTGGAGGGCAACAATAGGCCCATAAACCCAATGTCCCTCATTTATCAATCTTGCGTGAAAACGGGTGCAGATCTGAGCGCAGAATTGGTCTTACAACAGGACACACGTGTAATTTATGAAACATTCGTATCTGACCAATTCCAGCGTATGAATGATCGGGTCTTGATAAATGCGGTGGCTGAATTCGATCGTCATTAACATGTTATGCCCTTAAATATTCTTGGTTCAGAGGCCTCACCCACTGAGGTCAAACATGGAGAGAAGACACACTGGCAAGAAGATAAACCTTTCCGAGATGGAGATCGGCATCCTGGCAGCGCCGGCACATCAAAGGCACTCCATTCACTAATGCAATGTTGTGCAAAACTGAACAGGCCAACATAATATGGCACACTTTCTCTGGGGTATACAGCAGTGTTCCCGCTGCTGGTCCGAGACGGAGCCACCTGCCCTTCAGCAACTTGAAGGGCTCCACTGTGACCCGTGTACGCGTGTGCGCACTATTGAATCTGCGCTCCTGCTCTGTAGCGGGGTTTGCCAGCGGGGTTATTAGGTATTCCGTTAATTAGTTGTCATATTTTATTTTACAAAAAAATGGTGTCAGTGAAAACGTGGGCTTTTTTTAAATTACATTTTTTTAATTTAGTTTTATTCATTTTAAGAATCCGTTTTGATCTGTTCTAAATATGTGACTGCTTATGCTTAATGACAGCTGAGGTTTGTATGCCAAATCTTGCGTGGAAATGGTTGTACGCATGGTTTTCTGCCGTACGTTTGTTTGATAAATGAGGGCCAATGAGAGCAAGGCTGTGCTGTGAGAGAGAATGAGTGCTGAAAATGAGAGAGATATGACGTGCATGTTTTTCTGTTTCTGTCTGTGTGAAATACAGAATCTGGTTTAGTCCTCTGAAGTGGTGTATGCGACTTACCTCTGGGCAGAATATGGGTCAGCTTGAGAGCTGACACTATAATTCTCCATTGTAACTCCTTATAGGCCAGGTCAGTACAATATCACCATCACACTGACCGCTATTGGCCAGCCTGGGAGAGGTAGGGTTTTTTCCCTGCTTCCCCTTGCAGACACAATGTGAATACAATTACCTGCTTTGTCTCTAGCCAGAGTGTAATCCAAGATGCATGGTGGGGAACCCTGGCTGTGTAAAAATAACACTGCTTTCACTGCAATTTCACATGATCCTAAACTGTTTTCTATCTTCTGTGTGAATACATGGAGAGGAGATTTGATTTTTATTATATTAGCCTGTTGCTTTTTAAACTCTCTATTAGTGAAACGTGGCTGTGATGTAAGCAGCATTGTTTATTTACTTGCCTAATCATCTCTGGCAGACAAGTACTAGCAAGTACTTTTACACAACTAAACATGGTGAGACTCAAAGAGGTTACAGTACTGTTAATGTAATCAGGCCATGTTATTTTATTGTGATATATTGGCAATGCTGTATGTGTCAGCCAATAAGTTACAAAATGTCAGATCAAAAATTCCAATGTCAAGTTTGAGCTATTTTTCAGTGCTGCACCAGCACAGTCTGTCCATAATTTTTCTATATAAAATATATATAAATATGTTATGCTCACTGCATATCTTGATCATAATTCTTTAATAACCAAATTTACAGGACTCTTTAGCATGAACAGGCATTGTTCATGCTAAAATGAACAAGCATTGTTCATGCTAAAGGGTTGGTAAATTTGTAAATATTAGAAAGTAAATGTTTTAAAAAAATATATCTCAAATATCAATATTAGTATGGGTGTTGCTGCTGACCTTGCATTTTAGGTTTTCAGTGTAAGGATGCTAATAACCAAAGCTCCGCAGGAAAGCAAAATATGCATGGTAGCCATCAACTGCTCACAACCACGTACATAAAAGCAGTTATGTCATAAGTTTTGAGTTGAAGAGCACTGATACAAAGATGCTGAAAATATGTAAAGGTCTCCAGAAAACTGCTTCTCCTCAAAACAGTAACAACATGTCAGGGCTGGAGTCCACAAGGTCAGCTTGGGTTATTGTGTGTTTTCTTCTACACTTATTGTTTGTTAAAAATGTATACAATATGTGCCAGGGTGAAGAGCATCTAACCTCTCAATCAGAAGCCCTGTTCACAGCCTGTCCAAGGTGGGACTGTCTACAGCTGAAAAATTAAAAAGGCAGCTACCACCAGTTAGCAACAAACTCAAAGAAGAGCAAAAACTAAAAATGCCTGCAAATTGTGGAGACAGCAATGTGAGGGTGTGATGGGACTGTCTCACCCTCCAAACAGATTAACTGCCATATAACAGAGAAGGTAAATGACAGCCATGTTTACAATTGTTAAGAAGCGCTGCCTGACACGTATGTAATGCATCTTATTAGATGCCAAAACTATTGTGTTGCATGTCATGCCTCTTTTAATTGTGGAACACCTGCATGCTATCTGAAATCCCACACTAGGGCAGCATAATGCAGCAGTTTGTTTCAATGTAAAAAAACAAAAGTGGCACAAAGAAGGGTCTTTGTTAGAGCAGTACTCTGTGATCTCTTAGTAAAAAAATATTTACTTAAGCAGCAAATGTGGATGAATCCACTACTGAAAATATTCCCCTAAAGTGTCCATCCGGAGACAAGGACAGGAACCAGCAGGCTTTAGGTAAAGAAATCAGAAAATGCTAACACAAAACAGACTAACACAAAGTTAGAAGAGCACAGGATGAGGACAGCTTTTTCCTATTTATGCAACAAATATACCTGGTGTTGCAAAAGCAATATACAAAGGCTTGAGGGCTACAAGCTGTATACATTGAGGCTGGACCAGTCACCTCAATAGAAAAGTGTAATTCCACCTTTACACTCTTCTAGGTGCCTGATACAGTATATAGTTTAATTATAATCAAATCAGTCCCTCAGAATGGTATAGGCAATATTTTAGATATAAACTAGTGGGTGAACAAACTGTGTGCCACAAAAAAGTGACATGGGCTCCATTTATCGACTTGTTTCCCAACCAAACATGCTCTTGGAGGCAAATCTTTGACAAGTGCTCTGAACATGCTCTGCCTTACAGCATAGTAAATATCACAGGCTCATGTTTCTGCAGCCGCCTTGCTCTGACCCAACTTATTGATTTCCCCCCTTTTGAAAAATACATTTGAAAAAGGCCTTAAGCTATCTGACAACGCTGAGGGCCCTGACATACACTGCCTAGTCTTGGGGCCCCTTGAGTATTTCATAGGACCCCCAAGCAGCTCTGGAAAGAGGAGGGGTTACGGGTCATCCTGTCAGGCCATGTCCTGCAGGTCCCCCTCCCCTGATACTGACGTCCAAATAAATCTCTAAGCCCCCCCTCCTGACGATGCAACATGAAAGAGGACGCAGCCATTACCGCCGGTTACCAGAGCAGACAAGCACCACCTCTCTGTTTATATTCCACTCCTCAATCTCCTTTTCCTTCATCCAGCTCTTGCTCTTATCAGCCCATCCCTCCACCTAATTCACTCCTCTAATTCTTTTCCTTTCTGTGCCGGGAGAAACTGGCCTTGGATGGCTGGTCTGCTTTGACAGAACAAATAGTACAATGTAGCTCTGTGGCTTTCTGGGTCCCTCTATCTAATCACATTGCTTATAGCAGCTCAATGCTTTCCACTGTCTCTGAATGTGTCAAAGTTGCACTGGAGATTTCACCTGCATCAAGTTGTTTATCAAGAAATCAATTAAGGATTTTGATTGAAATCATCAATAGTTAGACATGAAGACTTTGTTCATTATATTAATCCACTGATATACTGTATTTGCACATTTAAACATGTTGTATGTACATACTTCTTCATGTTCTACTCTCATTTTGGAGTTCTGCACAGGACCTGCACCCTGCCCATATTCCCAAATTAGACCTGAACTGACTGAATCTGACTGATACTCAACTTTGAGACACCCAAATGTGAAAGAAAGCACTATTTATTCATTTGAAAACTAGAATGGCACTCAATAGAGTGCATACCTCCGCCAGGCCAAGTCCCCTTTTGTACTGACTCATAGAGACCAGCCACATATTACCACCACCCATCTCACATGTTGTCTTACATGTTAAATAAAGTGAGAAGAAATACTCAATAATAATAAATTGTGTTATCCTGCTGATAGACAAACCAGCCAACTGACCAACAAACAAACAGACATGGCTCCCAAAAACACCTTTATGCTATCTATATAATCTGTCTATATCATGTAAATCATATTCCTGTGTCATTGTTTAAAGCCTGTGGTGTGGTCACGTTGCATGAGTCAAGTACACAGTCTTCGCTTGGGAGAGCCTGTTGTGCATGAGTGTCAAGTTTATTTTTTACTTAGTTGACTTTTTGGAGGCTGTATAAGGCTATTGAAAGCACACTGTGCAGCTACATACACTTTAGCAGAATAGCTGTATAAGAGCATCCGTGGTCATATTATAACCTTGCAGCTACCAGCCGGGATATGATTTGAACCATAACAGGATGGGTCTTTGCGGGACGTTTGAACGCGATCAATCAACATCTTAATTTTTGCTAGCTATTTTTTTGCTTCTTTTAGTCGTGCTTTGTGGTGGCATTAGATTTTAGTCTATAGCAGAGTTTATGCTGGATTTTATTGTTGTATTACTTTTTAAAAATTAATTGAGCTGTAGCAACTGATTCGTAACTGACAGGAATTCAACAATATATTCTTGTGTAACTGAGATGCTTTATGGATAGAAAACTATTAGACTTTAAAAATGAGGATGAAATAATTAAAAGTATTGCTCCACCTATATGACCCTTGAACATCCACACTCCGCAGCTGGAGTGAGTAAAAATCAATGTACTGAAAGGGCTCTCTACAGGTGGCAGATTGACATATTTGACTGACTTTACAAGGGGAGGTGAGAAATGGCACAATCTGTCCAAAGTCATTAATTTTTTTTTAACATGATCGTGTCCGGATTTGTATCTATCGATAACTGTGATTAGAGGTGCATGAGAGGACAGTGCAGACATTGCCCCAATAGATCAATATAATCAAGCCAAACCGCTCGTAACACTATCATAGAGGCGTGGAATTCTATCTATATTAAAATGACATAATTAAATCCATAAAAAAAAGTATTCTCTAGTTGTTAAGGGCCTGAGCAGGTCTCGACCTGCGAGGTCCCTATTGTTTTTGATTGTTTTTGTGAATGACCACTTTTTTCGTCCCAAATGATCGCATTTTTCACTGCCTCAACACAGGGGCGGTCCTAGGGGGGGGGGGGGGGCCAACAGGGGCCAGTGCCCCCGTAACTCTGAGACTGGACCCCCCAGTGGCCCCCCTGACAGGGAGTCTGCATTAATAATACAATGGCAGATTTCTTGCAATAATTTTGTTCTGAAGAGAAAGGCAGAATTAAAGTGTCTCAGCAGTTTACTACCCAATCAAAATTGCTGAAACTGTAAACACTGCTTTGTCTGAATGAGGGATTTACCCTTTTTTCCGGGTTGTCTGTGCCCCCTAACAAAAAAGCTGGCCCAACCTGGCCCCCCTATTAAAACTGGTCTAGAACCGCCACTGCCTCAACATACCCCAAAACTCACCAAACTTGGAATATAAGTCACACCTGCCGAAAAATGTCTCAATCTATTGTTGTCCTCAATGTCCACCACTAGATGGCACTATAATCAAGGAAAGTGCGTTTTGGCTTATAACTCCTATATACTTAGTCGCACATTCAAAAAACTTATATCCACGCGTTCACTGAATTATGCTAAATCTTGTGGTATAGGCTACGCCCATTTTCCGCAGATTCGCAAAATGTTGTAAACCCAGGTGACTACTTCCCCATGAGCCACTAAGGATCTGTAAAACAATTATAAACTTACTTTTTCCAACTCCTCCTAAGCCATTTCACCGATTTGCCACAAACTTTGTAAGTAGCATCAGGGGACTAAACTTATCAAAAGTTTTCACCTACGTCATGCGGCACACCCCGACAGCAGCATGCCCCGATGCACGTGGATTGCGAGGGCCCGTTCATCGCTGCTTCCAGCTTTAATTTTTTTTTATGTTTTTTGGGGCTTTTGGCTTTTTTTTGACAGAGCAACTGAAGATGTGACAGGAAACAGATTGGGGGGGGGGGGTGACAGGCAGCAAAGGGCCCCAGGCCAGGACTCGAACCCAAGGCCACTGCAGCGAGGACAAAGCCTCTGTACATGGGACGCCCGCTCTACCCACGGAGCTAAACGACGCCCCGAAAATTCAGTTTTCAATCAGAAAAAATGGATTACAATCAAATAAAATTAAAAAATCCTCAACCCCTCAAAATGTCACTACTGTTGAATGATTGAATTGAATGAAACTGGAGGGAAATTAAACTGGAAAGGGAAATAATCAGTTAATTTAAACAAAAGTCAATTTCATAATGGTTCATTTTGACAGATTTTAAAAAAAGAGCCTAAGAGATTACTGAACATTTTAATTTTCATGACAGCGGCTGCAACAAATAAGGAGATCAGGCATGTGCACACATAAGGCCAAAGGGGTGCTTGAGCCCCTGCCCTTTTTACCTTGTATTAAAAGTGTCCTTTTTGTGTGTTTTTTTTAATGAATAAATAAATTCCTGTTGTGCAAAGAGAGAGAGAGAGAGAGAGAGAGAGAGAGAGAGAGAGAGAGAGAGAGAGAGAGAAGCCGCTGCCAGATCGAGAACTCCACCATGCTCGTAGATGGGACGTGACGGTGGAGCGACTTGAACTTTCCACTTATTCCACTTATTCAACCTTAACTCTGACTTTGCTGTTGTAAACATTGTTGTCCCTACTAACATTCACAAGAGCAGTTACAGTAGTCATTTCTTGGTTTTGTGACATTTTTAGATGTGTAGCCTGTATTTCTAGTTTGCACTTGCCCTAACCCTAATAAACCAGTGTTTTATTGCTTTTTAAGAATTGCAGCTGAATTGCATGTCTTCTTAACCTCAGTATTATGATAATGTAAATAAACTCATGCTGACAATAATTTGTTGACACAAAAGAAATGGCAATTGCATATCACTCACAGCTACACAGGATACACAGCTAAGTAGTTAGCTTTCTATAAGTACTTTGTTTATTAATTTTACATTAATTAATCAACATATTGTGTTATTAAGGTACGGGAAAAAAATTGGCGCGCGCAAGTGCTGCCCTTTTCTGACTTTGAGCCCCTGCCCCTTTATAATCATGTGCACGTTCCTGAGGGAGATAAATGCATTGACGAACAGAAATTATTCAAACTATGTCATAATAACAATGAGCTGTGGCTAATGTAAAGTGTAAAACAAAAGAAGGCAATGAAACAAAGAAACAAGCAGAGCAAGACAAAATTCAATTCTAGTTTGAAGTATAATTTTTATGTTCAAGGGTCTGCCAGTTTGAACATACAATATCCATTTCACAGTGATATTCTCATTGTTGGCAGTAATTATTGTGGCAATGTTATGCTTAGAAATACAGTAAATCATCTGATTGTATTTTATCTGCAGGGTTCATTTTCATTTGTTATTTTATTTTCCCCAAAAAGATACAATACAAGGCAAGGAAGTAATGGCAACCTTAAAAAACAACATGTTCTCTCTCCCAATGCATCAAATCAGTGGCCTTAACAAATCATAACACTCTACCTGTCAAGTAAGCAATAATACCCAATATGACATATCTGGTAAGACAAACAGTTCACATGTAATTACATGATATGACTATTGAACTTTACTGAAACAGTCAAAGTTTGGTTAGGTTTAGGCACAAAAACTACTAGGCTAGGTTTAGGAAATTATCTTATTTCAGGTTACAGTAACTACATTCCCTCATGTCACTTATGTGACTTATACATTACATAGTATGTATGTTAACTTATCACATAACACACTGCTCTTGACTTATAGTCACACAGGATGTGAACCTCAGTCTCACGGGCGAAGGTCCTGTATATGACCCATCAAACCACTTAGACCAATTCTGACCTGGAATTTTTTACTTGTTGTTTATACTTCAGTGCATCAAGAATTGACGCTAGAGAGATAAATACAACGTCAAACTGAGAAGCGTATGACTACTGTGGCTACCAATCAAGCTGCTGTATTTGATGGGAGCAAGAACATAGCAGAATGGATAGAACAAACAGGATCACTTGCTGCGCCCAAGGCCTATTTTTCTCCCCAACACTCTGTGTCTATATGATTGGGCTGTTGACGGGCTGATATCATGTGGTCTGAGCCTGGCATTAGGAACACATGGAGTGGTTAGTATGAAGGACAGTCTTTAAGGGCATGGAGTTTTGTGCACTAAAATATGAAACAACTTTCTCTCTTTTGGCCTGTGTCTGAATGAACGAAATGTCCTTTGTGCTTCATTCAGGAAGGAAATTGGTGAAAAATTCTGAAATTTCTGAAAATTTAAAGTAACATTGACATTAAAATTCTATTTAAATTGTTTTTTTTGTATAGTGTGTACACACAAATAATCTTTTCTAATATTGGCAGCAACAGACTTCAATAGATTTACATGCAGACATAAAAAATAGTGACCCTTAAATCCTGACTTAACTGAGCCAAAATGTCCGTCAAATAAGAAAATTAAGCAAAACACTTCTGCCATGCAAAACATTTCAGCAGTTCCTATCCTTAGTAACAAATCTGTAAGTTACAAGTTACTGCTTTACTGCTTTTATTCACAAGTGATGTGAATCCTCAAACTTCCAGTTCACAGGCTATACATTCACTTGTTCATTGAATCAAATGCTTAATGCTGTTTCACAGCCATACAACTCGTTTAATATGTAATAAGAAAGTGTTATCATATAACAAACAACTGCCAGTGAGCAGCAATTCGAGTTTTTCAAGATAGACCACAAGTGTTAGGCCAAGAAGAATTTTCGGAGAAAATACAAGTGGCTGAATCTAGCGTTGGGAAATAAACAAATATACTTCTTTCAATCAAAGGCGGAGGCAGAGAAAACATGGTGTTTTCCGCCCACAACTCCATACACTAGAAACGATTACCTCACACTGCTCAACCATATGTGTTGCTCTTAGCTGCTGCACAAACACACGTTGCCCAGCCTATCCCTGTCTGAGCCCATAAGTCACATTTCAGTCCTGAACTAAGGGTGCCACGGGTGATGGCTTCAGGAAAGGAGGACTTCCTCTGAGAATAGAGGGAAACAGAGGGGTGGTAGAGAGGCATTAGTTGAGCAGGAAGCATAGTGTGTGGTGTGGTCCTGTTCAATAGTTGTCTTTTGTAGTGGCCATGTGCATGTGCTGCTTGATCTCAAAGGGGACCTGAGGGACAAGAGAGACAAACCCAAGGGAAGATGGAGAAGAACAGGAGAAAAGGCTAATTTATGTTATGGTATGCTAAAAAGTTGCCGTAATGGACTCATTGCATTCCCCTTATGGTTGTCACATTTACATTGGTCAGAGTTCAGAGGTGACACAGTTGAGCAGAAGTTTAGGGTATGGGGAGAAAATATGAGGTACATGTAGGAGAGGTTGGAAAGGGGCAGATTTCCTAATCTCTAATCTGAATTGCTGAATCATCAATCCAACAGAGCTACATTCAGTAATGAAAATGTTTGTGATGAAGAAAGATTCTTGTGTGTCTCCATCGAGTGGCAATCTATAAGGCTGAAAAATGAACCCGTGCAGAAGTATGAGAAGTAGAAGTACAAGTATCAAAAACTGCAGTTCTTTGAATGACCACCAGTGAAACTTGTTCATCCTAAGGACAAAACACCCAGGCATAAATAGAGTAATGTAGTAATGCTGTTCAACGTAGCCAAGACTGCACAGATTTGTAAATTGGTGAGACAAAACAAACTCTCTATAGATGAATGGCACAGGAGGGCCAACTCCTCAGGTCATGACTCTGCTTTCCACTTACATCAGAAGAATAAAATCATTCCTTTGAGGATAACAATGTAAACATCCTCGTCAGAGAAGACAGGTGGTTTGAAAGAGGAGTAAAAGAACTCATCTATCTATTCACATCTGGGCTCAGCTAGCCCAAACATCCCACATGAGGGCCAGTTGTTTTTACACTGGGCAGCAAGGCTGTCCTCTTTGCGGCTAGGTCCTCGGATTTAGACAGAAGGCGGTATATTAGGGGTTTGTTTTGGTCTGCCAATATGACGCCTCGGAGGGTACAATTTCCACCTCCATTGCTATGTAAATCCAAGTTGTAGTGAGATTGGCGGAGGAGTCGATGACGTGCACTGTTGTGTGACCCACAGCCAGGGAGTTTTAAAACCAGGAAACAGCTGATCATAGCAGTCAGTCCATCACTTCATCCACAGACATCAAGATGAGCAACTGGAAAGCCGCTGAGATCAGGGAGATGCTAGCATCTCCTTGGTCTCTGTAGCTGTCTTCGTTGTCTGGTTGTTGTTGTAGCGGCAAGCTGCTAACGATCGCTACTTTCAAATTAAAAGCCCACCACTAAGAACCCAGTTCTAAAATCCAATGGGGTGCAATGTAAAGCTCTTAATTTGGAGACAAATTCGACCTGCTTCCTGTAAGCTGTCTTGAGGCAGCTAATGGAGGGGTCGAGGCACTCCACCGCACGCTTCCTTTAATCGCAGGGGTTTAACAACGGTGTGTGTTTGACTGAGGAGTCGAGAATATGGGCCATGGGTCTATAATTAAGTAAATCTATCAAGTGTCGCCATATCTAATACCACGGCAGGAGGAAGCACCCAGTGGCAGTGGCCATTCATGATTATGTTGCGTCCCGCCGGCCTTGACCAGGCAGCTGCGTAACAATTATGACTGACACTGGTATCATGGGGCTAAATATTCTTCCGACGCATATGTCACTGTTCACACCCAACTTCGTGCTTCACGTCACATCACATGTTTACGCCTACCCCAGTGGTGGCTTTTTGGAAAAGAAGGAATATGACACCTCCCTTTTAGATAGACAAGGTGGCAGATTGCAGCCTTTACCTTGCTGCAAATGTGCCGCCCTTTTTATCTAAAAGGGGCTAATGACTCACAAGTGAAACAACTCTGTAGGGACACACCCACACAGGGTTTTAAACTTGTAACTCCCCACCAGTTAGTTAGAACTGAAGAGGCCTCTTGGATGAGGGGTGAAACTTCTTCAAGCAACTGAAACAAGTCCAGTTGCCTACAATATAGAACGTGGAAAAACCTATGGGTGACATCATGGTGGTTCTGTCCACTATTTTTAAAGCTCTAATCCTTTAGCTTTCAGTCCTGGTTGTTTTGGAGTCGTACTTGACATGGTGACAGCAATGTGATTTAATAGTATTGCAAACACTTGTCAACAAGCTCAGGCTGGTTTCATACAGACATCAGTCAACATTAATTACGGTATCAGCTTTATGGGGCAAGTATGTGTACAAAGAATTTGACTATCTTTTATTTCTATTGCTTTCCATATACTCACATAGGAATAGACACTGAGCCCACGGTAAGAACAAGGATAGCAAAACTGAACAAAAAAAAAGGTAAAGAATAGGTAGAGAATAGTACACAGGTATGACAAAAATTGGTGGAATACATATATATTACAAGTCTATGCTGGCCACTCCATTATAGACATAATACCAGCTGACTGCTTCTTCTAGTTGTTGCATAGTTTGGAACTGTGCCTTGGGTCATTATCCTGCTGTATGCTTAAGTTAGCTCCAATTACTTGCTGTCTACAGGATATGGCATGGAGTTCCATTTAAGTACTCCTCCAGCATCTTTACCATTGTTCTATGTCTGTTCTTCAATGTGCCCCTTTGATCCTTCTGGCCACATCTCTCTTACCTTGACTGTGCAAAACTATGCAAATCTTTTAAGTGCGTTCATTCCTAATATTACCAGCTTTGTTGCGCTGTAGATCTCGATTTTGCACAGGGCGGTTATTATTGAAAACTGATGCAGTGAATTCGACTGTCTCACTTCTGTGGTCAGCTTCCATTGAAAATAAACTGCATATTCTTAGTGGAGCAGATTGGAGAGCAGCCTCCGAGAGGCTAGTCTCGTTTTACTGGCTAGTCTTAAATGTGGCTTTTTGTTTGGTACTCTACCTAGAAGGCCAGCATCCTTCAGTCACATCTTCATTGCTGACGATGAGACTGGTATTGAGTACCTGTAAATTGAGTACCTGTAAATTGTAGTGATGGAAAACTACAGCTCTTTGAAGGGAGGGCCAGATTATTGGCTCACCTCAGCATGAAGGACCGGCTCTTTTGGTTCTCCAACGTCTCGTCAGTGTGCCACTTCTGGCTATTACAATTCAGCCAAATTTAGCAATGTTTTGATCTTTGATTAGCATAGTACTCATTAATCAATTTATGTAATTATATTAACCTTACAGTTTCCAGAATGCCATAATTTTACAGTTTGATATAAAAATTTTAGCTAATGTAAAGACATTAAACACTTACTAGCACAACATACAAAAGTCTCACCATGCTTCGGTCTCAATTTTGCCAAAGTCAGATGTTCCTGGAACTTATTTGGTAAGTGCTAAATGGACTTGCATTTTGATAGCGCTTTTCCAGTCTACTGACCGCTCGAAGCATTAAACAACACTTGTCACATTCACCCATTCACACACAACGTCATACACTGATGGCAGTGGGTACTATGCAAGGTCAGGAGCAATTTGGGGTTCAGTATCTTGCTCAAAACCACTTCGACAGACAGTTGTGGGAGCCAGGTATTTTAACCAACCTCCAATAACTAGACGACCCACTCTACCTCCAGCCAACAGCATTAAATGACTTTCTCAAGCCACAACCTCATGCTTCTACACTCACCCATCCAAATAATTGAATTCAGGCGTTCCAATCACTTCTATGGACATAGGTGTATAAAAGCAAGCACCTAGGCATGCAGACTGTATCTACAAACATTTGTGAAAGAATGGGTTGCTCTCAGGAGCTCAGTGAATACAAGCGTGGTACTGTGATAGGATGCCACCTGTGCAACAAGTCCAGTCGTGAAATTTCCCCTCTCCTAAATATGCCACAATCAACTGTAACAAATTGGAAGTGATTGGGAACAACAGCAACTCAGCCACGAAGTGGTAGGTCACGTAAAATGACGGAGTGGGGTCAGCGGATGCTGAGGCGCATAGTGCGTGATCGACAACTTTCTGCAGTGTCAATCGCTACAGACCTCCAAACTTCCTGTGGCCTTCAGATTAGCTCAAGGACAGTGCGTAGAGAGCTTCATGGAATGGGTTTCCATGGCCGAGCAACTGCATCCAAGCCATACATTAGCAAGTGCAATGCAAAGTGTCGGATGCAGTGGTGTATAGCATGCTGCCACTGGACTCTAGAGCAGTGGAGACACGTTTTCTGGAGTGACGAATTGCATTTCTCCATCTGGTAATCTGATGGACGAGTCTGGGTTTGGCGGTTGCGAGGAGAACGGTACTTGTCTGACTGCATTGTGCCAAGTGTTAAGTTTGGTGGAAGGGGGATTATGGTGTAGGGTTGTTTTTCATGAGCTGGGCTTGGTCCCAGTGAAAGAAACTCTGAATCCTTCATCATACCAAGAGATCCAGCAGCACCGAGATCCTCCCAGTGGCACTGGCAGGTAGTGGCACCGCAGTGGCAGTCAGCGGCAACCTGTGGCCTGTCCGTGGCATTTCATGGCACCTGCTCGGTGTCCAGAAACGCCTCCCTTGACTCGCTGCCAATAAGGGCGGGGCAACATTTCCTGGGATAACCCGTGTTTGTTGTTACGACAATCACTTCCGCCATGGAGTCATGATGATTTCAAAATAAAAGCATAAGGGGAAAATCCGCTGCTTGTTTACTTATTTTAGTGTACAACGTTTTGCACAGTTTCTCTCTGTTTTGTACTTCTTGATATTATCTAAATATATATTAATATCTGTTTCATAGCGTAAATGTGAATGTAAAATAGTGTACATATTGTACTATTCTTAATCTTATATTTAATATTTCCCTGTGTTTATATTATTCTTATCCTTTCTTCACACAGTGACAATAGACGCTGCCAGTGTTGGAAATATTCCTAATATGAAATACAATTTCAAAAATATATTAATTAACAGTTGCTATGCAGTTCCACAACAAGCCATGGAATGCCACAGAATGCCGGAGCCTGCCAGAGCCTGCCACAACATGCCACAGAATGCCACTACATGCCACAGAATGCCACAACATGCCAAAGAATGCAACAACATGCCACAGCCTGCCACAGAATGCCACAACATGCCACAGCCTGCCACAGAATGCCACTACATGCCACAGAATGCCACAACATGCCACAGAATGCCACAGAATGCCACAACATGCCACAGCCTGCCACAGCCTGCCACAGAATGCCACAGAATGCCACAGCCTGCCACAGCCTGCCACAGAATGCCACAGCCTGCCACAGTATGCCACAGAATGCCACAACATATTCACAACATTGAATATCATCTGTATTATCATTAATAATACTATTAAACGCAAAACTTGTATTAATCTTGTTTATCAGCTTCTCCTTATATTAGTAGTGGTATGATGAGTGTAATTAGCCTAGTTGTTTATTGTAGGTGTAAGGAGATTCCTTGCATCAGAGTATTACTAAACACAGTAAATGACATTCAGCGTTAACATGGCTTTTAACTCTCATTTGCCCAATTTATATTGTCTGTAAATGCCTTTAAAAGAAAATCTGTCTGTTGTAGATCTGCTTCATAAAAACAACTGCATTTGATCCAAAGGGTATAACTATAAACATATATTCACATGCACTTAAAGTTCAACCCTAAAGTTCTGTGGCATGTTGTGGCATTTTGTGGCATTCTGTGGCAGGCTGTGGCAGGCTGTGGCATTCTGTGGCATTCTGTGGCATGTTGTGGCATTCTGTGGCATTCTGTGGCAGGCTGTGGATTCATGTGGCATTCTGTGGCATGTTGTGGCATTCTGTGGCATTCTGTGGCATTCTGTGGCAGGCTGTGGCATGTTGTGGCATTCTGTGGCATGTTGTGGCATGTTGTGGCAGGCTCTGGCATTCTGTGGCATGAAGTGGCACTCTGTGGCATGTAGTGGCATTCTGTGGCATTCTGTGGCATGTTGTGGCAGGCTCTGGCATTCTGTGGCATGTTGTGGCATTCTGTGGCAGGCTGTGGCATTCTGTGGCATGTAGTGGCATTCTGTGGCATGTAGTGGCATTCTGTGGCATGTCTTGGCAGGCTCTGGCAGGCTCCGGCATTCGTTGGCATTCCATGGCATGTTGTAGAACTGCATAGCAACTGTTAATTAATATATTTTTGAAATTGTATTTCATATTAGGAATATTTCCAACACTGGCAGTGTCTATTGTCACTGTGTCGCTGCTTAAGATAAGAAAGTATAAGAATAATATAAACACAGGGAAATATTAAATATAAGATTAAGAATAGTGCAATATGTACACTATTTTACATTCACATTTACGCTATGAAACAGATATTACTATATATTTAGATAATATTAAGAAGTACAAAACAGAGAGAAATTGTGCAAAACGTTGTACACTAAAATAAGTAAACAAGCAGCGGATTTTCCCCTTATGCTTTTATTTTGAAATCATCATGACTCCATGGCGGAAGTGATTGTCGTAACAACAAACACGGGTTATCCCAGGAAATGTTGCCCCACCCTTATTGGCAGCGAGTCAAGGGAGGCGTTTCTGGACACCGAGCGGGTGCCAGGAAATGCCACGGACAGGCCACAGGTTGCCGCTGACTGCCACCGCGGTGCCACTACCTGCCAGTGCCACTGGGAGGATCTCGCTGTCGAGATGTTGGACAAATACATGCTCCCAACTCTGTGGGAACAGTTTGGGGATGGCCCCTTCCTGTTCCAACATGACTGTGCACCAGTGCACAAAGCAAGGTCCATAAAAACATGGATGAGAGAGTTTGGTGAGGATGAACTTGATTGGCCTGCACAGAGTCCTGACCTCAACCAAATAGAACACCTTTGGGATGAATTAGAGCGGAGACTGAGAGCCAGACCTTCCTGTCCAACATCAGTGTGTGACCTCACAAATGCGCTTCTGGAAGAATGGTCAAAAATGCCCATAAAAAAACTCCTAAACATTGTGGAAAGCCTTCCCAGAAGAGTTGAAGCTGTTATAGCTGCAAAGGATGGACCAACATCAGAAAAAACCCTCTGGATTAAGAATGGGATGTCACTGAAGTTCATATGCAAGTCAAGGCAGGTGAGCGAATACTTTTGGCAACATAGCGCATAAGTAGAAACTCCTACTCAAACGAGCTTATATAAGTGCTTAACTATATTCTGATAGAAAACATGTATAATTTAACAGTAAAAAAAAAAGACAACACAACAAAACATTTACCCCAAATAAAACACTAAATTTAGTCAGATGTTTGTTTTCAATATCATGTGATTGTCTGACTCTGGCAGAAATTCCAAAATAACGCAACATAGCACTACAATTAATGTTTCACAGCTTTATGTTCATTAATCACCAAACACCTCAGCCACCTGTTTGCTAAATGGTAGAATTAAAGTGACTGAGTATTGTGTGATGATGTTTGATGTGTGTTATACATAGGGTGAGTTATTTCAAGCCTTTATTTCTTGCAATTTTGATGATTATGGCTTACAGATAATGAAAACCCTATATGTGTAATGAATCAATATACATATATGGGTTTCACTTTCTGAAAAGAGTGACAAAAAATATTGAACTTTTTCATGATATTCTAATTTTTTTAGATCTACCTGTATGTTGCACTGACTTGTTTGGTGAAAAATAAAAAGATAACATTTCACCAGCATGTGTGTGTATCTGCAAATATTTCTGTGCATGTGAACAATCTGAAGAATTTTTTACAGTTCGAACTATTTTAGTATTATGGCAAGACGTGCCATAATTGTGTGTGCCATTTGGTGCAAAAGTTTGATTTTGATAATGCTAAATGTAGTTTTTGTCATGATCTCATCATGGCAGCCCTGCCTTCTCCCTTGTGTGTGTGTTTGTTTTGTGTTCCCTGTCAGTATTTTCCTCCTGTGTCTCTCCCCCTGTCTGTTCTCTATCGTATCGAGACTATCTCTCCACCCCTTACATATTCCATATGTATGGGGAATCGACCTACCAGGTTGTGTAATGTGGATACTCTTTAAGACACACCGGTTGTACTGGCCACGCCCTTGATTAGCTCTGTATAAAACACCTGTGATGGCGTGGGACTAGTGCTTTTTTGATCTCCACACAGACGTGTGTGATACAAAGACATAGACGTTAGGAAGAATACAACTATAGCCGCTTACCTGTCGTTGAAATCGCAGTAAAGTAGTGGGAGAATTGTCGCGAGGCTTTCTCCCAGGTGGTTGTATTCCGGGTATCCATTCTGGGGTGATTGGTCCGCACAAGTAAAAGAAAAAGAAAAGAAAAGAAACAAAGAAGAAGCGATTCCCCGTACGGCGTATTGCACACGGTGGTGTGCTAACGCGACCCAGGGAGATTGGGCTACAGCTGGTGTTGACCTGTCTGCTCCCCCAGTGAAAAAACTCGTCTCATATACTCCCCCATACGGCGTATTACACATGTTGGGTGTCAATGCGACCGAGGAGAGCAGGGGCTACAGCCGGCGAACGGTCTGTCTGCCCCAAGCGAAAGTAGGCTGCATAAGCCCGCACAAGACCCAGACCAGCAGCTAACCTAGCCTAGCCCACAGAGGCAAACCCCTCAGAGGTAAACAAACCCTCGTGGCGCAGCTGTGACGTAATCACACGAGACACCAAAAAAAAAAAAAAAAAAACACCCACCACTAGGGAGTTGGCAGTTTGATGGGGAGCTGCTTGGACTGAATCATTTCCATGATGGCGCCAGTGTGTGAGGTGGGCCGTCACCTGCTCCGACTATTGTGTGTGTTTCTGTTGCTCGTAACACTTGTTGCACATACCGTCAACACTCTGCTGGTGTATGACCGCCAAACGTTGCTAGATCTGAGAATATCCGCCAAAAATCTGGTCAACTTTGATAGTTATGGACAAAAAAACCCTGCCTCCTTTCCTCTCTGGCTTCCCGCCGGGGCAAACGTAGTGGCTGTCTGGTGAGGCTGAGGACCGGGTTGGTTCGTTCTGATCGAGGAGGATATGGATCGGAGCGTCGACTTTGTATCGCTGGACGTTCACTGGACCTTGTCGCTGCCTGGTTGGTACCGGTGGCGGGCTCGGATGGGATGTTCCAGCCCCGCGGACCCTGCTCTCCCTGTCCCTGCTGGCGTGGAATAAATCTGGGAAATCTGCGGCCTCTGTGTCGGGCCTCCCTGTCAGCTGTTTGCCCTGACCTGCCAGCTCCTGCCAGGTTCGGCCTGGTAAACGCCAGATCGCTGGCGAACAAATCATTTATCCTTAAGGATATCTCCGAGACCTGGCTGAGTGTCGGTGAGTCCAGTGTCTTCACCGAACTTTTACCTGACGAGTGCTGCTTTTTTAACTCTCCGCGGACCTCTGGCCAAGGAGGAGGAATTGCGACTGTTTTTAAGAGTAACTTTAATTGTAAACAGTTATCGCTGTCATCCTCCTTCACCAGCTTTGAGCTCAGTCTGTTTGAGCTAGGGCATTCTCACACAGTGCTATGTGCTGTGATCTACCGGCCTCCCAAATATAACAAAGACTTTTTAACAGATTTTTCGGAGTTCTTGGCTGATATTATGCCCAAATATGACCGGGTCCTTATTGTTGGAGATTGTAATATTCATGTGTGTTGCCCTGAAAACTCTTTAGCGTGAGACTTTTTAAACATCACTGACTCTTTTAATCTTGTGCAGTCTGTACGTGGGCCTACACATGAACGTGGTCACACACTGGATCTTGTTTTATCTTATGGGCTGCCTGTTCTTAACCTGGAGGTCTGTGACGCCTTTTTCTTGGATCATATGCCTGTACTGTTTGAAGCTGCTGTGTGCTGTCCCACAGTTAAACCTTGCGCTGCTGCTCGCAGATGTCGAGTTATTAACCCTTCCGCTGCTGCTCACTTCTCTGCAGTTTTCAGTGAGAACTGCGTCATTCCTGAGTCTGTGTGTGAGGATACAGAGGCTCTTAACTCATTGTTTCTTGACACCTGTCAAACTGCCATAGACATTGCGGCTCCATTAAAGACCAGGCAGCAGAAAGCTAAATCAGAGCCTTGGCTGAATGAAACAACCCGCAATGCCAGACAGGACTGTCGAAGAGCTGAGCGAAAGTGGAAAAAGGACAAATTGCAAGAGTCTTTTCAAATACTTAGGGATTGCTGGCGTCATTATCAATCCACTGTGAAAGAGGCTAAAAGAAACTATTTTTCAGATATTGTTATTTTAAACTGTCATAAGCCTCGTGTGCTGTTCAAAGTTATCAACTCTGTTCTGAAGGCACCACAGACGGGAATTGAGGCCTCCCCTGCTCTGTGTGAGAATTTTCTCCACTACTTCATTGATAAAGTCACTTCTACCAGAGCACTTATTTCACCTCCTGCTTCTGATCCTTCAGTGTTTGTCCCCTGCTCTGCTATGTTGGACACATTTGAGCCTGTGACCCTGCCTGTTGCACAGGAGATTGTGAATCATTTGAAGCCCTCAGGTTCTCCTGATGAAACTGTCCCACCCCGACTATTTAAGGAGGTTTTTCCCACTATTGGGCCATCATGTCTCACAGTTATTAATAGCAGTCTGTCCTCTGGAGTAGTCCCTGTGAATCTTAAACATGCAATTGTGCAGCCTTTACTAAAAAAACCTGGACTTGACCCTGCTGTTTTGGCAAATTACAGGCCTATCTCCAAATTGCCTTTCTTCTCTAAAATCTTAGAGAAGATTGTGTATTCTCAGCTCATGGACTTTTTAAATGAAGAAAATATTCTTGAGTTTTTAATGACATCTTTTTAGCTACTGACTCTGGTCACTGTGTTGTCCTTGTACTTTTAGATTTGACTGCAACATTTGATACAGTGGACCATGAAATCCTGATTGCTCGTTTGGAGCAGTGGGTGGGCATCAGTGGCACAGCACTAGAGTGGTTCAGGTCCTACCTGTCACATCGGACTTTCTCTGTCAGCCTTGATGACTCTGTGTCCTCCACTGCTCCTCTTTCATGTGGGGTCCCACAGGGCTCTGTGCTTGGCCCTCTTTTATTTTCTCTCTATCTTTTACCACTTGGCTCCATTCTCAGGAAACATGGCATTTCTTTTCACTGCTATGCGGATGACAGCCAGATTTATGTCCCCCTCAAAAAGGCTGATTCCTACTCTGTTAAACCACTGCTAAAGTGTTTACATGACATTAAAGCTTGGATGTCTTTAAATTTTCTGAATTTTAATGAAGAAAAGACAGAAGTCATGGTCTTTGGTGGCACTTCTGTGACCCTCCCCCAAGTTGATCTGTTTTCTCTGGCACAGTATCACAAGCCAATTGTGAACAATCTGGGTGTAAAAATGGACTCAGACCTTAAATTTGACAGCCAGATTAAAGCTGTGGTGAAATCTAGCTTTTTCCAGTTAAGGCAGCTGGCAAAAATCAAACCAGTCCTACAGAGACAGCAATTTGAGACAGTAATCCACGCCCTTGTGACCACTAGGCTGGATTACTGTAATGCACTATATATCGGGGTTAGCGGGTCCTCCATTGCGCGTCTTCAACTGGTACAAAATGCTGCTGCACGTCTTTTAACTGGCACAAGCAAGTATGAGCACATCTCACCTATTTTAGCTTCACTCCACTGGCTGCCCGTCCATTTTAGGATTCATTTTAAAATTCTTTTACTTGCTTTTAAAGCCTTGAATGGTCTTGTCCAACTGTACCTCTCTGAGCTGCTGCACCCCTACATGCCCAGCCGATCTCTCAGGTCAGCTGACCAGCTGCTCCTGACAGTGCCTAAAGCTAGGCTTAAGCTCAGAGGGGACAGAGCGTTTGCCATAGCAGCTCCAAAGCTTTGGAATGGTCTGCCGCTGCACATTAGACAGGCCTCCTCTCTGTCTCATTTTAAAACTCTTCTTAAAACCCACCTTTTTTCTTTGGCATTTAACACCACGTAGAGTGTTGATTTTATGTTTTTATGTTGCACATGCATTTTTTTTTTTTTTTAATGTACTTATTTATTTATTTATTTATTTAATCTCTGTTTTATCCTTTTGTGCAGCACTTTGGAAACCTTGTGTTTGTTTAAACTCGTGCTATATAAATAAAGTGGATTGGATTGGATTAGGGACAGACGCTCTGGCTCACCAGTGGCCCCAGGGCCTGCTGTATGCCTATCCCCCTTTCAGCCTTCTCCACCCCCTTCTACAGAGGATCCGGCTCGAGATCACGACAGTGATCCTGGTGGCTCCAAATTGGCCCCACATGCCATGGTTCTCAGAGATTGCACCACTCCTGAACGGAACTCCTTGGGAGCTCCCCATCCGGAGAGACCTGTTGGTGCAGGCACGAGGCGCCCTGTTTCACCCCTTCCCACAGGGCCTGAAACTGTGGGCATGGCCCCTGAAAGGGCAGAGTTCAGGGCCCTAGGCTTGCCAGATCCAGTCATCCAAACATTGGAGTCGGCGAGGGCACCTTCGACCCGTGCAGCATATGCCTTCCGTTGGGGCAAGTTCGCCTCTTGGTGTGAAGTGCACCAAGTGGACCCCCTCGTCTCTACATCACAGCATATCCTGCAATTCCTGCAAGAGCAGCTGGACCAGGGAAAATCCGCCGCAACCCTCAGAGGCATGGTAGCTGCGATTAAGGCTTCACGGGTAGGGAGCAATCGCCTGCCGGGACGCTGCTGTGCCCTCATGTCACAATTCCTGAAGGAGGCCTAGAGACAAACGTTGCGTATCAAGTCAACGATGGTGCCACCATGGGACTTAGAAAGAGTGCTGGGGGCACTCCAGCATACTCCATTTGAGCCAATCAAGGCAATTGAGCTGAAGTGGCTATCACTAAAGACTGCCCTACTTCTGGCAGTCTGCTCAGCAAGAAGAGTTGGGGAGCTGCACGCCTTATCTGTCCACCAGGAGTGCTGTAAGCTGCTTCCAGGGAATGCGGGAGTTATCCTGCGGCCTAACCCTGCCTTCCTTCCAAAAGAACTCTCCGATGCCAACCTGCACCAAACCATCGAGCCCTGCCCATCGCCTCCCACCCAGGAGGGAGACGGAACTGGGCATCATGCCTCGGCCCTATGCCCAGTCAGAGCACTGCTGTCTTATCTGAATCGCACAGAACCGGTGCGCAAGACAGACCAGCTGTTTGTATGCTTTAAAACAGAGCACTTGGGCGAACCGCTGTCAAAGTCAAGACTGTCCAGATGAGTTGTAGAGGCCATCCAGCAGGCCTACATGGAAACAGATGGGTCAGCTCTACAAGGACTCCGTGCCCACTCAACAAGAGGCATGGCAACCTCATGGGCGCTATGGCGAGGGGCTTCCTTACGGGAGATCTGCAGAGCAGCCACCTGGTCAACGTCCTCAACCTTTGTGAAATACTATTCACTTAACATAGCAGCTAGCCCATCCTTTGGAGAGCGGGTGCTAGCCGCACCCCAGCCCTGAAACCGAGCCTTATTTTCTTTGTGCTTTCATTTTGCTTTATCTTCCCACACTAAGGCCCAAGGGGCTCTCAGTTGATCTTCTGTTCAATGTATGCAGCCTTGCATCTGGCAGGTAATTCTGAGTTTCTTTCACCCCTCCGCTACACCCTTGCGTCTTGCGGGGTTGGTAGGCCCAGGTAAGTGGCTGGCCACTGGGCTAAAGGCAGGGGCACTTGCGTCTGGCAGTGCCATCAGGCCTGGGAGGGGGCTTGTAAATAGTGTAAATAGTTCATCTATCTATCTATCTATCTATCTATCTATCTATCTATCTATCTATCTATCTATCTATCTATCTATGCTTGGTCGGCACGGTCTCCTAGCGGGGTGCCTTACAGAGGTTCCCCATACATATGGAATATGTAAGGGGTGGAGAGATAGGGCCTATCCCAATTCTCTCACTTGCTTCGAGAACACTTGCTATGAGTTCCCTCCACAGTAAAGTCCCCTCAATGAGGGAAGTGCAAGGGAAGATTTCCCCCTAAGAAATGGGACACCACTAGTATGCAAACTGACGTAGCGAACGTGTTCCCTACGTCACGCGCATCATCGATGTGTCTGATTAACCCCAGTCCAGTAGATGGCAGTGATACACATTGCCTGTGAACTGCAAACCACCATACAGAAGAAGTACTACAGTGTCTAAACTGCCGGAATTGTACAAGAAGAAGAAGAAGACGAACTAGAAGAAGAAGAAGAAGAAGAAGAACTATTTTCAAAACTATTTTTCATTAACGTTTGAAAATGCCGGTTCCAGTGGAGATCCTGCCCGTTGTGTGGGCTATGTTGATTTATCTTCGTCTGATAAATCAACGGGGGAGAAATATGCGAAACAGAAGACGCATTCGCCGTTTGCTCGCAATAGTCGCGATGTTTCAGGTATGTGGTTTTGTTTAATTTTGGCGCTTTTTGGCGCTTTGCTCAGCTACCAACCATTGTGTCTAAGGATGGCCTACACATTCAGATTGTATAATTTGCTTCCAGTCTATGGTGAAATGATTAAACATGATACATTACTGGTTTTGATCGGTCAATCAATAATCATTTATATGGCTGAAAAAATGATAGTTTCATGCCTTTGCATTCATTGTTAGCATTGTGAATATCACCAATCTACATTGTTGAATGTGTACTGCTACTTGATCATGGAGGAGATCACACTGGTGTTGTTGGGCCACGACTCATACAACAATGTGGGTTGTTCATTGTTTTCCAGAGTGACCGCCCAGTGAGATACTGCAGATTGAACATTGATGTGCCAATCCTATGCCTGTGGTTTGATGTCGAGTTGGAGACCAGACAGGATTTCAGACTATCTAGATGGGCCATGCATTCCCTACAGCGTCTGATGAGGAGAGAGCAGGACCATGGTTGGGGCCATGAATATGAAGTCCTCATCTATGTTTATTGGCTTGCCCATGGTCTGTCCTATCGTGTGGTCTCAAGAGTTTTCAGTGTTCCTAAGTCCACCATTCACAGGATTGTTCACCGGGTGGCACAGTTCATTTGGGACAATCTACACAGAGCCATCAGTTTCCCGAAGCCTGCAGACCTGGACACTGTAGGTAATGGATTTGCACAGCTTGCTGGGACACCAGTCCTTAACATAGCTGTTGGTGCCATTGACGGTTGTCACGTGCGAATCAAGCCTCCATCAGTCCATCGTCTGGACTATTTAAATTACAAAGGGTTTTATTCCATCAACATGCAAGGCCTCTGTGACCATACAGGCAAATTCCTGGATGTTTTCGTGGGCTATCCAGGTTCAGTACACAACACCCGCATTTTAAAAAACAGTTTTTTCTATCTTGCTAGAAGGTACCCACCTAATGGATACTTCATCCTTGGAGATGGTGGGTATCCTTGTTTGGAGACACCAGTCTCCCTCATCACTCCATACAGAGAACCAGTGAATGGCCAGTTGCAACGGAAATTCAATTACCATCAATCAAAGGCCCGTTCTATTGTGGAGAGAGCATTTGGCATTATGAAGACTCGCTGGAGGTCAACTCTGTTCAGGGCCTTGGAGGTCAAACCTACATTTGCACCCCAGGTGATTGCATCATGTGCCTTCCTGCACAATGTCTGCCTGGACAATGGAGACATCCTGGAGCCAGACAATGATGTGGCACTGGACATCCTGGACCCGGAACCTCCCCTCCAAGAAGCTGCTCAGGCACACGAGAGACCAGGAAATGCAACAAGGGACAGGCTTGCTGCATTGATCAATGCACAAGCCCCTCAATAGAATATTTGTTAAAAATTGTAAATCGTTTACATGCACATATTCTTTTGTGCTATTTAATTTTGTACATATGTTTCATTTTATACATTTCAACAAAATGTAAAGATCAGTTGATATTGTTTGTTTGTTTATACCATTTCCCAGAATCCACTGCTTCCTGGTCAGTTGGAAACAATTCCTTAAAACTCTATTAAACATTATTTGTAGAACATGTTGGTGCTAGTTTCTTTCATAATCTACATTGTTTGTATGATGATTGGTGAAAACAATTGACAGTCACATAAACTTGCTGGAAAAGGTTTATTAATAAGAACAGAACACTGAACATAAATAACAGAACAATAAAAAAAATCCATGAATATAAATAACAAATGAACAATTTATAACAATATGGCAATGAACATGACTAACAAAATGGCTACTTTAACAGAACCAGTCTATTTATCGGGCATTTTGTCCACGAGTCTTTCAAACAGATTTAAAAACCTCTCTGTTTTCTCCTCTGATTCTGCGTGTCTCCTCTGTTCATTAGCTGATTCTGCTTGCAGGAAGTCCAGTATTTGCTGGTTGGCATTCCTTTTCTTCTTTCTTGGGGATGGGGTTGGAGTGGCGGTTAGGGTGGTGGATGGTGTAGCTGGATTGGTGGAAGAGACTGGGGTTGGAGTGGCAGCTGTGGTTGGAGTGGTGGATGGTGTAGTGGGAGGATTGGTGGAAGAAGCTGGGACTGACTCAGGTAGGTCCTCCCAGGGGGATTCAGCATATGGTGTGACAATGGCCTGTTGGGGACAAAAATAATTCTGAGATCATATTGTAAAGTTATTGGCTAGTTTTGGAAAATGTTAAAATTCCTACTCCATTCACCTTACCATTAGCAAGGCTGTGGGGTCCTCCTCAGCTGGCCTGAAGGAAGCCACGATGACTGGGGGATCAATTGCTGGCCTTCTACCCAAAATCGCATGCATTTCTGCATAATACGGCCAAGTTGACGCAGTTTTCTCACCGCTGTCTGTGCCAGAGCCCGTCCTTGGCACTTTTAGGTCCTACAATAGCAACCAAACACACACACACACACAGTGAAATTGATTTTTGTAATAGGAGTTGTAGGTTACAGGATAAAGACACGAAACATATCTATGCAAATAATTACCTTATAACGCTTCTTTAAATTTTCCCACTTTTTGCTGGCCTGCTTGTGGGTGATTTGACCCTCCAGGCCCAGCTCTTTCACTGCTTGCCTGTAAACATATATTATGGGCATGTAGTTAGGGTCGATAGCTTTATCAGATATGATTTGTAAAATCTGGTCACTCACTCCCACAGGCTTTTGGTGGCAAATTTAGTTTTAAGAAAACTGGCATCATTGGCTGCCCTAAAGCGGATGAGGCCAAAGGTCTTCTCTTGAGTCCCTGAAAAGACAGTTGTCATGAGAACAGGACATTTGTTTTCAATGTTCAATATGATAGGCTACGACCCGATATGTGTCCACGGCGTTTCTGTAACTTTTGCGAGTTTTCGCTTCTGAATCTGAACGTGTAACTCAGGTTTCTCTGTACTCATTACGCCTTGTTATCAAGAATATTTGAAGCCTGGATAAGCACGAAACATCCGCTTGTTTACACTGAGACACACATATATATATTATGGGCAGACTTGCGAAGCACTCGGCATATTTACGAACATCGTCAAATAACATTTTTCAAAACTATAACTTAACAGTCCATTGCATATACATCTAACTAACATATTCCAACATGTTTCACATTTTTTTACAGTGGTATTTGCGAATATATATACTTACATTTGTAATTGTCATTTCCACCGGTAGCCGCCATCTTGCTCCAGAAAATTGCCGTTGGCTGAGCGCGCAAGGCATCATGGGATACTCCCTTGCCCGCAAGCCTGGTCCAGAGCTGACTTGGTGGCGAGGGGGCATATTTAGGGGAGGATAGGCACTTCCCCTTGTCCCTAAAGTATTGGGACACCCTACCCCCTCACAGGAACGCGCAAAATCTAGGGCAAGTGGTCAAATCAAGGGCTAGGGTTTGAATTAGGACAGGCCCATAGTCTCGATACGATAGAGAACGCTCGGTTACGGGTGTAACCTTTGTTCTCTGAGTGAAGAGACTATCTCTCCACCAGAGGGCCGCTTTGAGACGTGTGTCGATCAATATGAAGCACTAGCCCCACGCCATCACAGGTATTTTATACACAGCTAATCAAGGGCGTGGCCGGTACAACCGGTGTGTCTTAAAGAGTATGCACGTTACACGACCTGGTAGGTCGATTCCCCATACATATGGAATATGTAAGGGGTGGAGAGATAGTCTCTTCACTCAGAGAACAAAGGTTACACCCGTAACCGAACATTCTGTGTGTGTGCGCATGTGGGCGTGTCTCTCCTTCCACAGGCAGTGCCAGGTGAATCCACTCCAGTAATCAACCTCCTATAAAGCCTCTGGATTCCCTCCTGCTCGTCGCCAGATAGTTTCTTCAGTCTAGGTGGTCGTTTGCATACTGGCTCCTCTGAAGTTTGCCTTTGTGTCCTGCTGTTTAGCTTGTGAATCTAATACTCCTGTGTTTTTCCACCTCGTCTCACATTGCCGCGCTTTCCTTACAGTCTCGTGCTTTGCTTCCTCCCTGCCTGCCTCACGACACCCTCACCCTCGCTCTCACTGGTGATTACACAAGTCACGTTTGGATCCCAGAACAATGCACCACCCCTCCCCCTTGCACTTATTTGCACACTTGAACATTAAAGAACTTGTTGTTAACTAAATCTGTCGTCTGAGTCGTGCATTTGGGTCCAGAAACTGTACAAATCACAACAATTTTGGTTGCAGTGCTTCATTTTGCTGGATATAAGTATTTATTATAGAGGTATTTTGCAGTTTGGGTGTGTGGTTTTGTGAACTGTGTTAACTATTTTGATAAAACCAGTGTAGGAGATACACTACTAAATAATAAATGTATATATCTATTTGACTAATCCAGAGGAAATTAATCTAATCCGACTGGACAAGTTTAGCTTTGAACAGTTCTAATCAATTTATTTAATTGCAATTGAATGTATTTAATTTAATAATTTATCAATCTCATATTCTGAAACAGTGATTTCTTTACACAGTTCTATCATTTCTCCACATTAAAATTAAATTCCAAAGACAATGACAGATGGTTATATGTCTTTTATTAGCCAAATATTTCAGGGTGAATAAATGAAATGGCAATTTAGACGAACAACAGCAGAAAATGTAGAGACTGTAAAGCCTGAAACATACCGGGCCAACTGTTGGCCATCTGAAGCGTTTGGGGAGACTCAGACGAGTTCGGGAACAAATCTGTTCGGTGTGTTCAGCTACATTGGAAGCTTTTGGAACCGTGTGGACAGTGTCTGCTCCGATTCAACTTGCGAAGTCTGAAAACATTGGCTGTTGGCCGTCTGAGCCATTGGATACTCTGATTGGTTGTGAGCTAGCTGTATAACTATTCTGATTGGCGGTGTGATAGCAAATCAGTGCGGTGTGTGGGAGGGGTGGAATACTGTGTGCACCGCTTAACTCTATGGTGTGTGCTTTGTTTTTCTATACACTCCGTTCTGATAGCAAAAAGCGTTTTATGAGAGAATAAAAAATATTTGAGAGAGAAAGTTTTCATACCAATAGCAAAAAATAATATTTGAGACTAAAAAAAGTTTTGAGAAAATGTATTTTCTCAGAACATAAAAATATAAATTTGACATTTTTAAAATTATTTCTGAGATTTTTTTTTTGAACTCTCAAATATATTTTTTTTCATTGTGAAAACATTTTCTCCTTCTTTTCTTCTTTGCTCTTGATGCAATTTCTTGCTCTCGTGTCAGGATTTTGCTCTCGCTGTGAAAATAATGTCATGGGCGGGTGAGAATCGTCTTGGGAGTCGAACTGAATCATTACACCATTGTCGATTCACCTGCATAGATGCGCTGCCTTAGTTGAGCGCAGAGACTCCAATGTTTGGGTAAGATGATGACACACATAACTCGATGGGTAGCTAGCTGAGCAAGTTGGTAATGAAAATCTTTCTCATCATAGGAAAGACTGTCTAGCCCTAACAGGTTAGAGAATAACAGATCAGAGGTATTAAATTATGTTTAACTGGTTAGTAATGTGGAGTTCAGCTCAGCTAACATCACTGAAGATTAAACATTAAATAGGCTATCCTCAATGTAAGCTAGTTTGCCATTACTGATGTGTTTGTCAGATTGTCATGGACAAAGAATAGCACTCATATTCATGAATGTGTATTATATTTTTAGCATGCTAATCGCTAGTAAAGCTAATCGCTAATTAGCCATCATGGTAGGTAGTTGGTTTGAGTCTGGGCTGTGTGTGGGGGCCCTAAATGAGTAGAGTAATAAGGTTATGTGATCATGGGCGGATGGTGAAATTCAAGGTCGGGTTTTTAGTTTTCAAATATTACGGGCTCACCGTGCTTGTCTAATAGCCAGAGGGAAGTCCAGTACTCTGTGGATGAAACTCTTGCTTCACAGCCCAGCGGGATGTCTGCTTTGAGAGCGCTGAGGGCAGAGCCGGTCGTAGCTTGGAACAAAAGTCTCTGTTTCGGTGGAAACTGCTTGTAAGGGCTTCTATATATATATATGTATATATATATATATATATATATATATATATATGTATATATATATATATATATGTATATATATATATATGATTGTATATATATATATATGTATATGGTATATATATATATATATATATTATATGTATATTTATCTATGTTATTGATATATCCTAGATTGTATATTATCTATATATATATATTATATTATATATATATCATATCTCTTAGATAATTACTATATATATTCTCTTAAGATATCTGTCTCTTCTCTCTCCTCTCTTCTCTAATATTGTCTTGTATTGTCTCTAGTCTCTAATTATCTCTCTCTCTTCTCTATATATCTCTATCTCTCTCTATCTATCTATTCTATTTCCTCTCTCTATTTCTATCATCTCTTCTATGCCCTTTAAAATACGTTCTGTGTTATGTCAGACAAATGGGTTCTAATACAGCAAAAAAACAAAACACACTTCCAAAGGCATCAAGCTGAGCATTACCAACGTATTTTACCTTAAATACTGCAATTTTTAAATTGCTAATTTAACACTCACTCAGGGTTTATATGGGAACCACTAGTGAAGTGTTAAACACTTTTCAAAGAGTTAACATTATCAACACTATGACAGAGTTTTCTATAAGCACTGATAGTGTAAAATATTACCACCACATTGGATGATAAGACCACTAAGTCGGTGTTCAAAATTCACTCATTAGAGACACCCATGGAGTTAACTGGTCAACACTAGACCAGTGATTGGGTAACACTTGTTCACTGTTAGTCGAGGAGCCAAAGTCTCAAAAATGGGTTAAACCTGACATGGTCTGCCATACTATTTGTGTTTTTTCTTTTAACTTTGACCCTAAGAACAAATAATTGGAATGTCTGCTCTGCTGGAAATATCGCGAAAAAAAGTGGCCATTTTAGTGTATGTATCCTATATTTTGTCAGGTTGGGGTTTTAAGGGGAAAAACTGAGGATAAAGGAGGTGGACACAAATGCAGTTAAACAGGGGACATGAGGCAAAATCAGGGGAGAAACAAAAGGCGAGCTTTATTAAATAAAAGCTGAGTGCAAAAAGTCAAGGGAGTCAACAGGCAAAGTAGCAACAAAAACAGCAAGACAAAGTACAAACAAAAGGACAAAGTTCAAATCAAAAAATGCAAAATTCAAATCCAAAAATACATATCGTGGGGGAACGGGGAACAGACAGGAGCAGGCACATGAACGGGAGCATGGACACAGACAGAGGTTGACAAATACAATGACCAGACAAGGAGTGAAGGGAACACAGAGACTAAATACACAGACACTGATGACAAGACGAGGAACAGGTGAGGTGGACCAACAGGTGAGATAACGAGGGGAATGCATGGATGAGAACACTGACAGATAGAGGGAGACAGAGGGAAGAACATAGGAGACACTCAAAGGACACGAGGGCATGGAAAAATCAAAACATAAGACACAAGACATGATACAAAGACACGATACAAAGACATGATACCGAGACAGGAGAATATAAGACAAAAAAACATAATCTGAACAAAACACAAGGACATGACTCTAGAGTCATGACAATTTTTTATCAGAAAAATGTGAAAAATGATTTTTTTCCCTCAACTCCTCAGTGGGTTGGTTCGGTTGTCAATAAATGGATTCCAGATACACAGAACACATGTACTGATAACATCCACTTAAAAAATAACTCTTAAAACACATTTCTACATGATTTTGCATCAATTTAATGCAAGAAGAATTAGGAGTTTTCTCACTTTTTTTCCCAATATTTTCATCTTTACTTCATTGGCAATCAATTATTCCACCAAGTTATGACATCAGTCAATATGCCATTCTTTTCACCAAACAGTACACTCATTCCACAGAAAAAAATATAAAATCCAACCAAAATCAATGGATCTGTGGTGATTTCACTACTAGTTGGCGATCGACAGGCTCAGAACCTCAATAGAATTTTAGACATATTAGTCTATTTGCCAGCCCATAGAGCCCCATTGTGAACCTAGAAATGTTGAGTACACCAAAGTTTTATGTTAGAAATGTACAGTATGGGTCCCCGGCATTATGAAACTGCTGGATGCTAACTTGTATATGTTTGGCAATCTGCATAATTAGCATTATTAGCATTAATTAGCATTAATCGCCTATATGGACAATATTTCAGCAACTGCTTGGATTTGGACAATATTGGCAATGTTTGGGGGGTTATTGAGGATGTGGAATTCATTTCTGACATTTTCAAAATTCGAAATGGCAGTTTAAACCATAAGCCATATTTCAACTCCCAGTGGGCCGATTTTTATTAATTTTGAGAAAATTTAGAAGTTTTAGCTGAATCTATAAAAATAAATTGTAGGATATTTATGAACACAATTATCCAAATGATGCAGAATATGTACATTTAAATTCACATAACATTACACTGAGGTGACATTTGAGATAACAAAAGCAAGTGCCATATCAAACTAGAATACTATGACTGTGGCTAAATTATATAGAGAAAGGAGTATAATACAAGTTACAGGTAGAACACAACAGTCCTGCAGTACAGGTACAGGTTTTAAAACGCAAGTATATCCAAAAATAGCAAAGCAGAAAACTCTATGTGCACTAGTTACACAACGTGTTACAACTAGAAAACTTTCATCAAGCAAGAACACCTTGCACTTCTGCTACTCTGCACAATTTAACCATATCTTCATCATCAACATCATCATCTGCTGTGTCTTCATCTTCTTCTTCAGACTCTACATTCTTGTCGTCTTGCTCTTCTTGCTGTGAGTGTGTAAGCGGGTTTCATCATTTACTGTCATCGCCTTTGCAGAAGCAGTAGCTGGTACAGGTCTGCAGCTTTGTAGATACAGCTGATAATGTCCAAAAGGACAGGAGGAACATCCATAGAGGTGCACGTTGCGCTCTGTAGGAGGCAGTGTCTTCAGTGCTGGGGGGGGTTTTGCACTTTCAATATATGTCGTGTCTGGCGAGGTTCAGAGATGCAGACTTCCTGTGGTTGTACAGAGCCAGGAAAAAACCCCTCACTGCCTCTCTGATTTGCAAGTCAGTAACCCCTTCCTCTATGATGAAGTGAAGCAGGTCACCAGGTACTACTGTTATGGCCTTGAGCGCGGACACCTTCCCTTTACCAACAGGGAGGAGGTGGTGTCAAACCCAGAGAGAACGTGCATAGCCAGGATGGACCAACCGTGCTCACTAAGATTCTCTACTGTCGAATTGATGTTGAGAACATTGCTATCCCATCTTTCCATCTGCAGGTGACATGTGATACTCACCTTCCAGCACCAATAGACCATGAGCACAAACACATCAGTGTCATTGCTGAGAATATGGATAGTTTAAGCACCACACCTGGCTGCATCGAACATGTGTTAGATGAGGGAGACATCAGCTTTGTCATGAGTGACAATACTGTCTGCTCTGCTGACCATCTCGCGGTGAACTCCTATGTTGTGTGTGCACAGGAGCTCGCCTAGCCTCTGCTTGTTTTTCTTGCCCTTCATCACTTTATCGCGGCTAAGTAGGGGGGTTGTCAGTGAGAGTTGGTACTCTGTGGAGCTCTCCCCAGCTCTTCTCTGCCTCTCGTGGTCTTTGGCAGAGACTTTCTCATACCGGTCAAAGATAACAAATGTTTGGGTGATGTAGCTATCAAGCCTGCGCCCCAAGCTGGCTGTGAGGTCAGCCACAGCACCTGACGATGGCCACACCACGTGGTAGAGGGGCTGCGATGCATCAACGAGTACAACATCTGGTGGGTGGAGATTGGGAACAACGATTCCAAGACGCTGAACAATCACAGACTCGTTACTGTTTCTGAGGCACCCAGACTCATTGATGATGGATGCAGGGACCGGGCCGAGCAGGGGACACACCTGGGAAACACCGAACCCCGATTGGCCGGCCATCTGTCCCTTTCTTTGTGTCAGACTTAACTTTGTTTCTTGAGCTGTCGTTAACGTTAACCCACCGCAGCTGCATCTTCTCAATAATTCCGCGCGAGTGGGTATTGAGGAAGTAACGTCGCCGTCGCCGTCGCCTGCGTCTGCGCAGTGCGACATGATGCAGCCCCTGAATTGAGACTCAGGAAAGAGAAATATTGCAAAATAATAATAACAGCGAGACGAAATAACGTTATAACATTTCATCTCATCTCGTTTTGGTCAATGAAAATGAAGAGATATCTTATTAGAGTTTTTATTTTGTAAACCACATTTAGTCCCGTTTTTATTCGTCAACAATATTGCATCATATATTTGATTATAGTTTTCGTCACATGACCAACATTTACGTTGCGTCTCGTGTCACACAGCGGTGAAGTTGTCTCGTCTTAGGTGTTTTGTCTCGTGTACTTCCTGTTTTATTTTGAAAATTCTAACTACCCTCTCGTTTCAGGTCACTTGCCCTTCCTCATGTGTCCCTGGTCTGACATCACCCTGATCCCAGATTGTTTCCACCTGTTCCCCATTACCCTTCTGTGTATTTAAGTCTGCGTCTCCCCTTGTCTTGTGCCTAAGTGTTTCGTCTGTCGATCACCCAAGCCCTTCGTCACAGCCTCGTCTTGCTAAGTATCAGTCTTGTCTTGTTGTAGTTTTTATATTCATTGGTTTTTGTTTCTGTCATTTGTTATGCCTCGAGTAGAGTGATTTTTTGTTGTAACCTTTTGGAAGTGTAGCTTAGCTCACAGTTTTGTTTAGCCTTTTGCTTTCCTCCATTTTGGAGCGATTTTGAGTTTCTTTTGTATTCTAGTTTAGTCAGTTGTTTATAGCTCTGTTTTCTTCCTTGAGAGTGTTTTCAGTTGTAATTTTTTAAGATTAAGATTAGTCAGGTTTAGTTGTGTGTTTTCTGTTTTCTTGTTGAAATTCCCACCGTTGGTGTGGTTTTGTTTTCTCCCTTTTCTTTTGTTTTCTGCTTCGCCTTGCAGGTTCAGTCAGGTTCAGGTTTTGTATAGCCTTTTCAGTTATCACTCTGTCTGGTTGCATGAAATAACAGAATAAAAGCCTGTTGAATTTTGATTCTACACTGCATCTGAGTCCTCCTTTTAGTCCAGGCCTGACATCTCGTCTCGTTTCATCACGTCATAAAGGTTCGTTGACGATGATATTTAGTCATAATTTTCGTTGACGAAAGCAACACTAGTTGTCAGCACGTGTTCTATCTGGAATCCATTTATTGACAACCCAACCAACCCACTGAGGAGTTGAGGGAAAAAAAAACATTTTTTCACATTTTTCTGATAAAAAATATAGGATACATACACTAAAATGGCCACATTTTTTTTCGCAATATTTCCGGCAGAGCAGACCCTCCAATTATTGGTTCTTAGGGTCCAAGTTAAAAGAAAAAACACAAATAAAAAGTATGGCAGACCAGAGGGGTGTACTGTGAAGGCTACATACCACTTTGAATGATGTTTTTGTATTTGGCTCTAACTTGCTGCCATGTCCGACTGCTGCTTCCACATCTTAATAAAATGCAATATGAAATATTAATTAGGCCAACCTAGTATTTATTTGTCACAGATAATGAGTAAAGTTAATTATTTCTTTGATGTGGCCATGAATAAATTGATGAACTGATCAATGTTTCACCCGTTGTAGGGCAGTGTATGCCCAAACACACCTTTTTTTTCACTGTCAAAAAGGTCTTTATTGTCATTGTACAGGGACAGTAGCTACATTTGCTTGTTCATCCCGACACAGTAATACAAAAAAAAAAAAAAACTGAACATTTATAGCCTACGCACACTCAGCCTCGCTTTCAATAAAACACATGCGCATTCTATAACTTAGATCAGTACAATGTGAAAACAATATAGACATCATTCAAAAATGAAAAAAGATAGTTGCTGCTTCAGTTTATTTTTTAAATGGATGAGGGTTAATATGTAAAAGTTGCACAATGTTGAGCTTTCAGAAATTAAAACACTAAGGGCTTAATATAATATTGATCATAATATTAATCATTGTTAACTTACACATTTACACGGTCAGCAATTTTCTGCCAGCAGCCCTCCCTCGCTCTGTTGGCGGCAACAGTGTTACTTTGCCGTGATGGTTTCTTTGAGTTCTTCATAGCCTTGCATAATAAGAATCTGCTCATCTTGAGTAAAATATGTGGCCCGGGATCGATCCATTTTTCGCAAAGAGGTAGAATAATATGACGTCAAACACCCCCTTTTATGAATGCGAATGAATTTATTTTGTGAATGCGAGCAGAGCACAAAGCATAGAACCGGACTTGACAAATTAAGTTGATAACCACCGTCGCAGTACTGTTTAACTCTATTTGGGGACTTGGGGCTTTGTTGAGTTGCATCATGAGCACAAAGCCTGGCTATGTTGAGCCCCCTTCGCAGTACAGGCCTCAGGTCAGGTTCAACCCATTTTATTGAGCTTTTGAGACTTTGGCTCCCCGACTATGTACATTTTGCACCACCTAGTTTTTAATTTGCTACTGATAGAGGGGTCCTTGGTCCTCTGGGATTAACACTAATAGAGCTAAAATTTTAAATCTGTTAGTGTTAATTTAATCACCCACCGCCCATGTGCAATAATCACTATTTAGAATACTGCAATAAAAACATTTTTATTTTTCCTTTAACAAGGCCTTGTACAATACTGCTTTGTACAAACATGAGGTAGCTACTAACAGTTGTTTGCCCTATACAATACAGCTGTCTAGCACAACATAAAAAAATGAGTCAGAACTGTAAGACATGTGGACATCAAAGGGCTTAAAGTATCTCATATCACGAGGTGCAACAACTGAAACATGCATGTTGTCAACAACATGAAAAGCATGGAAATGCTCTACAAACATAGTTTCCATTTCTGAAACCAAAAAATAGACTTCATTTTTCAGAAAAATGCAAGCAATCTTATTGAACACTGGCATCTCATCAACAACATCTGTGCAAACAACAAGACCAATGTGATATTCAGTACCATTATGTTTAACCCAGGTTGTGACACTTATTTCACTAGACATATTAATTTGAAAATGCTCTGAAATCAAATCACCATTTTCAACATCAGTCAATATTTTCAGTTTGACAGGCCCACACTCAATACCTTTAGCAGACAATGATTCCCAATGATACGCAACAGCTATTTGGTGTTTCTTTGCAAGGGAATTGGTTATATTCTTGAAGTTTTTTAGACCTATCTTAAAGAATTTGTGTTTTGCTTCATGCATCATACTCTAAACATGTACCAAAGGACCAATTTGGCGTATACATTCAGGATAATGGATCATGAAGTGATGTTTTGGGATCAAATTATTTTGAGGATATAAATTGGCAAATAACCTGTGGTGCTCTTCAATAAGATGTTTTAAATACACAGTCATTCCTTCTGTAATACATGGGGAAAACACAATGTTAACAATATGCAACAACAGTAACAACAAATGCCAGTGTGTATCACCCTGTGGGACAACATCTCCAAAGTTTAGCTGGAGGTTCCGAATAAGGTGTAATGTTTGACTTGCATTTAGCCCAATACTATTGCCGGTACAAAACATGTTTATATGTGTTGGACAATTCTTTTTATCCATGAAGCCATAGTTGAATGCATATACACACTTGAGTATGTTTTCATTGGAAATAAAGTTCTGATTCAAATATTGAAACAACAACTTAATCTCATACTGTGCTACTCCTTCTAAAATATCATGCATTATATCAAACACAAAATTATCTGATACATTGAAATTATGACAAGCAGTTGAGTATACTTTTGTGTTTGTTCCCAAAATAAGAATTTTCCCTTGGATTCTCGACAAGATAACTGTAATGATCCTCATTGGTTAACTTTGTGCGCAGTGTCACACGTGGATCATTTTCACAAAACACTGTTTGAGTGGTTGCTCTATCAATAAGACACATTCTGCAGTAGTAGTTAGCAGTGAAAGATTCCACATAGCCAAGAATTGAGTTGAGACCTAAGTTGTCGCCTGTTACTTGTGCAATTGTGCCATGGACAGGTTGTTCAGTAAATGACACTTTCATTCCATTTTTCTCTAGTATCTTTACATCTTCCACAAACGGACTAAGTATTTTGTCAATGCCATATTTTTTTGCATCTTGGGAGTGAAACAAGGAAATGAGATGGATATTCATCAGGGATGAATTCAGACGTGGTGGTAAATAGTGGATTTGATGTTTCAAAGTCATCATAATAAACTTGAATTTGCGATGCATTATTTGATTTTGAAAACAATGGGTGATTTCTGTAGTATTTTCCATCACAGAAATCCTGGTATAAGCTACGAAGTCCAGCATATTTATTAATTTGACAACACGCTTCTTCGTTCTTGAAAATGAATTCTAATGTTTTTAATGGGTATATATATGAAAGTGTCATTTACTGGTACGTGCTCATATAGTTCCGAAACTTTGTTTTTCTTTGAATCATATCTCATTCCTAAGTGAATTTCTAGAGGTTCAACAACACCCCATTTCTCACTAAAATACTTTGTCCACTTAGAGCTTGTGTTTAAGTAACTAAACGGATTGAAAGTATTGCTGAAGACTTCTTCCACTGCACTTCTACTGGGATTATCAGAAGGCATTGCACTTAAAACTTGTTCTTTAAGATTTGCATGAACTTCATTGACACACTCCTCCATGCTTTCAACACCAGATAATACAACATTGTTGGCGACACCTGTAACTTTGCTATAATCGAAGCACACATATCTTTTGCCTGGTCTTTTGACATATTAGAGGTTGAAGGTTGACTTGTCACATCTAGGTCCATGTCAGAGAGATCTGACTATTGTGGGGTTTGTGGTGTTTGCACATCATCATCATCATCATCACCATCATCATTGCTTGTGCTCATGTTAACAGCACTATGATATTTAAATGCTTTCTGAAACCTGCATAACTTTTAAACTGCAATGAACATCCTTCTTGAGCACAAAGAACAACACCTTTTTTTCACCTGGATATAAACCATGAACAAACTTAAGGTGCTGAATTAATGCACTGGGTGCATCATGCAAGGATCTGCAAATATGACACCTATACATGGCTATGATTTCTTTTCATGAATGTGGCTCTTTACCATTAGGCTTTCTTTGATGTGCAAAAACAAATACTGTGCACTAAGAACAATGCAATAAGAACCATCCATGAAAAAAAAATAGTACTGCAAAATTGCATAAGGTGCATCGTGCATTGACCAACAAAATGGTGCACATATAGATCGTTTAAGAACTTGGCTCTCAGCTCTTATTCATGAACTTGGCTCTCAATTCCTTCACCTTTGGACTTTCTTTTGTGGTGTCAACATCAATATTGTAGACTGTTGTCTGGAGGAATGTGTACATGTTGCTGAGAGCATCATCATAACTTACACTGAATACAAAGTGCACTTTGAAGAGTTCATCAAAGGCTGCCAATGACGTGGTTCCCTGGCAAGGGATAAGGTTCTTGTCCATCACAACATAGTAAGTGCTGATGGCCTGCTTGCAGGTTCCAGAAGCAAGGAGGTATGGCTGGCGATGTCCCTCTTGTTTCTCAAGGTGTTCCTCTAGGCTCCTACATGACTGTGGGAAAACAGATCATGTTACATTGTAATAATATTTAGTCCGTAACATATTTCACACTTACATCACATACTGTGGCCAAATACATGCCTTGTGAAACACAACTAGATGGTCCATGGCTTGTGCTGCGCTTATCTTCTGTGATTTTTTTTTTAGTAGGCTGCGGTGGTAGGATATGCAGGAGTAGCAAGAAAAATGCCATATCACTGTCCCACTCTAAAAGAAACAACAAAAAGTTGCGCGTTTAATCTTACAATTTCACTTTCACAAGCATAATTTCCAGGCCATTGAACCTACTGTCCCTGACCCTCTAAGGGTTTCTGGACCCAAAGCACCCGGAATCCCGTAAAGGGATAGTTTGGATAATTTGTAATGGGGTTGTATGAGGCACTTAGTAATTAGGGATAGTCAGTGTATTAACTACAGTAAATGGAGGTCGGCACACCCACACTTTTGAGACGCAGAGGAGTACCACCTTGGAAGCTATGCAATGTTCTGATGTGGAGATATGGACTGACTGACAACCCGAAAAGATAATGCCTTAGGACATGACTGTCGCACAGGCATATTGGAAAATATTTTATAATAAAAATAAAATAATTCTAAATATAGTGTACACTTAAACTGATTAATTTGTTTGGATGGACCTTTTTAAGTGGCTTTTAAGTTTTGCTGCTGAGCCTATCCACAGCAGCACATTGCTTAGCTATCTGTCGGTAGTCCTCTCTGATCTCAAAGCTGAGTGTGTGTCTACCTCCATCTACTGTATCTACAGATACCTCATACAATCCCACTCAAAATAGTCTAGACTATCCCTTAAAGTACTGTGTATGACACAATTCCTTGGAAATAATTTTAGCTGGCATTTAATACCTGAGTGATCTTCTGTTGGTTCGTCAATGTGCTGGTTCTTGACAGACCTCAGCAAACTCTGGAGCGCTGGCGTGGTAGTAAGGCGCTCTGCTTCTCGGATCACCTTTCTTTTATAGGATGTATGCCACTTCTCAAGCAGTTTGGCAGCTGTATCTGGTCCAAAGAGGAGGCTGAAATCTTGATGTATCTGCAGCAACATTTTTTGTTAAAATTACACTTCTGATAAGCACATGCTAAGCTTATAGCTATGAATTGTGGTTACAGAAAAGGAAGCCAATAATTACCAGCCCTTTTGTGTCCAGCAGCCTTGGAAACACTGAGAGTACGTTGTGCGATTCATCAGGATTGTGGATGAAGCGCTGTCTATACTCAAAGGTCTCCTTCATTTTCTGCAGGATGATTTCTCTGTCACTGGTGTGGTTCATCAAGGGATATGACCTCTTTGCAACGCACTTCATCCAACTGACTACCAATTTGAGGCAGCTCTCTCCCCTGACTTGGACCACCTCTTTTTGCTCTCTGTGTTTGCGGTTCCTTGGACACAAGTTTTTTTTTTTCTCTGAACTGTCTTGAGCCGCCATGCCAGAAATCCAGAGCCACTTTGACTGTCGAAAAAATGTTCCTTACCAAGGACAGAGACACAAGTTAAACTTCATAATCAGACCAAACCATTGACCTAGTTTTGTAATCATTGAGTATGTAAACTGATTTGAAAAGGGTTTAAAAAAAAAACAAAAGGAAGTTAAATGGCTGTTAGCTGCCTAACCCTGGTATCCTGAACTTACCCTTAACCATCTGCCTCCTTCTACTGTCACACAGTGTCCCAGTTTCTTCATATTCTTCAATCACTGATGTCCCTCCTGGTTTTGTCTGCAGGATCTGCTTTATCAGCTAAAGAAATTGTAACAACACTGTATTACAGTGCCACTCATTACGATGTATACTTCCTGACGGGGCCAAACAGTCTGGCCTGGTCCCAGAAATATATTTAGCAGTTTTAATTTAAACCTAGAGCAACAAACTAGTTTCAGTTAAATTGTCAACAACAAAAACAAGAAAAAAAACACATGAAATGAATCAGAAAGGTAACAACCATTGAACATTTTAGATATGATTTAAACCAGGGGTACTCAAATACAAATCTTAAAGGGCCACAAAGATTTTTTTGAATGACTCAGAGGTCCATGTATTGAGGTCGGTCAGGCCACATGCAATAAAACTGTAATATTCAAAACAAAATGTCCTTTTCATTCTAAACAACAAAATACGAACTAAAATAAAATGTAATTTCCATTTTAACATAAATTAAAATACGTAGTTGAATATTCCCTCTTTTTGTTTGCCTTCAAACATTGTGACCATCACTTCAGTCATGCATTAATTTATTTAATTGTGACATAGATGTGACAAGAATCCTGCTTGCAGCTTGATATGACGATTTCAGTGCATTTATTTGTGTTTTGCATATCTCTGAATTTTGAGGAAATGTCTCTTCATAATTCCTATGCTTCATCTCATAATGCCGTTTCAAATTGGAAATCTTCATCACAGCTTCTCCTGGCATATTGTAATGCCTCTTGTGGACTGTGGCGCAATGGATCTTGGGTATCCTGTTGTTGTTGGTGTAATTATGGTTCGTGAATGTGTTTGTGAATAAGATGATATGTGAGATGGTTGTGGGTTATTTCACGTCATTTGTTCTGTGATTAAATTGAGTTGAGTTTTAACAAGGATGATACAAATTTTGGCACCGTGAGTGAAAGGGTGTTTGCCGGGAGAAACTCCCCCGTCCGTTACGCTCTCTACAACATTGAATATACATGAGGTCGCTAGCTAAAACTTGTCAAACTGCGCAAGGTGGTAAAGTAGGACAAAGGATTTAAAACCGCTGCACAGTCAGATATATGGAGATTGTCCCGGTTGGGGGCAGAATAAATGCAACTTTGAAGATCCTATTCCTGCGAGTTGCTGATTATCACTATCCACTTTGTCATAACAGTTTACTTGGAAACACGCCATATTCAATCTCTTACCACCAGCAAAATTTGGATACGCGAAGTGCTCCGAAAACGAAAGTGAAAGTTAAAAGTTGTGCTCTGTCTGTGTATCGTTTGCATGGAGACAAGTCCCGGTATACACGTGCTGATCCAACCAAAATACATAGTGAAGGAATAATAGTTCGGGGGCGACAAACAGGAGGCCGGCGGGTTGGATGCGGCCCGGGGGCCACCTATTGAGGACCGCTGATTTAAACTAAACATCTGGTGATACACTTACATCTCTGGCTGAAGAACTCTGAAATGCCTCTTCATCAACTCTCATTTGCTTGGGTGGTCTTGATGTTTCACTGTCGCTGCTACTAATGGACATGGAGAGGAAACTACCACTGTGTGAGGACAGTGGTGTGGATGGAGGAGATGACGTGCCTGAATCTAAAAGCAAAGGACATCATAAACAATTTACCTCATTTGTCGCATAGATGTGGAATTGTTTGGAATCACACATGCAAAAAAACTAAGCTTATATCCTCCCTGAACAGATTACAATCCAGAGAGTAATCCTCGTAGCTATTTGAACTGCTACAAACAGCTCTAAAACTATACCCCACTTTGTTATAAAGACATTAATTTTTAAGCATTCAATTAGCACTTCAAGTTTAACCATCAGATGTCTTAATACTTCATATGGAGCACTACTGTTAATGCAATGTAAAAACAAGCATTTTTTTCATTTTTTATTTACCATTGTCATGACTGTCCTTGATAACAAAGCAAATCCCTTCCATTTTGCATAATTCGGCAAACACTGCTTGATCCACTTCAGTGTCTGAATCATCTTCCACAGTAATCTTCTCCGCAGAGATGGAGAACTTCTCTCTCCCTAAATGATGAGATAAAAAGACAACATAACATGGCAAATTATAAGATATGATGGCCTTCATTCAGTCTGAATTACTAGTTAGTCATATACCAGTTTAGGTTATTTACCTTCAAAAATCAATTCTTCAAAATCAGCAGCTTGTAATTTAATGTATTTCTTGCAGGTTTGATGCTGCACCTTAATTATCATTTTGCCATCTACAACATGAGCCTGAGAAAAAGAGGGACAAAAGGGCTCAATTTAAAGCAGGAAAGATGTTAATTTAAACAATCAATAATTGTCTTTTATGGCCAAAATAACAATCAAAAAATGTTCGATACACTCAAATACTCTCTGTTGGACCAAAATATACCCTTTCAAACTGAGGCTGGTATGCAGATGTTCCCTTTTTGTCTGACAGAACTGGAACTTAAAATACCGCTTCTCACACTTCTTATGACGACTGCTGTATCTTAGTAGCCTGTTAAACAAGCGCACTGAAAAACACAGAATGATCTCATTATGTCGGCTTCCTGTTATAGCATACATTTTTAGGCTTTACTGAATAGTAATCACATACAACAGGCGCACCTGCCTAAACCTTGCCATTAATGTTCCCTTTGTTGTTTCATTAAACAGGGGTTGTCAGTCAGACAGTCTATGCACTAATGACAGAAAATTAGCTAATGTCCAGAAATAGTAACATTTACAGCTTAATACAAATGAACTGCTCTCAGTCTATTTTGAAACAACCATTACTAATCTTCTGTAAACTTACTAACATGACTTGTGCTGAAGATTAATATCTGAATAGCATTTCCAGCTGAATGCAGGACTCCTTCACAAATGAAACATAATCCTTGGGGACTTTAACATAGACATTTTTTAAGTACCAAAGTTTACATGGCTACACTTGCATTATGACAACTTAAAAAAGGTAAACATTCAGCCCAACATTACTCATCTGAAGGCTGACATTTTGAATCTGGACCCGTGATATCTTGTTGATCACTACAAAATAAGAGACATCAAATTAATTAATACATTTAGAGGAGGTGCAGGTGAAGGCTAGTAATACATGTTACGTTCGAAGGGTCATATTTTAAACGCTACAACAAGCACGAACTAGCATAAAGTAACACTATTTCACCAGCATGAAATAGCCCCTAATTTTGCAGACAAAACCCCTGCACAACTGACCCGGGTCGTGTCAGCTGAAACTCAGTTTGGAGATAACGTTAACAGTTAAAAATTATTATCTATTGGACCCAAACAGCATAAAAGTATTTTAAAAAGAGTGTATCTAGCTTAACGTTAACCCGCAGTGTCTTAAAATGAACTGAAAAGACCGTAAACCGTCTACATGTCTGCACGTCTGCTTTACATACCAGCAAAAACGACAGCGGTAACTCTTTAGAAATGCAATTAAGTTTCATTATGCCTCCAAATTTAGAAACGATGAACCAACATAAGAACATTTAAATAGACATAGCAAAGACACAACGAACATTTATAAGTTAACCCTCTGGCCCTGTTCGTTTTCACTACCCTCTCAGCTTGTTCGTGGCCAAAAATGACCACCAACAGATTGAGTCTGTAATTTTGGGGATTTTGTATGTTTTTTGCAGCTTTTACTGCATAAAATGTTTAATTAATATCAGTTCTTGTCATAAGTACAAAAAAACATTTCATTTTTAATTTTTTAACCCCTCAAATGCCAATTTGTTTGCACAATGTGCTTGTTGGAAAACTACCACAAAAATGACCACTGCCTATCTTTTCAGTGCTACCGGTTTTTCTTGTATTATCAATAACACAGTCTGAGATATGTAACTGATTAACAACAGCATTGATTATTATGCATTGTTATTTTTATGCAGGGAAGGCAAAGTAGATAAAACTCCCTCTCAGCTTGTTCGTGGCCAAAAGTGTCCACCTCCTGTTTACATTTCCAAAATGCTATAAAACTAATATACACTGTATATATATATTAAAAAAAATCCATTTTTTTTTCTCCATTTTCTTCTTTTAACCCTTTAAATGCCTATTAGATAACATAATGCAGATGATTTATAAGGGAGAATAGCATTAAATCACCATGTTTTTACAAAATAATACATGCTTCCTGAATTATTCTTTAACCATCATTGCAGCTTAATGTGTGTCAATAATAAGCAGTATCAATGATTTTAATGCTTCATTAGTTTTTTGTGCAGTGACAGAAAAACATAAAAACTCCCTCTCAGCTTGTTTGTGGCCAAAAGTGTCCACCTCCTGTTTACATTTCTAAAATGCTATAAAACTAATATATATATATATATAAAAAAATTCCCCTTTTTTTCCAGTTTTTTAAATTTGCATCAGTCCAGTGGCCCAATTGTTGAAAAATGCACACTAAAGTGCCCTCTTGGGTGCCAAAACGCGTGCTAAAGTGCCCTCTTGGGAGCCAAAACGTGCGCTGAAGCACAACAAACTGCCCCCTTGGCTGGTTAAAACATGATAAACTGCCCTCTTGGGTGACAAAATCAGGCGCTAAAGTGCCCTCTTGGGAGCCAAAACTTGCGCTACTGTGCCCTCTTCAGTCGCGAGAATGTGCTGTATGTGCCCTTTTTTTGCTTTTTGCCCCTGCCTTTCAAAAGGTCTGTACACGCCACTGGTCGAAGTCCACCGACTTATGACCTCCGACCTATGAATGCAACAAGCTGCTTGTCAACACACACATCAACCCCTGGATTGAATAAGAGGGGGAGGCAAGCCACCCACTTTTCCCACAGGATGCGAAATGCAGCGAGTTTATCATTCCTGAAGCGTCCTGGGTGGGAGAGCCTGTCATCAAAGCAGATGTTAGCGCTGATCTGAGTGAAGCCGTAGAGGGGCATCGTAGCACAAAACATGGTCCGTCCTGTCTTGGCATCCCACATGCCACGTGTTGCTTCATGTCTTGAGCGGTAGACGCCAGCCAGAATCAGAATCCCAATGTAGACTCTCATCTCCACTTCATCCACATCCCTCCAATCCTCACACCTTCACCTTCCATGCAGGTTTCTGTTGGTGCACAGCAGCTGAATGATCGTCTCTGTTATAAACAGTTCAAAGGCAGACCTCATGTTGCTGATGTGGGCAACTGCATACAGGGTGGACCCTGGGGTGAAACCAGTGGATACTGGATTGTGGTGCAGGGTCTCTTCAGCAGTGGGAAACCACATAATTTTCCCATGACGAGACATCCACTCACCCGCCAGCCCCTCTGTCTCTGCCATCAGCTGATCGGCCTCCATCGCTGTGTCTGTACTGTCCTCTTCCCCTGAGGAAGAGGAATCAGGCAATGGCTGGAAGTCGTCATCAGTGGTGTTGCTGTCATCCTCTGAGGAAGGTGTCCCATCATCTTCAGAAGAGGACGTGTCCTCATCTTGGGTAGAAGATTTCTACTCCTCAAGCGCAGAGGATTTCTCCCCATCTTCACTCTCCGAGCCCATCACATACTCAAGTGCTTCAGTCAGGAAATATGACCTTCTCGCCATCCTACAGATAAAGAAGGATCTGGGAGCTGATAGGCTCACTTATAGCATTAGTACTGACTGCACCTGCATAAACTCCAGGACAGATTTATAAACAGTGTCAGACTTTGTTTTTGTTTCCCCAGAAGCCAGAGGTCAAGATGACCTGTGATCCTTTTTTTTTGGAGAGCAGCTATTTGAGAATGTAAGGGCTAGGGCTGCACGATTCTGGAAAAAATGTGAATCACGATTTTTTTGCTTAGAAATGAGATCACGATTCTCTGGCACGAATTTCTTTTACAAAATGTTTATTGCACTGATGAACTTGAACAAAACAACAACAAAAAAAAAACATGATAGTATGGCAGATACTACTACGCCTCTGCCAAAGCAATGTTTTTTTGTTCATTTCAAGTTCTATCATTGGATGAGAAATTATTTTTACAAAAGTAAAAAAAAAAAAAATTAGTCTCCCAAGATGAGAGGGCATCCTTTTATACCTCATGTTGTACAGTGTTTATTGGGGTCGTATCTTAAGCTAGCTGATATGTGATAGCTGCTGGGATCGGCTTTCTAATACGGAGGCATAATTTTCTTCCTTTTCCAAAAGCCACAAAAGCCGCATGCGCGTGGATTTACGACACCGACGTCAATCGTACGGCTGAATCTGTGCCGGCTGCTGTGCTCTGGGGCTGTGTCCGAAATCACCCACTCATTCCCTACTCCCTAGTCACTATATAGTGAGTCCAACATAGTGCACATTATAGTGAGCTCAATGGCAGAAAGAAAAACGGACTTTCGGACACTACTCCAGTGTCGTTAATGACTCTACCAGAGACGTTCTCGCTGTCGTAAAAACTAATTGTGTGCATGCGCTGGTGAAACAACATGATTGGGCTATAATTTTCCTGGTTCGGCTGTGACAACGCAGGTGACTGGCTGTTGGTGTAAGGGGCGGGATATGTGCCATCTTTGGCGTCGCAGATTTCCCCATTCAAAATGATCAGAGTGATCTGTCTCTACAATAGTAGAATGTCCCTGGTTCTCAGCGGGGGGCTTTTAATTTGAAAGTAGCGACTGTTCCTAGATTGTGGCTACAACAACAAGCTAACACAACCATACAGCTAGAGATCCAGGAGACGCTAGCATATCCCGATCTCAGCGGCTGTCCAGTTGCTCATCTAGCAGTCGAGGCGGAAATAAGTGTACCCTCCGAGGCGGGAAATCGGCGGACCAAAACAGACCCCCAATTTGCCGCCCTCTGTCTAAAACCACAGACCTAGCCGCCAAAAGGACGGGCAGATTGGCGGCTTGCTGCCCTGTCTAAAAACGGCTTCTCACTCACTCCTTCCATACACTTAACTGCATGCGGCTTCCGCCACTGAATCATGTGTTGTAAAGACGCTTTACCACAGGTTGAGGGCGGAGGCAGCGGCAGTGCTGCGTTTGGGGGCGCTTCAAAAAATCCGGGAGGAAAACAGGAGCATCTGTTTGTGATTCAGCTCGAGATATAAAATGCTTCAGAATCACTGTGTGTAGATATGAGATCATGTGTATGTGTGAATCGAGATCGCGATTTTTTAACGATTTTTTGTGCAGCCCTAGTAAGGGCTATTGTGTAGTTGTGTGTGGCATTTTTTTATGAAAAGATCAAAGCTACAGGTGTTTTCAACCTGTTCATCACAGCCAGGTTTGCCTTGGAAAGTCTAACCTGTATCGAGAGAAATTCACTGAAACTTGGAGGTGTGATACACTATAATTTATGTCACTTTATCTTGCCAACACATATTTGCAGGTAAATTTTTTTTTCATGCACAAACACACATCATTACCTGACATCCTTAGGATCACACCTATGTCAAAATTGTGTCATTCCTTTGCTCCATTGGAGTGCAGGAAGCCATCATACGCCCCTAGTGGAAACTAAGAATATTACCTGAAATTGCTCCCTTGCCCAAAAATGGACAAATGACATAATCTGGTAGAAAACATTAAAAACTAAAATTTTCAAGTGTTGAGTTTAGAATGAAAGCCATTTTACCTAAATTATATGATTTTATACTGTAAATCACAAGGAATTAAAAAATGTAGTTTTCATGGGTTTCAATTGGCCAAAAGTGTCCACGACAGAGCCATAAGGTACAATTGTAGATATACAGTATAATATTGACATATTTAAAGAGCAGGTTTTGAAAATTAAAAGATCAGACAAAAATCCAGACCCTTGGGAAATATCATTCCATATGCATTAACACAGCTAAAATGATCAACAAAAAGGAAGTGAGGTAGACACAAATGGCCAGCATAGAGTCCAGAGGGTTAAGTTATATTAACCAGTCTTACCTTCTCATGCACGACACGATTGAAAGAAAATGGCTGCCGTCAAATTCCTTGAAAAGCCACCTGCCCAAATTCTCCGGATGTTAAAAGTGTCACTCATAGGTGTTGAATACCGTCAACTCGGTGATGTTACACCTCAATATGATGTTTTCTCACCAGCACAGAGTTAATATTATCAGAATCAACACCAGAACCTCAACACTTCACACTAAACATGCCTAACACTAGAATTTTTACTCTAGTAAATTTGCTGTGAAATTAAACATATCTGGCGTTGGATGTTCAAAGGAGTAAAAACCGAGTATAGCCCGAATACCCACATTTAAATACGAAATCTGTGCCACTTGAGGTTATTTATTTATTTCTTCTCTTCGGGCGTGCAGTGAATCTTGGGATATGTGAGACCACGAAGTAGCGGTGCACACTCCAAAAACAGGTAAAAGCAGGGCGCATTGTGGGGTGCATTTGGAGAACACTTTGAATTGGGACACCCTTCACGCGGCATTGTGACGTCATTGCACTTCAAATGCACACTCAAAGTGTGCAGACCCTGAATTTGGACACAGCTTGTGTCTTCCCTCTGTTGTTTGTCCGTTCATTGCTTCTGTCTGCTTCTGCGTCTGTTGGTGTGATGTCCCTTGTGTTCCAAGTTTCTTGATGCTCCTGTTGGTCTGATGTTCCTCCTCTGATGTTTCTCCGTTGCGTTGCAGATATGTTTCACTTTAGTCAATCAGTGCATTTACATGACACTCAAGAAAACCGAATTACTGGGTTAGTCCGACTACGATCGGATCTTTAAGATGCATGTATACACCTTAGTGTACCGGATCGGATTTCTCATAGTCGAATTAAAGCACCCAGATTATTCGATTGATAGTCGCATTACTCCTGCTTGTATACATTACTGCAGATCGGAACTGATTTAGCGTTCTGTGCAGGCGCAAGATTTTTCCCCGGGGCCGTGAGCCGGAAGTAGACGGATGGCAGCGGTGGCGTCTTTCCTCCGAAATCACCGCAAGAAAGAGCGCCATTGTGCATCTAGTTTGTGTAATTATCATGTACACCATATACAAAGTGTACAAAGATGTAGCTTCGTCTCGCTCTTCGTACGCCATCTTTCTTGAATGCCGAGGCAGCTGATTACGTTACTAGTGGTAACAGCTGTTTCTGTTACCACTAGTAACCCAATAATCCGATTTTCTCACCGGCATGTATACTCGGATAATTGCAGTTGTCTGATTGAGTAGCATAGTCGAACTATGGCTGTAATCCGACTAAGTTGTGCATGTAAACGCACTGAATGTGTCAATCCCTACCAGGTCCGCTGGATATGCAGCGCTAAGCGGTTAAGAGGTGATGGGGCTGCCAGGCACTTCTCCTGAAAAACAGTCAGTTTGAGGGTGAAAGGAGTTGTTAATTTAGAACAGGCTTTCTTTGAAATCCAGAGACAAGAGGACATGTTCCTTAACCAGCCTAGTTTGCAAAATTGTGTTTTAGCAATTGGAAAAAAACTGTAATGAAGAAAATGTTAAATCAATAGACGGACTATGCTGGGGCCGAGAGGAAGTGACACAGCACTGTTTGGTAGAAAAAGGAGAAGTGTTACACCCAGGCCAGGCCCGGTTCTAGACTGCCTTGATTGGGGGTGCAGTAAGAAATGTTGATGGGTCACCAACTGCTACTGTTTTGAGTGCCATAGAGACAAGGTTTTTTTTGTATGCCTACCAGTCTATGATGCCAACCCAGACATAAGCATCGCAGATTCGCCGTAGTTCCATCGGCAAAGCTCTAACGGGAATTCTTTTTCTGGGTTGACGAAGAAAACAAATTCTGTGGCCAACAAATTATTGATGTCAGTCTACTAACATATTTTCGATTTCAATTTGAAGCTACAATGTAATTGGCATTTTACATTTTAAGCCCACCTCCACCTCCCTGATGTAGGACAACTTTATCAATGCCCAATTATAATTAGTTATCTAATATTAAATGGAATCTAAACCTAAATATTGCGCAACTGGCAGATAGAACTTTTGACGCACGGAAAGAACACACACTTTTGAGCCCCAGTGATGCTATAAACAAGTGCACCAAAACATGGACATATGAATGCACAACCCCAATGCATAAAAAAAAACTAAATCATCAGAGCCAGTTGTTCCATAATAAAAATGTCTTGCCATCATTTGTTATCCATGTTTACTTCTTCTAGATGAAGCTGCACTTGATTTCAAAAACAAATCAGTTGGTTTGCAGCATTTTTCACCGTCAGCCTACACTCAAAAAAATGATTCTTGCCCCCAATAACCATAAAGCAATACGTTTAATTAAAATGTAACTGAAATATGAAAATGTAAAGTTTATTTATTCAAACAAATATACATAAAGTAAAAATGGTTAGTTTAAACTGAATGTTAACAAATTGAGTAAACCTTATTTGACTTGATCACGGATGTATGGACTCGATCCTAAAAGGCAGCTATGCGCATGTGCGAGAGTAAAAGGAAACGTCATTTCGTCACAGTAGTCAACCGATGTGAAGGCTACTCTGAGTCTGAACCCTGACCCCGGACTTGGCATACTGAGCAGGACCAGAACACATTCAGCGGGTCTGAGCGGGACAAATGTGGAGTGAAAGCTAGGAGGTAAGTAATGTTATTTATGAAGTATGCTTAGTTTAAATGTGATGAAGACAAAGCTAGCAGCACTGCTTCGACACTGGTGAACATAACGTTAGTCATGCTAGTTGTGAAATGCGCCAATAGCTACATTAGCATTAGATAGCAACACAGCAAAAAAACATTGGTTGTGGTACTCTGCGGTACTGTTAACGTCAGGCTAATGGCTGCTGCCGCTCAGGCTGCATCATTACCTTGCACACCTTATACATCACCTTATACATCTTAGTCGCTGCTGTATTAATGTGATCATCGCTTAAATGTTGCAGCTGGTAAATGTGGAGCTAATTAGAAATGTGTATATATATACGTATATATATATATATATATATATATATATATATATATATATATATATATATATACATATATATATATATATATATATATATACATATATAAAAAAAATATATATATATATATATATATATATATATATATATATATATATATAAATATATATATATTATACTTTACTTAAGACACTGCTGGGTAGCTTGTGAATTTACTCCTGGGGACCAATAAAGTCTTATTGATATAATATATCACAATATATTTATTAATCATATTTTGTATTGTTAATCTGAATCTGCAAAGTAACTTCAACTAAAGCAATACTTCCTACTAAGATATAGTTGAGTAGAAGTATAAAGTAGCAGACAATATGTATATAAATATGTACAAGTACCTCAAATTTGTATTTAAGTACAATACTAGAGTAAATGTACTTCACTCGCTGGCTTGTTCTACAGCAGGCAAGCCAAACTACGTCCAGACTATGACAACGTTAGAATTTATTTAATATAGTAAATGTAAGAACTTAATGTTAACTTAAGATCATATTAAGACAGTTACACAATCACACACACATCCCTGTTTCTCATCCTGGTTGGAAACTAACCTTGTAATATATTTCCATTACTTCCAGGTACAACATCATAAGGCCAAATCAACAAAGTAGCTCACGTCTTGTATGGGGCAATCTTTAGTGAAGTGTCAATAAAGTAACTACAGGGGTGAAAATAAGAGGGCTATGAACAATGTCCTGGAAAATGTTTTGAAAAGTGGAGACTTGTTATATTATGCTTTCTTTTGCAGAGTGAGGACATTGACTGCATTCTAGAGGTCTGTGTGTCTACCTCAATGAAGACAGCGACACTGTCATTAAAGAGTACTTGGTTAGTAATGGCATTTTACTGTGAGCTTTCAGTAATTAACTTGTAATGTTTTCAATTTCAAACTGGTAAATATGTTTTTCACCATTAGAATGCCAATCATGAGGAAGCTGAGAGAGGGATTGCACAGACCACCATGGGGCTTTATGTGATTAGCAAAGATGGTGCTGATGCAGTGGACAAGCCAGAGGATGTTGGAATAGTCATCGAGGGTGTGGAACTGCTACGCAATCTGCAAAGTGTCTCTTTTGGATGTGCCATGCTTTTCATTCTGATTTACACACTCAACCTAAGCTATCTGCAAAAACTCAAATTCACATTACCTTTTTATTTATTTTTTGATCCAACAGATTTTTTTGATTTTTTGGGATGTGTGGACCCTGTTGGAATTGTTAATGGAACAATTGCATTTAAAGTGTTCATAATTTGGGACTTACTAAAAATGGATTGGATTTGTATGGCACTTTTCAAGACACCCAAAGCGCCTGACAGGGTTCCAGGTTCCATTCATTTACCCACAGTCATACTAGTGGTGGTAAACTACGATAGTAGCCACAGCTAGTACTTGGGCCCTGGGGCAGACTGACGGAAGCATGGCTGCCATTCAGCGCCTCCGACCACCACCTCATGACATACAGCAGTCATACACATTCACACGAGGCAAGGGGGGTGAAGTGTCTTGCCCAAGGACACAACACACTGCATGAAAAGTGGGATTTTTGTCACTGTGCGGCACTGTAGATTGTCGTGGAAGTTCAGGTTTACGACTGCACGCGGCAATTTTCAGGCAACACCGAAAATTGCCGTGAATTTTTGGAAATTGACGTGGGCCTTGCTTGGCAGTTGTCCCCCCATGACCCCCCTCCCCCTGATTCTAGGGGAGGCTTTAACATGTAAATGAAAATGCTATGAGCTATACAAATGCAAATCAGGGTAGCAGGGGGAGTTTTACCCCAGGTGACCTTTTTCCAAAAGGTATTAACTTAGTTTTAAGAAAATCTCTGGTATAAATAGATGAGGCTCAGTATAGCCTAATTATAGACTACATTTTTGCTTGAATTGATTTATTTAATGAATGTATACTAGATTAATTACTGTGTATGTCATTAGCAACGGCCAATGTTGTGTAAAAAGGATACACACATTTAGTTTTTTCTTTCTCTCCTGGGAACAAGTTAAAGATAAAACGCCAGTTGTTAATAAGTTCAAATTTGCATGAAATATTTTGAGATAAATAAGATATTAAAATGTATAAATAATTTCTGTTTAAAATGTGTGAATTTAAATTTCATGGGTTCTTCTTAAAAAGAAGTTAAAGTAATTCTTATTACGTGGACTTGTACAGCAGGTACAGTACAGCAACGGTGGTGATATCAGCCATGATAGACGTGGAAAGATAGCGGGTTGAGAAATACCGGTTCAAAAATGAGCGGGCAAGCGGGCAAGCGGGCAAGCGCGAATGACGCGAATGAAGCGAATAACGCGAATGACGCGAATAGTCCAAAATGATCACGCGGCGCGAATGGAGCGTCTGGCGCGGCGCGAATTAAGCGTCTGAAGCGATTGTATTCGCGTCTATCGCGATTTCTAAGCGATAGACGCGATAGACGCGAATGGAGCGGCTACTCTACATTGAAAATCAATGTAAATGGCGCGATTACACGCGATTCAGGCGACGGCGGCGCGAATGGAGCGTCTGGCGCGGCGCGAATGAAGCGTCTGGAGCGTCTGGAGCGTCTGGCGCGGCGCGAATGAAGCGTCTGGCGCGGCGCGAATAAAGTTGAAAATATCCAACTTTTCAAGCGGCATCGCGCCGCGACATCCAATCAGCGACGAGTTCAAGCCGACGACGTCACTTCCATCACGTACGGTTGTTTACGGTTGCTCAGGGCAACGGTGGAGGAGAAGCTAGTTGTAGCTCACCTCAGACAGATGGACAGGCGCTCCACAGCTGAGATGCAGCGCCTGTAGTTGGTGTCCAGGCGGGAGATCCTGGCACCGACCCGAGCTAACAGGTCCTCGAACTGGGCTCCAGTCAGCCTGAGCTACCGCTGGAACCGGTCGTCATCCAGACGGAGCTCCTGGAGGAGACAGTGAAATTCCCCCAGCTCTGTGTGTCTTCGGAGGACTTCATGAACCCAGACACGACGGCGGGTGGTTTTCCGGCGTTTCTGGGACTTGTACAGCAGGTACAGTACAGCAACGGTGGTGATATCAGCCATGATAGACGTGGAAAGACAGCGGGTTGAGAAATACCGGTTCAAAAATGAGCGGGCAAGCGGGCAAGCGCGAATGACGCGAATGAAGCGAATGAAGCGAATGACGCGAATAGTCCAAAATGATCACGCGGCGCGAATGGAGCGTCTGGCGCGGCGCGAATTAAGCGTCTGAAGCGATTGTATTCGCGTCTATCGCGTTTGGTCTGAACGCCCCTTAAGAGTTTTTAGACTTCCGGGTTGACCGGAGCTTGAGTGACGAGGAGGAAGGAGCGGAGAGTTAATGGCGTTGAGCAGCGAGTGGACTGTGTGTGCCGTCAGTGTCGTGTTTTATCACTAACGGACTGTGAGCTGTTGTCGGACGACGTGCTGTGAGTGTGTGAGTTGGACTCTCCATCGCAGTCGAAGTATTTTATTGGACACGAAGCAAGTTGGGCTAAGCTAGTTAGCAGGAGCTAGGCTAGTAGGAGCTAAGCTAGCGGCCCGGCCATTGTCGAGAGGAGGCCTGCGCTGACGGGAGGAGCTTTGCCGGGTCGCCACAGAGTGTCGCCGACGGAGGCGCTTCGCTGCCGCCGAGGGACACGGAGGTTTATCGCTGCGAGCATTTTGTTCTCACAGACTAACCTCACATCACAACGAGGCCGTGACCTCCTATTAGCTCGGAGCTATGTCTGCAAGTCCAGATTTACATGATGCCGATAATGACGCCATCGTGTGTAAGTAACGTTTACTGTTTTCTCCTTCCTTGTTTAATTTTACTGTGACTCGTGTTTTTGTTTTGTTTTTTAATATATATAACGTTATACCTTTCTTTTTAAATTGTTTTCCAGCTGCCTGTAAGACATTCAGAGATGGTACGCAGGAGCTTCAGGTACAAACAACCAGATCTTGCATCGCAGGCGGAAGCTGTGAGGAGTTCAGCTCGGAGTCAAAGAGGGTAAGATTTATCAGATTAGATCCGTTTTTGGTCAATGTGACTATTTTTCAGGTGCATTAAAAGATGTGATGTGTCCATATGCAGTGCATCACGCAGTACTGATTGTCTTTATTGATTGTTTTTACAGCTGCTGGAAGCCAGACCGTGTGCTAGATGAGGGTGAGGTGGACCATTGCAAGTGCGCCACCATGGACCTGATGTCTGAGGAGGAAGACGCCGGGGTGTCTGGATGGAGCCAGGAGCCCACCGAGCTTTGTGCCGCGCTGCAGTCGAGATTAGAGGCGATTCCGAAGTACAGAGCGACGCACCACAGACGTCTGCAAAACGGACCGAATTCATACAGGAGGCCGGCAGTTACCCACAGCTCCGATGCTTTGTACATAGTTGTGTGTTTGTGCTAATAAAGCTCTGTCTTTGAATGAATAGCACCTTCCTGGCAAATTTTCCTTTCCTCAGTAAATTCATTCATGTGTTTGATGAGATATATATGCATGTTTAAAAGTAGTGGTTTCATCCAATACAATAACATTTTTATATATATTTATATACTTTTAAACAAGCATATATATATATGTGTATATGTGTGTATATATATATGTATATATATATGCGCTTGTTTAAAAGTAGTGGTTTCATCCAATACTGAGTAACCAGGCGTGGTTTCGCCGCTGTTCATATGCTAATTGGAGCCGTTCGGGAGAATCCTGGGCGTTCACGGACGAAAATCCCACTTTTCATGCAGTTACGACCATGACGCAGTTGGCCGGGCAGGGATCGAACCGCAGACCCTCGGAACATGGACAGACCTGCTCTATTACCTGAACCACGGTTGCATTTAATTGTTTGTGATGCAGTTTTCAGAACTATGCGTGTATGTGTAGAATAACCAATTTGGAATACATCACTTTTATGTATAAGTTCCCCTTAACGGTAACTGAATAAACACATAAGGTTTATGTGTAAATTTGCATTAATTTAATTTAATCAAATCTCACCAAGGTATTAAATTTATTCACATTAACTCAATGTGATATAAAAACACTGCATTCAATGCAACACTTTACACTGAACTTATGTAATAAAATTAGATGGAAAATTTACATGTAATTAAAATACATAAAGTCAACGTTTTAGGCTTGATTATTTTTTTGAGTGTACAGTGCTCTCAGATTTCTCTCTCTCTCTTTTCTCCGCTCACCCCTTGTCTCGCTTGATGCCTCGATTCTTTTTTTTGCTAGCTTAATCTCAGTCAGTTTGCAATTTTCAATCTCCAACTTCCAACAACCAGGCAGACGCGGTCCACTCGATTCAGTCTTGAAATTCCCAGAAGGCATTGCTTCATTTTTAACTTTTGCAAACAAATAATCAAATAAAAAAATTGAGGAAGATTTGTATTATTTCAAACCATGCACGTTTTTGAACATCTGAATAAGAAATTCGCTACAAAAGAATGCAGACTGATGTAAAAGTTCATGACTGTAGAGGGTAACCATGACTGTGATATAGAGACTTCTATGTGGTATGTAAATAGTGATCAGATTGTTCCTATTGATGATGCGGAGGACTTGAAGAGACTAAACTGTCATTTAGCTTTTGAATAACACTAGACAGGGAACAGAGTGATTAGTCAGCCGGCCCATAAGGACTTGTGGTTCCTCTGGCATCTGCCAATGTTTAAGATTGTCAGTCTGTCAAATACATTTTGCCCCACCACCAAATTTCCCAAACCTCCCGTCATATCTACCACAATGAATTTGGGAAATTTGGTGGTGGGGCAAAATGTAAGTTTCTTTATAATCTGTGACAAAGCAATTTTGTAAACAGCGCTATAAAAATAAATAAATAAATCTTGTCTGATTGGTTGATGCTATATTATTGTGCACCACTTTCTCGCGCTTTGGAAAGTCGTGTGTGCCTGCCTGGGTTCCCTGTTTCTCCCTGCCAGATGCCAGCAGCCTCAGAGTAGCTGCTGTCGGAGGCACTGGTCCCAGGAAGTAACGTTAAACAGTGGCCGGTGGCGCTAACCTGAATTTACAGATTATGGAGTCCCCTCTCACTAACGTGTGTTGTTTAATCCTGTCGGCGGGGGTGGGTGAGGCATGTGGGCCAACAGGACTAACAGCGGGGCTGGCAAGGGTTGAAAGTTGAAACCCGCTTCACAACCGGTACGTAGCCTGCCCGTGTGACGCTCCCCATGCCGCCGAGCGGGACAGAGACAAACTCGGCAGCAGCCGCCGATGAGACTAGGCTACTACAAGCAGTTGCTAGCCGACATGCTAACAACTAACAAGCCTGGAGTGTCCGTAGTATCTAATGTGATGCTAACTGAGAGAAGCTGCTACTGATTGTATGCACGGTACAAGAGAGAGAGAGAGACCGGCTCTGTTGGCAGAAGAGCCGTGGACTGTGATTACTCTGGCAGCATTTATGGGAATACGTTACAATATTATATATTTGAATATACTTTTCTTTTTTTTTTTTCGGAATGAAGCGGGGTCGGTTTGGTGGGGCAGCCGAAGCATTTGGGGGGGCATTGCCCCCCCGTGCCCATGCCTAGAACCGGGCCCGACCCAGGCTCTGTCAGAGGGTGATGATTCTGTAATGATTATAATCAGGCTTGGGGAGTAACGGACTACATGTAACGGCGTTACGTAATTAGGATACAAAAAAACAGCAACTGTATTCCGTTACAGTTACAGAAAAAAAAGCCGTAATCAGATTACAGATACATCTGGAAAAAAATTGGGATTATTAGTTGGATTACAATTAAAATATATGATGATGAATGATGAATAAATGTGAATGAATTAATCTAACACTTGCCAATGCGGCAATGCCATATGCACTCGCGCACACATTACTACAGTTCACTACAAGTCAGTCACAACGACGCTCTGCTCTCAGGTGAAGCCAGACGGCTCATTATAGACTCGAGCGCTAGAGAAAAAAATGCTTTCACTGCGTGGAAATTTCGCCATTACTTTGTTTCTAAAGAAGTAAGAGGGAACAACATCATTGTACAGTGCAAGCTATGCCTCCCAGCTGTGCACACACTGTCACCGTCCAAGGACACCACATCCAATTTAAAGAAACATTTAATGGTAAGCGAAACTGCGAACGTTAGCTAGCTACACAGAAATTATGTTATCTAAAGTTAACATTAGTTAGCCTGCTAACCAGACTGTCATTGTAACAACTACTACTGCTGTTGCTGCTACTAGGTATTACTACTGGGTCTGTGGGTGGTGCTGCTGGTGATCGGGTTGGTACGTGTTTTGGTTTTTGGTAGTTTTGAAGTCTCGTTTTGGTTCGCTCCCGTTTGCCCTGTTAAAATGAAGACATTACATTGTTAATACAAACTCAATACTTCCTGTGTCCGTCTCAAATTAAAAGTCCTCTAACATAAATAGCTCAGTAGGCTTTTATTGTGAAACATTTGCACGGACTTCATCGTGGAAAACTCGTTGACTTTCGAGGGCCCCATTGGCACTGAAAATGTAGCTACTGCCACCTTGCGAGGCTTGTACATTACAAAATTGCCTGAAACACCTGCAGTGACTGAAATCTGTCACTAACACTTTAGATCACAACAAGGTATTTAAATAGCATGATTATATTAGGAAATTGTATGGGTAATTTTGGGGGACAAATAAGTGACACACATCCTATATGTGGGGGTGTTTTACAACTGCTATTACTAGAAATAGGCCTAGTAGTCACAATAACACTAATAATAATTGTTACTATTATTATTATTATTATTATTATTATTATTATTATTATTATTACTACTACTACTACTATTATTGTAATATGTGATGTAATTTTTGAATACAGCAGAATAGTTAGTAGTCAATGAATAAAACTGAATAAATCTAACATACCCTACAATTAATTACATTTTTAATTTGCTTTATGTGTTCCTCAGAGGAAGTCTTTATTTGCATTTGTATTGAGGTAATCCAAAAGTAACTTAAAGTAATCAAGTTACATTACTTTAATATTGTGGTACTTGGATTACGTTACTGAGTACATTTTTTAACAGGTAATTAGTAACTGTATCGGACTACATTTTTAAAGTAACCCTCCCAACCCTGATTATAATAGAAATAAATATTAACTTTGCCGTGATTACAGTGAGAGAATGTGTCATGGTTCGCCATGATTGAAATGGATGTATTGAAGTTTAGAAACTTAATAAAGGAAATGTTAAATCAGTAGAGAAACTGGGTTGAGCTGAGGCCAAGAGGTGTTGAAAGACTGTTAAGTTGACATGAGGACAAGAGGAAGTGCCACACCTCGGTCACTGTCACAGGACCGTCAGAAGTTACAAAATTGTGAACTATCGCCCAAAGTAAGAGAGTATATAAACCGAGAAGCACGGACTAAAGAGTGTTCTTCTACTCGCTCCATCCTTGAAGAAACACATAAGACGGAGTATGTGAGCAGCCTAAACATCACAGAAAGGACTTAAAGAAATCTTCAGCAGAATTAGACCAAGGAAATAAGACCACAATGGATTAACCATTTTTGCTAACATGCTGTGGATTACAATTTGGATATTGGGGTACTTTTGTTTACTCTGCTGGCATGAAGTTTGGACTTTGGGGAAACTGAGAGACCTCGGGCGGGGTTGTGATTTGCCTCAAGGACTTCAACTTCAGCAGGAAGGGAAAGGCAATCTCCATCTCACCTATATTTACATATTTTTAACTAGGCCTCAGCTATTTTAGATTAATTTGTTATTTACAGCATTGTGATTTTATCAATAAGGAATTTTGATAATGTTTGATAGTAACTGAAATAAGTATTGAGCTGTTTGATCTGCCCTTGCTAAAGTCTATGCAATAAAACCAACATAATAGTTAAAGTTAAATTTGTGGACATTGATTTTATGTCTCTTTGATAGAAGTGAAAAGTTAGGTGTTAAGTGTGCAAAATATCTTGAAGGTTCTTACGGCCAATTTCCACTGGATATGTCTCTGCTGCGTTGCATCTCCGCCACGCCAGCGGAGCTGATAGGTTTCACTTTAGTCTATGTGTTAATCCCCACCAGGTCCGCTGCGCTGCGTATCTGCTCCATCCCAGCTCCGGCAGTCCGGAGCCCTCTGGAGCAGATACGCAGAACATCTATATCTGGCAGATGCCGGAGCACGACGCAGCAATTCAGCTGAATTTAGCGCGGAGCAGACAGGAAGTCAAGCGCCGAAATAACAAACAACCATTACTTTTCAAAATAAAACACTCCGTTTTGACACCAGCACACAAATCTCAAAAAAAGAGACAAACACAAGCTCTTCTGCTAATCCTTCGGTCGGGAACACTTCGTGTTGTTGATTTTAATAACACAGACCTATAACTGCAGTCGCCAGTGATCATGTGATTATCACGGGAACTCCTCGGCCTCGCAATGTCAGCTGTCTAACGCCATGGCGGACTCAAAAAGCAACCGATGGGGATTGCCGGACGGCGGAGCAAAACTGGATCGGAGCCGTCACGCAGCGGACACGTATCCAGTGGAAATTGGGGGTTAAAGGTTACTCTAGCCTACCAACTTGAAACAGTCCCTTACGGTTTACCAAAAGCCCCTAAAATCCAACCTAGCACCATACCAAATGCACAGATCATTTAGAGGAGAGTTGCCATTAACGGGCGTGGCTGGTATCTGACTCAAGGGCTATTCATGTCAGGTGTCAAACCAAAAAAAGCAGGGTAGACATTCAGACTCAGGCTTTTAAAGCAACCTCTTGTAGGTTTAGGGATCTAACGCTTTATAACGGAGAGCTGGTCCAGTGCCTCCTGGACAGGGGTAAACCCGGGACCTTACAGCGCACAGAGGTTATTGTTTGCTCTATCAGACACGTTACAACATTTTATGACACTGGTTATTTGTCTTTCCCTGACAGAAATGAAACCAAAGATATTGCTTCAGATGAATAATGAAGACAATTTCTTGACAACTATTTGGCTAGCACCCTTTTAATGTCAAGTGACTCTCAAGTCCTGAAACAAAAAGTCTTCATCATAGGCTAAAGCCTGATGGTTTTGACAAGCTCCTGGCCAAAGTCTAAACATCTTCCTCATGCCTGCTCTGTTCTGGTCCTTTACCCACACAGCTGCTCGCCCTTTTTAAGTCTTTCTACCATTTTCTCATGATCACCTGCATTCTGCAGCTTGTCTTTTTTAAAATCCATTTCACGGGAGAGTGGGGGTTATATACGATGAGGAGTTAGTTTCATCTCACCTGTCTGTCTATGTGGAGGGAGTGACAGAGTGTAGTGATTAAGTAAGAGCTGCAGGTATAAGATTTAGGAGAAGTGGCAGTAATAGATGTTTAAGAGTTAGGGGATAAAGCGGGAGGAAGAGAGGGCAGGTAGGGGGGTTAAGGAGGGCTGTGCATGTGCTTGGTGTCATCTGACTTTCAGGCTGGCTTGCTGATCTCCTCTGATGTACAGTACATGACATGGGCCTGGAAGCCCAGCCTGTAATCAAGGCAACAGCGGCCCCAGTGCCCCCTGCCCTTCCCCCCTTCCCTTGACACAGCTTGGGCCCACGGGAAGGAGGCAACAAACCAGCAGCTGTGTTCGCCTCCTCTGCCTCCTCTCCTCCAGTCAGGTGGAATGAGGGGATTGGAGAGGACTGGAAGTGGAACAGAAGGGTATCTGAGTAAAGCCGGAGATATTTGCATGCCTCCCAATGCTTCAGAGCCTCCAATTAGCATTGGAGGCCCTGCTGCCGGCTGCAGGACATAACTGTGGCTGGGCCAGTGGTGGCATTCCTGGGCCTGAGGAGGATTAACACACCCTCACTCTGGATGGGGATGTGCCAGCACTATGACCTGAACATGACCCTGTACCCAATACCCATAAGGTCAACTTTCCTCTGTAACAGCTAGGTGAAGGCTACAGCTCTCAATGTGTTAATATGTCACCTTCACATCAATTTGTAACCTCTAATAAAACTAAAATCAGCTAAACTCAGTTTGTACTCCTTTTTTGATTTATTTAATACAAATAGGTTGTCCTGTTTTTTCTACTTAAATTATGACAAAAATAAAATCATATATCAAACCTGATTTCTGATACTATCTATTGCCAGAAATCAAACAGACATCAATATGACAGAGAAAAAATAGTATTCATTTGAGTGGTTATCTTGGCCACTTTAAGATGAATGTCCTATACTCACCTACCAGTAGATTACATTTGTGGACACAACATTTAGCTAAAGTCATAAACGAACCCTTTATTCTCTTTTTTTTGCAATTGGTCAATTTCACATACCCATATATGCTACAATTACACTGTTAACAGTGTAGAACATTATTTATATACTATGTATATGAGAGTTCTATTTTATAGTTCTATTTTATATTTCTTACTTCTATATTTTTTATTTCATTGTTTATTCTTCTGATATTATTATTGTTTTTTACAATACCAATCCTTTGGCTGCTGTGATGAAGAAATTTTCCCGTTTGTAGGACAAATAAAGGATATTATGATTCTGATTCTGATTCTGAAGACACTAAAACGCTTGATAAAGTAGCAAATTTGGATGACACGCCTGTGTGTTACCACTACTAGTGTAGTGCTGTTCTAACATCCTCTTCTGCACAGATGATCAGGTAATGTGAAGGGTTCACAGATCCTGTCTTAAGCCTCCTGAACTGTTCACTAACTTATTGGGGCCGCCCAGATAATACGAAACGTTATGTTAGATGTTAATGTTATGTTAAATGTTAGATTTTTATGATTAAAATTTGGAAGACTACACTGGTACTGTTGGCGCCAGACCACAACAAACGAGAGAGACATCCTGGACCAGCTGATGGTCAGTGGGCCGGGGCCACCCCTGAAAACTCATTGGCCACCCCTGCGGCCACCCCAGATCTGATAGGTAGTTGGTCAAGTTCATCAACACAAGAAACAAGAGAAATGCTGTCAATCAATGATGACAGATCAGCGGATTTAGGGCCAGTTTGACATTTTTAACTAACACAGTAATGGGCGTACTGAGGCTGTGAGAGCTGATTTCAGGTCAGCGGACGTTTGGCCAATGGCCACGCAGGTCTGATAGGTGGGCCATCAGCACACCGTTTCTGCTGTGCTGCTGGTCAGGTCGGGTCTGGCCCGGTCGTTAATGAAACAGGAGGACGGTCACAGTGACAATGTCAACTGCTGGATAAAAACGCTGAAATCTGTCTATTGAGAGGTAATTTAATGTTTAGTTATGTCGTAGTTCCCTCTGAATGTGTAGGACTAGCACAAAGTAGCAGCTAAAAGACGAACTACACTGCGCTAGCTAGCTTAGCAGCCTGCAAACCAGGTTAAGCATTTAACGTTAGCATTTAAAAAAAAAAATGTTATTTGCATACTGCCATGAAATATGAACAGCTGTTTTCTGGACTGAAGACTGAGGGTGTTTTTAGTTTTTTGCAGATGTGTGTGTGTTCAACAGAGCTAATGTTACATTTTTGTCCAACCAGTGTGTGAAATATAGTGTGACAGTCTAGATTTAGGTAGCTATAACACAAGAACAAGCTGGGATATATTTATTTGCTCAGTGATTTAAGGGCTGTTTAAATACTTTTTGATCTTGGAGGTAAATGACTTTTTGTTTGTATCAATTAGCTCATCTTCACAGTTCACATATTTTTAGATGTTTTAATAGGCAGAGGCAGAGCAAATTGCATTCAAATGCCACACATGCTTGAGATGCAATATGTGTTAATTGTGTTATTAAAAGTGATCGAAGATGTTGATAGTTATGTAAAAACCTTTGTAGATACTATAAATAGACATAATTGGGCACATTGTTGACACCTCCTTCCTTTTTGGCATTTTAATGGAGTCAAAGCTGTTATTTAAGGGGTTCAAGAGCCCCAAAAACACCTGTATTTTGCACACTGATTCTTAACCAATTTGACAATGATCCTGCTTGATGTTTGTAGTTATAGCTATTACTTCAAAGTGAATTGACTGACTGATTGATTGATTGAGTGATTGAATTACATTTCTCCAGGGTTATTAAGAGAATAGCTATGAAGAGAAGCAGAGATGTTCAGAGCTTCTTCTTCTTCTTCTTCTTCTTCTTCTTCTTCTTCTTCTTCAATAAAGAGTCAGAGCCAGCCACAGCTTCTGCCAACAGCAGTGAACAGGCCTGGTCCAGCCCCCCCCTGCACAGGATGGTAGGTGCTTGGATAGATGGAATTTACCATGTAGGCTCACATTCAAGTTGTATGTCACTCCAGTCATACAATTACAACTGTCTGAAACATCACTATACAAGAACAATAGTTAAAACAGTTGTAAACAGAAGAACAATAATAAAATGTGCATAATACATAAATACACACACATTTATGTGTGAGTGTGAAACATCACACTCACACCTTCATACATACACACATACATACATACATACATACATACATACATACATACACGTGTGTGTGTGTGGCATGCTGAAGTTTGGTGCTGTTCTGAGCATTATTTGTGGCTTTTTGGTGGCAGTTTATATTTGGACCCATTTACCGCAATGTATTGTTGTTGTGCAGTCGTTTCTGAGGTTGATAAAACTCCGTAAATAGTGGTCTGCTAACTTGATCTCTCTCGAGAGAATGTAACACAGTTTCACGGTGATTTAGACCATGGATTCAATTTACACCGGAATATCCCTTTAAAGGAGAACTTTGGTCGATTTAAACATGCAGCTTCATTGCTCAAGCTACCCTTGACTTGCCAGTACCGAAGACGCGAACAAATTTGATCCAGCCATTACAGAGCTCCGTGAACGGAGACGTAGCATTGAACGCTAACAGCATGGGGTCAGAACTTTAGACTGTGTTTTAAGCGTCTTAACATGCTCCACATCTCACACCAAAAGTTATGCAACATCAGCAGACACCTTAGCACACAGCACTGTAGCGTGTATGACTCAAAATGAATAAAAAAGTAGTTAAAACAGTGTGTTTGTGCAAGGAGCTACTTACCTGTTTGTTGACATCCGTGTGTTCCGGTAGATAGACCAAACTAGCATATCCATCGAGTGTGCACTTAACAGGCTTACAGGCTATTGTAAAATGTAAAATGGACATGTACATTATGAACATAAACACGAAAATGCTGGATTACGTTTCCGTCTCCGCCAGTGAGGGAGTAAATGCACGCTCGACGGATCAGCTAGTTTAGCCTAGCTACCGGAAGACGCCGATGTCAACAAACAGGTAAGTAGCTCCTTGCACAAACACATTGTTTTAACTACTTTTTTATTCATTTTGAGTCATACACGCTACAGTGCTGTGTGCTAAGGTGTCTGCTGATGTTGCATAACTTTTGGTGTGAGATGTGGAGCATGTTAAGACGCTTAAAACACAGTCTAAAGTTCTGACCCCATGCTGTTAGCGTTCAATGCTACGTCTCCGTTCACGGAGCTCTGTAATGGCTGGACCAAATTTGTTCGCGTCTTCGGTACTGGCAAGTCAAGGGTAGCTTGAGCAATGAAGCTGCATGTTTAAATCGACCGAAGTTCTCCTTTAAGTATGTGAAGTACTGTATTTCCTAAAGACAACAGACAACTTTAATAATGCTGATACTGACACATGAAGGACATCCCTGTGTTACACTTTGTTATGTTTTATGGTTGAACAAGGTTAGGATCCAAATGCGGACAACACACAGGAGGCAGGACTTGGGGAAACAAAAGGCGAGCTTTGATTAAATAAAGCTGAATGATACTAAAAGGAGAAATGCAGATAAACTAAAATGAGTACTGGGGACATAAAAATGAATTAGCATCGAAAAGGTTGAAACATAGTGCAAACGAAAGCGAGGAGCAAAAAACGGAAACATACCATGCAGAGACACATGGAGACACTAGCCCCATTCACAAAGTCGTTTGGATGCGGGGATCCTGCGCCAATTCTCCGCCTCTTTGTGAATCTCTCTAGGTGATGAGGGGTGAAATTTCGCTCCGGAGGCATTATCAGGTGCGCATTATTGGACAACCAAATCAGTGTGAATGGATGTGCCGGCTGCATGTATTAAGGGCATGTCGGTTGGACGGTCTGATAACTGCACAGGTCCTTCACTCAACTAAATATAGAGAAATGTCCCACAAAGCAACGTTACGTGACCAAAAGTAACATAGTAACTGTAACTGTCTTTGGCAACTTATATGAGGAAAAAAAATACAGCAGTTATACGTGGAGAAGGGTTTGTCCTCCCGCCTGTCCCCTGCCTGTTCTACCGACTCTTTGTCACATTTGCCCGAAAAATATGAAGGTAGATTTGTGTCTTTATTATTCAATCAACAAAAGGTTGCTTCAATCAAAACATATATTTTCAATAAAAAAAACCTTCACTTTAATAAAAAAAAACCTTTTCAATCAAAGAAAAAAAGTGTTTGAATGCAAAAATATAGTTGAGACTCAAAAAAATGCATTTGAACACTGTTTTTCTTTGATTTAAAATGTTTTCTTTGATAGAAGTGAAGGTTTTTTAGTTTGAAGCAACTTTTTTGATTGAAGTAGTGTTGTTTTGTGTTTGGGCCATATTATGGGTAGGCCATTTGTGTCTTAATTATTCAATCCCAAAAAAGTTGCTTCAATCAAAAAAAATATTTTCAAAGAAAAAACTCAAATGCAAAAATAAAATTGACCCCCCCCCCCCCCCCCCCAAAAAAAAAAAAATCATTTCAAGTGTTGTTGTTTTTTATTGAAAATATTTTTTTCGATTTGAAATGATTTTTTTTTTTTTGAATGAAGTGAGAAAAGTTTTGAAGTCGTTTAATGTACTGTAAAATAAAGTGCAACCAAAAACTTTATGTTGATATACTGTTGTTATACTGTGATGGTCAGCCCTTCAGACCGAGACTTCAGTGGACTTTCGCCCAGAAAGAGCCTCTGTCCCCACGAGTGAGAGAGCCAGACAGCATCCAGTTTACTGATGGCGATTATGTAATCATGTAATTTAGAGCAAGAAGCGTCCCTTTGTCACTTCCCAGGATGTTTGGTGGGTCAGGATCTCGATCCCTACACATTGTAACAGCATCAATATGATTATAAACTGTCTGCAGGTTTAGATTGAAAGGGGGACACTGGGGAAACACCTTGAAAACACACAGATGTCATCATTATTATGTGTACCATCACACCTCTTTAGAAGTCTTTAAGGTCTTTAAGGTGGAGATGCTTCACTCTGTGTGAATGATCAACGTGGAGAATTGGCGAACTGCTGCTGCGGTGATAATGCGGCATCTCTGGGTGAAAGGGGCTATTGGAGCAGAATGCAGGGTGGCAACACAGGGGAAGGCAGATAGACACAGAGGATGACGGAGTAGCGATAAGGCTAACACTGAAGAACACAGAACTAGATTGAAGAGAACGGAACGAAGGGGGAGTAACCTGGAACAAACTGACGGAGTAACATGAAATGAACTGACAAGAACAAGAGGGAGAACAAAGACTAAATATCGACCAAACTAATGAGAAGATGAGGAACAGGTTGAGAGAGGATTGAAACTACAGGTAAAGGAAGGAACGGAAAAACACTGGTAAGGAAAAACACATCGGAGGAATCAAAATGGAAGACAAGACACATGAGGGTAAAATTTCAAAATAAAACAGGAAACAACAACAGAAAAAAACTGGGCTCTTAACACCCTAAGGCTTGTCCTGAACCTTACACAGGTCAAATCTTTACAGGGTTTCAGCTTAAAAATCATAGTACTTTTGATAATGCTCTTAGTTTTGATGAGATGAGTTTTATTTTTTCCTGATTTTGAAATGATTTTAATTTTTGCGTGTCATTTTGAACATCTATCGATCATTCTCAGATTATGTGAAATACCTTTGTCTAATAACTGTAAACAAATGAGACCATGGTTGTGAAGACTAAAAGGCTAAGGCCATTGGTGTTAGTATCATCACTTTTTCTGTTTTAACCTATCTTTCCAGTAATCCCCACTGCTTCATGTTTCTGCACTTCCACTACATAGAGTATCCAGAACTTGCTGAACTCAGTAACACAAATACAGTGTAGACCAGACCTATTCAAATGGTGGCCTGTGGGCCCAATGCAGCCCTTTAACAACCTAATTCCGGCCCTTTGATCATTTTGTTAATAGGCTAATTAGCCCTTTCATTCATTATTTCTGATGTTAGTCACAAAAATGCTTCATTTAAAACTTTGAACCCTGGCTGTTTAAACAGAGGGAATTCAGGACAGTCAAACTGACCGTATTTGATTACATATATGTGTATTGTGTATATTATTTTGTGTATTTTGTTCACAAAGCTCTGTGCCGCCCACTGAATTAGCAGCTGTTTGAAAGCCCAGCAAAAACACCTTAAAAAAGGAAAGGAATACAAAATGGCCAACTATGTATCATCCGTAACAAAGAAGACACCATGCACCTCAAGCAGATCATATCAAACCATAAAACAGGTCTATACAGTAGATCTATTCACATCCTCCAGTACATTGGCACAGTGCTGTGCAAGGCAACCCTGCATTCTTGCATCGGCACTTTCCAGAGCAGAGAGGCTCAGTTTTAGCCTTTAGCCATTACTCAAAGCACACACAGAACAGTATTTGCCACATTCACCCAATCACACACATCAGGAGCAATTTGGGGTTCAGTATCTTGTTAAAGGACACTTTGGGACATGCGAAGAACATGCAGCTCAAATCAGCCGGGATTCGTACCAGCGACCTTCTGATTACTAGACGACCTGCTGAGCCACAGCCGCCCCCACAAAGTCCCAAGATCACTGACTTTTTCAAGGTCAGTTTTTTTTATCATAAAGAACATGTGTACCGCTCAAGCACTGCAAAACTGTTTGATATCTGGCTAAGCTGTTGAAAAGGACATGCAGTTATGGCAATGAAGGCATTGTTACAGCTGGAAAAGATTTCCATGAAGCCCATGCTAACTTTTTGCCTTTGTCTGGAAACTGAGAGGTTGTATCGCAACCTGTGTGTGGAAACCTGGAAGAGCCAAACATGTATCCTTCCTGAGTGTTTTGATGTGTATTTCTTTAAAGTTTTGCCCCATACCAAAAGCAACCCACATATCGATGTATGGGTAGTTGTCAAGAAGCTGTCCAAAAACCCCAAGAAGAATCACAACAATGTCTGTATCTACTGTTCTTACTACAATTCTCTGCATACCTTTTAGTAGAGCATCTATTATATGGACGCATACTCTTGTGTTGGCCTCCTCATGGTCACATTACGGCATTGAAGTGGAATGACCAGATGAGAGAACATGTCTACCTTTGGTGGCATACACTTCTTTTCCTTGTTCAAATGGTGTTGACTTGATACTCTCAGCTAACATTTCAAAGAGTTCCTCCTTGTTCTTTGAGTCCTTAAGAAAATCAGAGAACTTGCAGGGAAGCTTAGTCATTTCACCATCTTTCTGTCGGATACCTTATCCTCTCTTTTGCTGTGTTGATTCTTTTAGACTATTATCTTTATATATATATATATGTTAACAGATGCAGCTGTCACATCTTTGGAGAGGTTTTGAATCATTACCTGAGTTTTATATCACAAAATAAAAAGGTATTTTTCATTTTGGTTATGCAATAGTACTTATCCTTGGAACAGTATTGCTTTTTTAACAACAGTGGCAGATCTATGTTGCCATTTATTTTCTTGTTGGAATACTACTTTCCGACAGGAAGCTAGCTAACTTAATGTTTTTTCCATATGACCTGAATGCAACGTCTAGCCCAGTGTCACCTCAATAGTGAAGGTGCGGCCTGAATTGTCACTTTGCCAATCAACTGAGTTGGTGACAAGCTACAAGCGCTGCATACCAGGGCTGCCTCCTGCAAAGCTTTGGTTGGCTTTTACATGGTGAGTTCTGCTGTCCTAACTGGTCCTCCAAACAACACAAACTGCTGTTCTGAAAACAGCTGTTGAAGTGACAGAAGTTCATATCCTCGATGAGAAATGTCATTGGTGAGTCTATTGTTTTGTGTATATCTGTTTTCTACCATCAAAAGGATACATGCCCCACTATTTAAAATTCTATATCTTTTCTGGGCTAAAAGAATAAATTGGTATAGGCCTGTCCAACATGAAATGCCTATAATAACAACAGAAGTAATGGATGATGTTGCCAATTCACAAATAAGTCTTTCTGTGTTATTGCCATGTTTCTGATATATATATTTAAAAACTCATGCCAAAACTTTAATTGAAGGGACCTGGCAAAATCCCATGGCTGATAGTCCAAATACTTTTTAAGTTATGAATGAAGATTAGCCCTCTGAATAAAGGTTAATCGTTTTTGTAATTCTCTGTACATTCTAAGCTTCACCCCCTGCTTAATTTTTTGCTGGATTGGGTTTAAACTGGTCCTGAGTATCCAAGAGAGGAAACTTTGCAACAAGTTTAAATTTAACAGGAAATGCTGAATGTTTACAGTAATCAATAACAATATCATTGTATTTACTTAAACAAAGAATCTATCATTTTAAAAATAAATCACATTTCCACTTGCTTTTTGTTTTATGTTGCAGGCAAATCTTGTGTCTGTGTGGTATCAATGCAGTTTTGTCCCACCACGAAAGTTATTTTATCCTCCACAAAATATTGAGTTACACAATGTTACCATTACCCCCATAATGTTTCAGTTCTTAAATGTTATAAAGTGACCTAACAATACTTACAATTAAGTTATTGCCTTACGACTCCAGGAGTACTTCAGACTCCCAGCAACAATTGTGATCTTTCTGGTGCCTTGAGGTGCCTAAGCATAATCCTCCGAATGTTAATCATGCTTTCATTGGACATTCTAATGAAAACAAATAATCTGCATTGTGAGTAAATGTTTTGCAGATATGTGATAGGGTTGGCTGAAAAGCATTTGAAAACAGCAGCAGAGCTACATCACATTTTCTGGCTTTTAACTATCGTTGTTGTTACAGTCAAAGCTGCAGACCAGCCACAGCTTAGGAGAGCAGAGAGTGAATATTTCAGCATGGTTGGAGGCATTAGTGGTGTGGGATAAAGGTGCTTGTGCGTGTGTGTGTGTGTGTGTGTGTGTGTGTATTGTGTATGTGCTCGTACATCAATGTTTTAGAGAACAAATTTGAATTTTAGACTTTGGTAGTGAGGACATGTTTGGAACGTGAAGGCATATTGGCTGGTTTTGGGATAGACCAAAGTTCTGTTTGAGAGTTAAGACTTGGTTTGAAGGGTTAGACATTTCGTTCTGATGGTTATGGTAAGGCTGAGGGGCGGTGGAATGCATTATGTCAATGAGTGACCTCACTTGTATAGAAGTTCAAGTGTGTATGTGTGTGTTTGTGGTGGGTGGGGTGTTGGGGGTGGCGGTAGAAGATAGTGGAGCACATCTGGCGCTGAGGCAGGGAGGTGGTAGATGTGGGTGGGGGCCCAAGGTGCAGCCCGTGGCATCTCCCCTTCCCGTACCAGCCTCTACAAGGGAGCTGCCTGTTTGTCGTACCCTGATTTATACACTTAAATGTCAGAGGAAAGCAATGTGGAAACTGTAGCATAAACACTGAATACCAGCAGAGTTTAGAGATTATGATTCAGTGTCTGGGAGGACTGCTCCTCTAACACAGCTATGCCTGCTGCCTCTCTCTGGCTCATACACACATGGAGAAACACACCCACTGACACACACCAGCATTCTCTAGTTCAGTGACCTACGGCTTGTATTTTTCAGGGCAATCTCTTGTACTGCTCCCTTCCATTTTTCTGCCTCTTGTGTTATTAGCTCTTGCTCTGCTCTTTGAATTAAATGTTGCATATATCATGCAAAACCAGATTGTTGTTACAAGACCAAATTAGTGTATTTTGTGGCTGTGTTCATGACAATGTGTACTTGGTTGAGTATCCAAAATGGACGAAGAAACACAAAGTGGAGCTTCTTAATGATACCCTTTGCTTGAGTGAGTAAAATGTGTGAACCTACAAGCAACACAGCTGCCTTTTGTGTGAATGTGTTTGCTGCTCATTGTGCAAGGCTGCGCTGTGGCCCTGAGTACAGCAAGTCAGGCAAGGTGTTCTCCCAGCATCTGAAACATTAATGCAGAAACCCGATTAGCCATGCCATCACAGGCCTCCTGTTCCTTGCCTATTGATTTTCCTTCCGTTCAGCCTCCCCCTTCAAAAAGCCAGGAGGGGAGTCTCTTAAGAGCCAGAGCACCTCTTCCCCTCTCCCAGGCCTCCTCTGGCCTGGGCCTTCTCACTGATCCAGCCCCGCTGATTTCTACTGAGACTCTGGAGGGGCTATAGACTTCTGACGATAACCCTAGGTGCTAAAGGAGAGGGCTGGGGGATGGAGGATAGAGATGGGGGGTAGGGGGGTTGGAGTGGGCGTCGAGTCAGTCAGTCTGTGAGCTGTAGTGATCATGGAGGGCTGAATCGGCCTGATCACTATGCTGAGGTGGAGAAGTGTGCACTCTAGAGAGAGAAGCTGTGTAATCAGAGATGAAAGTTGTTCAGGGTCTGGTCAGCTTGACTCTCCCTCTCCCCTCTGGTTCCACTGACCTGGAGCGCTTTCACTGAAGGGAGAGATGAACATCTCTGCTGGCTTAGCCCAAAGACATGGTCTAAACATATGGTTGTCTAGCTCCGCACTGTTGATCAGAAAACTTTGCTGAAGTTCCCTGGCATATAAAGTGTGTTGAGTATATAAACAACAATGTAAAAAAACCTAATTTTACAGTATATGGTTCTATTTTTTTACAGTAGTTCTTTCTGTTATTTAAAAATAGTGTACAAACTGTAAAATTACAGACATTATTTGTAAATCAACAACCCACCTGTTATTTTAAGTATTATGACTGTTACGAGAAAATACATTTATTTCTCATTTTTTTACAGAAAAATACTCTATGAATTTTACATTATCTTTTCTCTGTCTTGAATTACATACAAATTCACGTAAAACGACGGTAATTATCTGTAATTAAGTATGTAACCTGATATTTCAAAGTTTATGTCCACACTAATAATCTTCACACTTTTCTCTGTAATTTTAAGTTAAATCTTATTATTCTTATATTTGCATGTAATTATACATTCAACCTGTAATTAAATGTGTAGCTTCTTATATAAAGGTTTAAGTCCATACTAACTATCTAATGTTTTTCTCTGTAATTTTAAGGTAAATCTTATTAGTTTTAGATTTATGTGTACTTTTACATTAAAACTCTGCAATTAAATATGTAGCTTTTTATCTAAAGATTTATGTCCATACTAACAATCTAATGTTTTTCTCTGTAATTATAAGGTAAAGATTAGTTTTATATCTGTGTATTTTTACATTCAAACTCTGTAAATAAATATGTAGCTCATTATATAAAGGTTTATGTCCATACTAACAACATTTTTCTCTGTAATGTTAAGATAAATCTTATATACCGCTAGTACTTATATGGTATGTATAAAAGTACTGATGTAGACTTATATAGTTAGTACTTTAATATTCAAACTGGAATTCTGGATATAATGCAGTCTGACAAAAATACAATGAGTAAAGGCAAAGTCAGGAAAAAGGATTGCAGGAAGTAACAACAATGCTGAGCTTCATGCTGTTGAATGGTTTATTCAAATAACATTTGCACTTAAGTGTGCCAAATAGGCCTAACATATTAATATTTAACAAGTACTTTGATGTACCTAATATCTAAACTGGCCAGCCGCAGAGTAAGACAGTGTTAACAGAAATATTCAATCTCTTGCAAGTAAAAAAAAATCAAGAAAGAATACATAGAAAAAGGCTGTGGTTACAAAACGTTTGTTTCAAATGAATAAATACTTTTCAATAACATTGATCAACTCATTTCAATGCACTGTTCTACTTGGAAACCTTTGGTCCGGCCATTCACATGGACACGTAACCTAAACATTGCCTGATGTATGATTGTGTTTGTTTGGTGAGGTAGTGATCTCCCCCTTTTACTCTGTCCCTTCAAAATTGGCAATTCGGGAAATGAGGCTCAGGACCCTTGGTTTGAGAGCATACTGACGTCCCTTTTTTTTTTGTTTGACTTTGGTCCCTTGATCTGGGTTGAACTTGAAGATGCATCCATTTGAAAAAGAATTTTTTAACACAAAACATTTAGAGAAAACTAATCTTGGCATTAAAGCCAGTGAAACAGCATCTTTAGATACAAAGTTAACAAGCAACACTATGCAATTTCTGAACATTAGAGGGGGTTGAAAGTAGAGATGCACTGAGACTCCTAACATGAGCAGTATGTATACATAACGTATGTCACAGAGCCTGTGAATATTCTCATTCATCCAGGTCATTGTTATCTCAAGTAAATCTAATCGAACGCAACTGGACTTGGTTACATGTCTTTGAAGACATTTCACCTGTCATCCAAGAGCCTTCATCAGTTCATACTCGTCTGACTAGGCTGGACTAGACAAGGATTAGTCCAGCCTAGTCAGACAAGCATGAACTGATGTAGCCTCTTAGGTGAGAGATGAAATCTCTCTCTGTCTTCAAAGACATATAACCAAGTCCAGTTGTGTTCAATTAAATTTCCTTGAGATACGCTTGTCACAGAGTTATGAGCTGGGGAGGAGTTGCCAGGTTTGAATGCTGTGTGTTTACAAACAGAAAGGCAGTATGTGCATGCATACTGAAAGTGTCTGCAAGAGTCAATGTTGTGCAGGTAATATGAGCAGAACATCATCTGGACTGCTTCGGTGAAGCAGGGAAGCTGTTTGTTGACTACGACCTGGTCCCCAGCAACCATTAACATCTTGGCAGTGAGCAGGCTATTACCTGCAAACAGTGCGAGTATGATTACCTTTGCCAGTAATTAGTATGCTATATGTATGTGGATCCCCATTGGTTTAGTGAGGGATAATGCCCGATGAGGTGTCCATATTCAGGAATTAATGGATGAGGACGTTGCCTCCGCGAAGTCCATTAATTCGAAAGGCATTATCCCGCTTATACCATGGTCACTTGCCATAGAAAAGAAATTAAGACCATTAATTTATATTTTCATGCGTTTTACAATCGAAATATAAAGTTTTTCACAAGCTATAACTTAGTTTCCCTGGTAACGCCTGAGGGTCTGACTAATACCTGGAACAATCATTACCATCCGGTAAGGTTCTTATTCAACGGAAACATTGGGCCTCATTCAGCAATATCTTCTTAAGAATCTTCTTAGATTCTTTCTTAAGTTGTTCTTAAGAGGTTCGTTAAGAAAACCCTACGTCAGATTCACCAACGCGTACGTAAGCCTCAGAATTGTTCACAGCTGTGTTCTTACATTAATGAAAGCCACAGGAGCAATATATATGCCATTGTTTTGCGGGCCTTGGATGGAGAAATGCCACGTATAAATATGGTGGGGGGGTTACTAATTGATAGCATGTTTACAATTTACTTGATTTATCTTAAATCATTGGCACATTTAATTTATTTTAGAATTTAAATTCTTTGTAAATTGCCAAAAATATGATATGAATAAATAAATGAATAAATATGACAGAATTATCACTGTAATATTGCATTTTATTGAACTACACAAGAGAAGAAAACACAACCATGCCAACATTTCGGCACTGAAATGTGCGTAAGAGTACTCCTGAGTGTTCGTAGCATTTGTTCTTGCCTAAGAAAAAATCCTAGATAAGAAAAAATTCATGAATGCCACAATCTTCGTAAAATCTTCGGAAGTGGGTCTTAAGAACAAATTTGTTCGTAAGAACGGTTCATGAATAAGGCCCAATGTTCCCTTCTCCAGTAAATAGGACGGACCTTAGATACAACTTGGCAACGTGAGATATTCTAGTCCGCTCAGCGATAAGCCAGAAAGCTAACACTATGCTAGCAAGATTCAAAGTCAGTAACATTGCATACCGTTGAAATATCAAATATAATTTGACAGTATGTTTAACAACAAGACTAGCTAGCCAACCCGCATTACATTGTCCCCAAATCAATATCAAGATTTTCATGAACAAATGATCAGCTGTTTGTTATGTCACTGTGGCCGCAGCCTAAAGTAGAGTGTTGAACAGCGAACAGGATGTGAGATTATTCGCGTATCATTAAGTTTAGAGGGGAAGTGTACTTTCTGCAGCCTGTGTCTTACAGTAGCCATCCTGTGGTGTACAGAGGACACGGCACTGGAGGACTTATGGACTGCACTCAGTGTTGGAAATAAAATATTCAGATTTCATTTAAGAGACAGGCTGATACACCAGCTAGCGCATTAATTTTGAATGGTTTACAGACAATTTGACTGGAACTACTTAGTAGTTGTCCATATATCAGGGATTAATGGACACCCTGCAGCCAATCAGAATCGAGTATTCCCCCAGATCATGGTACAAATTGGTTTAATTAACATCATCACATATAAATGGCCTTTGTGTGTCATCCAACTGAGAAACAGGACTGTTGTAGAAATGATAGACATGAGCTTTTATGGGCAGTGTACTTGGTGAATTTTTGTTTGCAGTCTGAAAAGCAACATGGATAGTACGTATTTGCCTCATGTCTATGCAGAATCTGATGATCAACATAGCTTTTGATACTTTTCAGGGAGACGCCACATGAGTGGCATATATACTTTGGCATAGAATATGCCATTGTAGTCAACTGTTGGAAAATCTCTACAATACTCCACACAGCACAAAAGGCCAAGAACAATCCTATGAACTATCTAATTAATAACATAACCAGGAAATAACTGCAGTCAGAATTCTGAACTCTGTAAGTAAAGCCTCTACAGACCCACTGTGCACACATTCACAGACAACCTCAAGCTGACCTTGTGTTTGTGAGATGTGACATACGATAGGCTGTAGTTGATCAACTTTCTTGTTTCTGTAGGCAAGACGTGCTCTGAAGAGTGGCCCACTGTAGCTGTAATAGCTGCACCTGTAGCCAGTGGGGAAAAAAACAGCAAGTCAATTTAAGTTCAATGCAGCAAGTAACTTGGAACAGCAAGAAGTTGTGATGTTGACAGGGTTTCATTGTAGTGAGTCCCTAGGATTGAACAATCCGATTGTCAACCAATAACACGTTAGGATCTATATAATTGTCATCAGCACTGAATTTCAATTATTTCAACAGGCAAAAAAGGACTAAGCAGCTACAATCTTTCATATAGATATATATAGATGTCAAAGACATACCTATGTTATTACAGTTATGTGTTAATGTTATGACTGTTTGATCCAGATAAAAGCTGCAGTAGACTATAAACGGACAGATACAGCTTAATACAGCTTTTATCTACTTTATTATAAGTTTGTATCCTTTTTGAAACGGACACTATTTGTGCTGGAAATTATGGACAGCGACATTTGTTTGGTTGATTCTTATTAGACTAGTTTAACATGAATTTGTTGTTCACAATGTAGAATTATCAGGGAAAAAATAGGGTAAGCACGAGGCAACGATAGTGAGTTGAATTTTTTTCAGATTTTACCCATCAACATCACTAAAAATGCCTAATTTCCATGAGTTATCACAAAAAACGTTGATAAACCATAAACTAAGACGTTTACTTTCTACTGCTTTTAACACTTGATGCATGCACTGATTGCTAAGCTAGTTTAAATTGCTAGCAAGCTAGCTTTACACGTCACCTTCAATAAACATTTTTATTCTAATATAAGGTGAGTCTTTTGGTGGCTGTAGGCAGCATAATATGTGGGGGAAGGGGAGGTCAAAAACAGGGCAGTGGCACGTTCACGGTCAATCCGTAAACTTGTTGATGGGTAAAGCTTGAATTCGGATGATGCTTAAATAACAAAGATTATTACAAAATAAAAAGTTATGAGTGGGTTAGCATTTGTAAATTCCAAGGTAGATTAAAATAATGTCTGTCTATTGTGTTACATTAAATTGGAAAAGGCCTTTATCGGCTATTCAGCAAATTGAAAATGACAGTACCATGAAAACCTAAATGATGACCAAATTCTGGAATGCAAGTAAAAATATTGATGCTTTTGATATTTTACTTAGTTCAAGTGAAGTCAACTCACCTTTGTTTATATAGTGCTTTACACATAATGCAGTAGATCATTTGTGACAGAGAGAGGAAGAGATGCTTATGTAATTGAATGTATCAGCCTACAAATAAAAATAAATAAACATTTCTTATATTTTATTTTCTTTATAATCTTTTCTTGGTAATGAAAAAACAATACCACGCTGATACAATTGCTATTGGCTGTCTCGCCATGTTGCTTTGAACGTGATTGCTTGATGTGGCTGTCATCAAGAAAACTGGCCAATGACAACTGTGCGCGCATTCTTTTTTAAAAATACGTCAGTTTCAATTGAGTACGGTGCTAGCGTCACTCGGGCTATCTGACCACTAATGAATTACCAGGATTATTAACTGGATTATTTTACATCTGCTTGCCATGTTTTTTTTTTTTTTTTGAGCGAATCCGAGTTGTGGGATTTCAATGGAGAACAAAAAAATGGAGTAGGAACGCAGTTGAAGGGTCAGACGGATCTGTTTGGTCAGCTAACATTAAGTGAACTTCACGGTTATAACTGTTCTCCTGCTATATCAGGTAAGAAAACATTGTGTGTGTGTGTGTGTGTCAGGGATGCAAAGTTGTCACCACTGTTTTAGTTTTTTGAAAAGGGTGTGTGTGCAGTGTTGTGCCTGAACGCGTTCAGTGAACGATCTTACGTGAACTGAACGCACTGTATATCTGCCTAATGAATGCTATGTGAACGCGTTTATTCTGGCTTTTGTGAACGGTGCTCTCTCACAGTTTAACTTCGTTCAAGAGAGTGCCAGATTTCCATAGAGCCTTCCAGGCGAAAACCGGCTAAAACATACCGTAGACAGGCCTTAATATGTGGCAGAAAAACACCCAATCTGGCAACACCAGCCACCACAGAGTCACACCACTGCATGCCTCATCAACATGCTAAGCATGGAGGCAAAAACAAATGAAGGCAGCAGCACCACCTCAGACTCTGCCTCCACATTGATACGGCATCTTCGTATGATTACTTTAAAACAGTTTCATGAAAAAGTCAGTGATGATCCAGGTGGGAAAAATCTGACCTTTTTGTGTAAACTTTGCTGTCAGTGGTTCTATATGGGCTGTACATTTGACAAATAATAGCTCGCAGCAACATATTGAAAAAAAAGAACTATGAACTAGTTAATTTTTGGAACTGTGAACTTAGTTCAAAATTCCAAAAAATGAATCATGAACTATGAACTGTCCTAGTTCATTTTGAAATTTGTGAAGTGAACTTTGAACTTTGATTTTAGCACCAAGCAGACAGGAAGTCAAGCACGGAAACAACAATATAACATCCAGTTACTTTTCAAAATAAAACACTCCGTGTTGACACCAGCACACAAATCTCAAAAAAGAGACAAACACAAGTTCTACTGCTAATCCTTCAGTCGGGAACACATTGTGTTATTGTTTTTATAACACAGACCTATAACTGCGGTGGTGAGTGATCATGTGATTATCGCGGGAACTCCTGTCTACTGTCTACTGTGGCTGACTCAAAACGCATCCAGTGGGGATTACTGGACGCTGGACGGCGGAGCAAAACTGGATCGGAGCCATAACACAGCGGACACGTATCCAATGGAAATTCCGGTTAACATCTGCGCAGAGGCATACAAACGCCTTGAGGCATTTCTAGTTATTGTCTTGTATTGTGATAGGCCAACTGCAATTTATTGCCACACACACACTCACTGATATCGACAGGTGACCAGGCAGTTCACAACCATCAGGAGCAAAGGACACTTCAACATGTGGACAAGAGGAGTCAGGGATTGAACCAACTGATTGGATGACCACACTACCCCCTCAGCCACAGCTGCCCCGATTCTTAATTTCATACAGTTATATGCTAAGAAAAACAGCGTATGAATATTATATTCCATTCCTGTCAGGTCCCCTATATGGACTAAATACCACTAAATATGACACCCTGGACTTTGATATCAAACTGCTTTGAAGTTCAGCTCCCCCCCTAAGTTACACAGAAATACAGTATATGGTAAAGCTTATGCTTGTCTTGGAGAGATGTTACGGAGATGTTGTATTTGGCCTTATGTATGTGTGTTATGTACGCATGTGTAACTGCCTGTTTATTTCTGAATATTTTTTACACTGAATCCTGCTAATGATGAGAAATGTGCTTATATTTTTTGTAGACCAAGCATTGGAACAAGGTTTAAGGCAGAGAACAGGCACCCAATGGAGAGACAAGTCTACCATTAGTAAGTATCAACTGCAATACATAAGACAAGATATTGGTCGATGTTATCCACTATCCCTTACAGTATGATGGAGATCTGTAAGTGTAGACAAATCTTTAAAAGTCTAAGTATTTTGCTCCAAGAGCTGGAAATACAGACAAGTCATCAGTTACAACTCACTCAAAAAGTCTTTTCACAAGTGACTTTTGTCACACTTCTGCCGCGGTAGATCTGCAAAATGTTTTTGGTGAAGATACGAAAGTCTGTTTTGAACACAATGTGTAGGAATTTGTGTTTTTATATTTTGGGTGTCTTTTGGTCTATTAAAATTCTTTTGATAATTTTTTGTCAGGAGGGTCCACAGATGCTTCATGCAAAGGTTGGTGCAAATCGGTCAAATTGCCAAGGAGGAGTTCGAAAAAGTAGATATAAGGTTTAACAATGTGCTACATATTATGTGGGAGTTATGGGCTAAAAACGCTTTGGCAATTAAAATAGCGCCACCTGCTGGTCACTTTTGGTGTGTGAATTACAGGGGCCATTCTATACCACGGCTATGAATTTAATTTCCATACATGTTATGGTGAATTCTGCAGGAAGTTGTTATTTAATAGCTTGAGTATACTTTGGACTATCGAAATTCTTCTAATGACTTTTTTTCAGGAGGGTCCACAGATGCTGTGTGCCAAGTTTCATGCAAATCGGTGAAATTGCCTGGGAGGAGTTCGAAAAAGTAGGTTTTTAACATTTTGCGAATTTACGAAAAATGACAGTAGGTGGAAATGGACTTGGCCTATACCACAAGATTCATTAGATCTCAGTGAACACGTGGACATAAGTTTTTTGAATGTGCAACAAATTATATGTGAGTTAAGCGCCAAAACGCACTTTCCTTGATTATAGCGCCACCTAGTGGTGGAAATTCAGGACCACAATAGATTATAAAATATTCCGCCAGGTGTGATTTATATTCCAAGTTTGGTGAGTTTTGGGGTATGTTCAGGCAGTGAAAAATGCGATCATTTGGGACAAAGAAAAAAAAATCCTTAGAAAAACAATAGGGACCTCGCAGGTCGATACCTGCTCAGGCCCTAATTTAACTTGCTAGCCCTCGCAGTCAACGCGCGTCGGGTCATGCTTCACGCAACACCTTCCGCTGAGGAAGTCCTTCCTTTTTAATTCGGTGGCCTGCTACTGCCAGTATTAAATAATGTACGCTGAAGTCAGAAAAACTGTTGAACTGCTGCATGATTCCCCAGACAAAGACTGAGTCAATGGTCCGCTTCTGGAGCTGGCTGAAGAGAATGTCCACACGAGGCATGATGCAATGAAATGGTTTCAGGAAGAAGCTGAAAGTATCATCCTCCAGTAGCTTAACCAACCATCCAGCTTCCTGCACAGTGGTAGGGTCAAACTCCCCTGGTGGTGTCAAAACACTGGATCATGTCACCTGTGTGCTCTAACACAGTGTTCACAACAACCATATATCCACTTGTTCCCTGAATTCAGCTGAATTGTATGTTGTAGGTAACACTCACTTTTGCCGTAACTTTCCATTCGCAAAATCGTGGCAAATGAAAAATGTACTTTTTCGAACTCCTCCTAGGCGATTGGACCGATAGGCACCAAACTTTGCATGAAGCATCTGTGGGCCGTCCTGACAAAAATTTATCAAAAGAATTCTGATAGACCAAAAGATGCCCAAAATATAAAGCAACAAATTCCTACACTGTTCAAAACAGACAGTCTTTCGTATCTTCACCAAATACAGTCCCATTACCACAACAATTCTGCTAATTGTGTTGCATGGCCTGATAAGGGGTTTGTGTAAAATTTGGTGCAAATCGGCCAATTAGTAGCGCTCTGGTGGCAAGGCGGCAGCTACAACTTGTTTTTTCAGCCATGCCCCACTGAACCCCCTTCATCAAGGCCTGCCCACCAGGCATTTGCTGGCAAGCTCCCTTCTCTCCCGTTCTTTGGCTCAATTTGACCCCGATTCCTCTTTTCGAGGCTAGGTGCTACATTTCCTTTTCGACCAATTAATTGGGGTCTGTAAATCCACTCTTAGTCTGGCCACTCCACTGGGACCAATTTGTGTTGGGTGACCCAACCACAGGCTTTTGCCCCCGAAAAACACAGCTCCTCCTGTTCCAAGGAGGGGTTTTTTTTGCCTCTTTTAGCTCATTGTTTTGGTTTTAGGGTCCAAAGCTTAACTGGGTTGGTTCACACACTTTTATCATCAGTTTCCAGCACCAGGCAGTTGTTTGCAGTGAACCATTTTTGATAAACCCATAGTGGTCCCAGCATTAAATAGCAGACAGGCACAATGAGATAATAGCTAGTGGACAAAGTGGAGCATTTAGCAGTTAATTATCGAATTATTATTTTCTCAGGCTTTAGATAGACCAAAACAGAGTAAAAACAAGAATGAATAATCAACAGAATGTGGTCTGAGACACATCTCCAAATGAATGCCTATCTTGCTCTATATCTGCTGTACGTATTAATAAGAAAGAGTTTGTCAATGTTACCAAGTGTGATGAGACTGGAGCTGCTGGGAAAAAAAGGTTTGTTACAAGGCCTGGTTACAAAATCTAAGATATGATGTTACTCATTAAAATAATATTGCTGCCTATCCAACGTAAAGGGTGTCTGTGGCACCCAGCTTTGCTGTGGATGGATTACTGAGAGGGTTATCGTCTGCATACACCACAGTCCCAACAGGTCATTTTTCAGTCATTGACCATTTTGAGGGCCAAACTCCTAGTACTAGTAACTAGTGACTCATGTTACAGTCTGTAAGCTTGAGGTCATGACTACTACAAGCTATAGGTCTGACCTCTCCATCCTGTTCTTGTGAGAGCAGAACACAAAGTCCAACCTCCAAGATGAAGAGTAAGGAGAAGTTGGCATTGGCCAAAAGGGGATTAGACACCAACTTAACTTTTAACGCTCTCAAAGCTCTGCTCACACTCCTCTGTCCAGGCAGCAGGAAGACTCCTTCCTGTGGGCTTCTTGGGTTTTGTGCCAGTCAATTCAACCACCAGGTGATATGAAGGGATGACCAACTTGGCAAATTCCTAGAGTAGTACAGTAGTTACACCAAATTTTCAGCGTTGTCTACTGAAGACAACAAATGACTCTTTTCTTGTGACAATTTGGCTGGCTTCTAGGGACACTGCTAAAGGCTGCTTTAGACAAACTAAAAGTGTTATCTGCCTTGCTGTAGCTGGAATAACCTCCCTGAGCACTGTGCTGAAAAAGTCAATGCGGAGGTGACAGATTGGGTTCTACCACTCCCACCCAAACGCATCCCATCTTGTTTCCACCTTATGGCCTCTTGCAGACATCTATTAAGGTGTCAATAGGGTGGAACATTAGACCCAGTACACCCATATAGTTCCTGTAGTATAGTTTGAATCTTATTTTGATCTTTACACTCCTCCTGGGATTAACATGTAATCATTTCCCGAGCCTCTCCCTGTAAATGGTCATAAGTGAAGAGTGTGTGCTCAGCTGGTGTAGTGGCAGACATTTAACATACTTCCAATGCCACTCAGCTTCTAGCAGTAGGTGGCGAAGTTCAATTGGCATGACTAGTATATGTTACCGTTTTGTATTCTTGACTCACAAGTCACGGAAGAGGCAGATCTTAGTTTTGTTGTTTTATTTCAAGTTGTTGTGCATTCAGGTATAATATCTCCATCCATATACATCCAAGCTTCTCTTAGAGTCCTCACACATTAAGATATAGGCTACACAATGTCCACAGGTGACAACAACTTCCTAACAGTAGCATAACTTAGTTTAATGGTCCAAAAACCTTTTATCTCTGCACCTAGCACTGCTGTTAATCCACGTTCTGACCTCTGAACTCCCTCCAGTCAGTTGCAGTGCGCATGTGCCATGCCTAGTTTAGGTGCTATAGAACAATTGGAAACGAGGCAAAAAAAGGCAATAATGGCATCAAAGTGTAAAACACCATAACATACAATACAAATCTTAACCATCCTTTTTTATTTTCATGTACCCACTGTTTCCAGAACAGGTCAGCTAGGTATTGTACCTGCTTCCATCCTCTGCGTGAATACAAATCCTCTTTCTCAAACAGTCCAGGTGGCAGCGACAGCTGCCTTTTCAGCAATAGGAGGCGATTACAAGTCAAAGCTTCGAGGTCGTTTAAATCATCAGATGTTGCTGGCCTGTCATTTATTATTGCTTCAGTTTCAAACATTAGTGTCTGCAGAGATTCATCATCAACAGTCTGTTTATTGAGTATGGACTTAAGGAGTTTCCTCACTGATTTGCCTCTCCCACACACCTCCAAAGTGTGAGCCTGTGGGAGGATTGAAAATCCACTCTACTTCCTTTTGACGAAGTGTGTCTTGTATTTTGTTTTGATTCAAACATTGTATGGCATCACGAAGTTCACGTTCTGCACCGACAAAATTGGTGCCGCTGTCTGAACGTATTGTAGTTACCTGACCTCTCTTGCACATAAATCTTCTGATTGCATTCAAGCACGAGTCAGTGTCCAATGAATGAGCAATCTCTATATGCACAGCTCTTGTAGTCAGACATATGAATAATACTCCATATGTCTTCACAGTTGAACGTCCTCTTTTAACCAAAAATGGTCCAAAATAGTGCCGGCATGTGTGAATGGGGGCTTGTCTGGCTGAAGTCTGTCTTTAGGCAGGTCCGCCATTTTTTGTTCCTATCCTCTGGCTCTGACCTTTCTGCAGATGACATATCTTGATAGAAATTTCCTTTCAGCGGAATTTGGTGATGTCTTTAGGTATGATAACTGGGTGCATGGCCTCTGCTGGCATGCAAGACTTGCTGAGATGGCCTCCAATTCTTAACAATCCATCTTGTAGTATTGGATCCAATTTACACAAAGGGCTGCTTCTCTTTATGTTATTGTTTCCCCTTTTCAAACTTGTAACTTCACCTTTAAACTTTTGGTTTTGACAAAAACAGATCAACTTGTGCTCTGCTCTTTTTATATCTTCAACAGTAAGGGCTCTTTTACCTGCTGTTGCTTTGTGAAATTGTATTTGTTCTTTGATCTGTTGTCTCTCTTGATCAGTTTGGGAATGGCTGTCTTTCCTTAGCAGTTCCATTTTCTTTTTCCTGACTTGCATAAGTATTTCCTTGAGCTTGAGTATCCATGCCACAGCCTTCTTTAATTTATACCAACTCGAGTAGTGGTGGATGAGTTTGTTCACAGGGTCTGTGCTTTCAGATGTATTGATGAGGTTGGTGGTAACTGACTTTCTCACCTCAATGTCATTCTCTTTGATCTCCAGCTGTTGCGGTTTCTCTAGCCACAGACATTCTGGCTCTTGCAAAAATGATGGACCTTGAATCCAACTGAGGTTGTTCATTAGTTTGGCTGCTGTTTGACCTCTAGATGCACAGTCTGTTGGGTTTGTTGCTGTGTTGACATAGCTCCATTGTGTTGGCTTGGTCAACTCCCGAATAGTGCAAATCCTGTTGGCTACAAAAGTCTTGAATCTACGTGTGTTGTTGTCGATGTACTTTAAGACAGTTGTACTGTCTGTCCAGTAAGCAGATTCCTGTAGTTCCATTTGAACTTCTTTTTTCAGCATTTTGTCGATGCTCACAGCTACTACTGCAGCTATTAACTCCATTCATGGGATTGCCATTTGCTTTAAGGGTGCAACCCTTGACTTTCCTAGCATGAATGCGCAGTGTACTTGTCCTTCATGAGTTGTTAGTCTGAGGTATGATACGGTCCCATATCCATTCTCACTTGCGTCTGCAAAATGATGAAGTTGGGCTGTAACAACATCTCCGAATCCTGCAGGTTTCACACATCTGCTTACAGCGAACGCAGACAGCTGCTTCAAGTCATTTAGCCATGCAAACCACTTCTGAGCAAGCTTGTCTGGAACAGGCTCATCCCAGGTGAGTTTTTCTTTGACCATCTGCTTGCAGCAGTTTTTTTGCAGGGAGAGTGAATGGAGACAGGAATCCTAGAGGATCATATATTGAGCTCACCGTAGATAGGATTCCTCATCTTGTAACTGGTTTATCTTGCACTATGATCCTGAACCTGAATGAGTCTGATTCTATGCACCACAGAACTCCAAGCACTCTTTTAATTGGAAGCGCATCCTTACTCAAGTCAACAGCTCTTACTGGCTCTCTCGTCTTCTGCAGAAATGCCAGAAACTCTCTGTTATTACTTATCCACTTTGTTAAGTTGAATCCACCAGAGGTACACAGCGTTTTGAGGTCTTTGTACAAGGAGATAGCTTGAGCAGCATTTTTGACAGACTTTAAGCAATCATCAATATATAAGTTGTTGAGGATAATATCCACAGCCTCTGATGATGCTTTGATGTTGTTGTCTTGTGCTGTCCTTCTTAGGGCATAATTTGCACATGTTGGGGAGGATGTAGCGCCAAATACATGCACAGTCATTTTATATTCCTCCATGTCCTACTCAATATCTCCCTCAGGCCACCAAAGGAAGCGCATGAGGTCCGCGTCTTTTTCAGGGACCTTTACCTGGTAATACATCGCTTCGATGTCTGCCATTATAGCGACTTCCTCCTTCCTTAAGCGTGTCAACACTCCTACCAGGGAGTTTGCAAGATCTTGGGCCCTGCAGAAGCTCATTGTTCAGTAAGGTGCCTTGGAATCTCTCACCACAGTCAAAGACCACTCGTAGCTTTTTCTTTTCCGTCCGCAACCCATTGTCAACCGCTTATCCACAATTGGGTTGCGGGGGCAGCAGCTTCAGTAGCGAGCCCCTGACTTCCCTTACCCCGGCCACATTCACTGTATGAAAAGTGGGATTTTCAGCCCCGTAAACGCCCGGAAATCCCCCTAATTTTTGGCAGTTAACGACAATTCACAGGCTGTGAACATGGCGTATGTCTGTGCCGAAAATTGTCGGAAACAAACCATGACATCGGTGGAGCTCGCGGAGGTGCGAATGGCTCTAATTTGCTATGAATAGCAGCGAAACCACGCCTGGCCAGAGAATGTGTGGGCTGGCTTGAATTTCCTCACTCAGTATTGGATGAAACCACTACTTTTAAACACGAAAAATCACTCGTGATTGGTTGGCAGATCTGTCACTATTGGTCACCCTGTGCCCTGGGTCATTATAAATGTAAACCCCACCCCTATATGTATATATATATATATATATATATATATATATATATATATATATATATATATATATATATATGTATATATATATATATTTATTATTTGTTTATGATATCATCAAAGACATGAATGAATTTACTGAGGAAAGGAAAATGCCAGGAAGGTGTTGTTTATTCAAAGAAAGCGCTTTATTAACACAAACACACCACAACTATGTACAAAGCACAATCTGCCCACACAACAACGGGAAGCTCACTAGAAGCCCAAAATCCTGCATCACCGTGAAGTGTCTGTCTGCCGCCTCGGAGCTGTAGGTAACTCCCGGCCTTCTGTCTGAATTCGGTCCATTTTGCAGACGTCTGTGGTGCGTCGCTTTGTACTTTGTACTGAATCGCCTCTATAATCTCGACTGCAGCACGGCACAAAGCTTGGTGAGCTCCTGGCTCCATCCAGACACCCCGCCGTCTTCCTCCTCAGACATCAGGTTCATGGTGGTGCACTTCCAAAGGTCCACCTCATCGTCAGCTAGCACACTGTCTCGCTTCCAGCAACTGTAAAAACAATCAATAAAGACAATCAGTACTGCGCGATGCACTGCGTATGGATAAAACACATCTGTTATTTAATAGAATAATAGTCACATTGACCAAAAACGGGTCTAACCTAACAAGTCTTACCCTCTTTGTTCTCGGTCGACTCCGAGCTGAACTCCTCACAGCTTCAGCCTGCAATGGAAGATCTGGTTGTTTGTACCTGAAGCTCCTGTGTACTGTCTTACGGGCAGCTGGAAAACAATTAAATGAGAGTGGTATGAATAAAGAAAACGTAAGTCACAATAAAATTAAACGAGGGAGAAAACAGTAACAGTTACTTACACACGATGGCGTCATTATCGGCAGCATGTAAATCTGGACTTGCAGACATAGCTCCAAGCTAATAGGAGGTCACGGCCTCGGTATGATGCGAGGTTAGTCCGTGAGAACAAAATGCTTGCAGCGATAAACCTCCGTGTCCCTCTGCGGCAGCGAAGTGACCTCCGTCGGCGACACTCTCCGCAGCGACCCGGCAAAGCTCCTCCCGTCAGCGCAGGCCCCCTCTCGACAATGGCCGTTCCGCTAGCCTAGCTCCTGCTAGCCTAGCTCCTGCTAGCCTAGCTTAGCTCCTGCTAGCTAGCTTAGCCGAACTTGCTTCGTGTCCAATAAAACACTTCGACTGCGATGGAGAGTCCAACTCAGACACTCACAACACGTCGTCCGACAACAGTTCACAGTCCGTTAGTGATAAAACAAGACACTGACGACACAAACAGTCCACTGTTAGCTGCTCGACACCATTAACTCTCCACTCCTTCTCCCTCGTCACTCACGCTCTGGTCTACCCAGAAGTGTAAAACTCTTAAAGGTCATGAACTCTCACACGTAATAAGAATTACTTTTCAACTTCTTTAAAACATTCAGAACCCATGAAATTATAGAAATACTTATACATTTTAATATCTTAGTTATCTCAAAATATTTCATGCAAATTTTAACTTCTTAACAACTGTCGTTTTATCTTTAACTTGGTCTCAGGAGAGAGAAAAAAAGAATAAATAACCTTTTTTACATAACATTGGCCATTGCTAATGACATACACAGTAATTAATCTAGCATACTTTCATTAAATAAATCAATTCAAGCTAAAATTTAAGAGTCTATAATTAGGCTATACTGAGCCTCATCTATTTATACCAGAGATTTTCTTAAAATTAAGTTAACACCTTTTAGAAAAAGGTCACCTGGGGTATGTCACACAGCGGTGAGGTCTTATCTTGGGTTTTTGTTTCGTGAACTTCCTGTTTTATTTTGAAAGTCTAACTCTCCTCTTGTTTCAGGTCACTTGCTCTTCCTCATGTGTTCCCAGTCTGCCGTCTCCCCTGATCCCTGATTGTTTCCACCTGTTCCCCATTACCCGTGTGTGTATATAAGTCAGCGTCTCCCTTTGTCTTGTGCCTAAGTGGTTCGTTCTGCCGTGCACCCAAGCCCTTCGTCCTTGCCACAGTCTAAGTATTGAATTCATGTTGGTTTTTCTTAGTGTTTATTCATATCCTCGAGAAGAGTGAATTTTTGTTTGTTAACTTTTTCAAGCGTAGTTTAGTCTCGCAGTTTTTGTAGCCTTTTGTTTTCTCTGTTAAGAGTGATTTTCATTCGTTAATATTTTACAGCTTAGTGTGCTAGAGTAGTTTTGTTTCATAGCCTTGTGCCATCCTCATTTTGAGTGATTTTCTGTTGTACCTTTTTTTACCTAGTATTTATCATGGTAGTTTATTGAAGTCTTTTATTTTGCCTCGTAGAGAGTGATTTTGTTTTCTCCAGCTGTAGAGTTCCCGTCGTTGGCGTGGTTTTCTTTTGTGTGTTTTCTGTTTCCTTATTTAGATAGAATATTGTCAGGTTATCTTGTTTCACAGCCTATTTCTTTGTCACTCCTTTTTGACGCTGGGATTTCCAGAATAAAAGCCTGTGAATCTTTACTTGCTCTGCATCCTCTTTCTAGCCTAGGTCTAACAGGGTAAAACTCCCCCTGCTACCCTGATTTGCATTTGTATAGCTCACAGCATTTTCATTTACATGTTAAAGCCTCCCCTAGAATCAGGGGGAGGGGGGTCATGGGGGGACAACTGCCAAGCAAGGTCCACGTCAATTTCCGACAATTCACGGCAGTTTTCAGTGTTGCCTGCAAATTGCCGCATGCAGTCACAAACCTGAAATTCCACGTCAATCTACAGTGCTGCATACTGACGAAAATCCCACTTTTCATGCTGTGATTGGCTAACTCTGACTGGGGAATCCCCAGGCACTCCCAGGCCAGAGAAGAGATATAATCCCTCCACCTGGTCCTGGGTGTACACCTAGGTCTTAACCCCGCTGCCTTAAAGAACGGCACAGGAAATCATTCCTACCTGGTGCCATCAGACTTTACAACGCTTCACAGCAACGCCCAGGCAATACACACACAAAATTTAAGTGACTTATTACTTAAATCTTACCACTGTAATTAAAAATGCACCTTTCTCTTATCTTGCACCTTCAAATCCACTAAGTTCCATTTTGCTCAGTATTTAATATTATTTAATATTTATTTGGAACTACTAAGCATCTTATTGTATATTGTATATAGTGTATAGTGTTTTAAATTGCGTATTGTACTTTGAATATTGTATTTCTGATTGTATTGTACCGCTGCTATGATGATCTAATTTCCCCTCGGGGATAAATAAAGTTATCTATCTATCTGTCTCCTCCTAGTTGGACATGCCAGGAACACCTCCCTAGGAAGGCACCCTGGTCGCATCCTCATCAGATGCCCGAACCACTTCAACTGGCTCCTTTCCACGCAGAGGAGCAGTGGCTCTACTCCAAGTCCCTCCCGGATGGCTGAGCTTCTCACCCTACCTCTAAGGGAGACCGCCGCCACCCTGCAGAGAAAACCCATTTCTGCCGCTTGTTCCCGCGATCTCATTCTTTCGGTCATGACCCATCGCTCATGACCATAGGTGAGGGTAGGGACGAAGATTGACCAGTAGATCGAGAGCTTTGCCTTCTGGCTCAGCTCCCTTTTCGTCACAACCGTGCTGCTCTGACTCGCCGGTCAATCTCATGCCCCATCATCCCCTCACTCGTGAGCAAAACCCAGAGGTGCTTGAACTCCTTCACTTGGGGCAAGGACTCATTCCCCGCCCGGAGTAGGCAATCCACTGGTTTCCTACTGAGAACCATTGCCTCAGATTTAGAGGTGCTGATCCTCATCCCTGCCGCTTCACACTCAGCTGTGAACAAAATCCAGTGAGCGACCACATCAAGACCACATTATCTGCAAAAAGCAGTGATGCGATCTTCAGGTCACCGACCTGTAACCCCTCCACACCACGACTGCGCCTCGAAATCCTGTCCATGTCACAAACAGGATTGGGGACAAGGCACAGCCCTGGCAGAGGCCAACACCCACTTGGAACAAGTCCGACTTATGTCCGAGTACACGCACGCAGCTCTCGCTTTGAGAATATAGGGATTGGATGGCCCTGAGAAGGGACCCCCTCACCCCATACTCCCGCAGCACCTCCCACAGAACATCCCGGGGGACCGGGTCGTACGCCTTCTCCAGATCAACAAAACACATGTGGACTTGGGACTCCCAGGCCCCCTCCAAGACCCCTGCCAGGGTAAAGAGCTGGTCCGCTGTTCCATGACCAGGACGGAATCCGCAATGTTCCTCTTCAATCCGAGGTTCGACAATCAGCCGGACCTTCCTTTCCAGCACCTTGGAGTAGACTTTCCCAGGCAGGCTGAGTAGTGTGATACCTCTGTAATTGGCACACACCCTCTGGTCCCTTTTCTTAAAGAGAGGGACCACCACACCTGTTTGCCACTCCTTCGGCACCGACCCCGACCCCCACGCAGTGTTTAAGAGGCGTGTCAACCAAGACAGCCCCTAAACACCCAGAGCCTTCAGCATTTCTGGTGGTATCTCATCGATCCCTGGGGCTTTGCCACTGTGGAGTTGTTTGTCTACCACAGTGACTTCATCCAGGGAAATCAGCGATGATACCCCATCATTCTCCAGCTCTGTCTCCATTACAGAGGGTGGCTGAGTGGGATTCAGGAGGTCACCAAAACTGCCTCAGGAGTCCCCCGGGGACAACATGTCCCTAAAGGACTCCTTCATCAGTCGGACGGCTTCCCTGACCAGTGGTGTCCACCACGGTGTCTGAGGGTTGCTGCCCTTTGAGGCACCTAAGACCCAATGGCCACAGGACACAGCTGCAGCTTCAACAATGGAAGCTTTGAACATCGTCCATTCAGGTTCGATATCCCCAGCCTCCACAGGGATGCTAGAGAAGCTCCTTTGGAGGTGGGAGTTGAAGGCTTCTTGGACAGGGGCCTCCCCCAGACATTCCCACCTTACCTGCACTACTCGTTTGGGCTTACCAGGTCTGTCCAGGGATTTCCCCTGCCACCGAACCTAACTCACCACCAGGTGGTGATCAGTTGACAGCTCTGCCCCTCTCTTCACCCAAGTGTCCAAAACACATGGCCGAAGATCAGATGATGCGATCACAAAATTAATCATTGATCTTCGACCTAGGGTGCTCTGGTACCACGTACACTTATGAGCATCCTTGTGTTCGAACATGGTGTTCATTATAGACAGACCGTAACTAGCACAGAAGTCTAATAATAGAACACCACCCGGGTTCAGATCGGCAAGGCCGTTCTTCCCAATCACGCCCCTCCAGGTATCTCCGTCATTGCCGACGTGCGTGTCCCCCAGTAAGACCATGGAGTCCCCCACCGGGGCCCCTTGCATGGCCCCAGCCAGGACCTCCAAGAAGGCCGCATACCCTCACCTATGGTCATATGCACACAGTCAGAGTTTTCCCCCCAGCCCTTAGGCGTAGGGAGGCGACCCTCTCGTCCACCGGGGTTAACTCCAACATGGCGGCGCTCAGCTGGGGACTTGTGAGTATCCCCACACCCTCCCGGTGCCTCACACCTTTGGCAACTCCGGAGAAGAATAGTGCCCTATCCAGGAGTTTGGATCCAGAGCCAATGCTGTGCGTGGAGGCAAGCCCCACCAGATCCAACCGGTAACGTTCAACCTCCCGCACCAGCTCTTGCTCCTTCCCCCGAAGAGTGGTGACATTCCACGTCCCCAGAGTCAGCCTCTGCCACCCAGGTCTGGGTAGCCGAGGCCCGTCACCACCACTGCCACCCATGTGGCAGCTCACCCGATCCCAGCGGTTTCTCCTGCGGATGGTGGGTCCACGGGATGGGGGAGGGAGAAGTGCCACGTTGCTTTTTTGGGCTGTGCCTGGTTGGGCCCCGTGGCAGACCCGGCCACCAGGCGTTTGCTCACGGGTCCTCCGTCCGGGCCTGGCTCCAGACGTGAGCCCAGGGCTTCCTCCGGGCAGGGTATCTCGCCTCACACCTCTATTTTTCATGGGGTATTTTAAACCATACTTAGTCTGGCCCCTCACATGAGACCAATTTGCCTTGTGAGACCCTACTGGGAGCACATGGCTCCTGACAACCTAGCTCCCAGGTTCATTGGGACAAGCGAACCTCTCCACAGCGATATGATGATGGTTCCCGGAGAGCTTTTTCTTTTGAGAATGATAACCTCTCCGCACACACCCGCCCGCCGACAGGCGATTTAAAAAAAAATGACTGTATGTCTACACTGCGCAGTGACGTATCCCGCTTCAACTTTCATCATTATGGACATACTATACGTCGTTAGAAAGGGTAGAATCTCCGCAATTCATTCATCCAGTTGATTTTGCAGAAATCATGAGCAGCAAACCATAAATCATTGATATTTACCAGCATGGTAAACGTCACAAGAAACGCACAGCGTCTCCCTACCTTTGACGTGGCCATAAAGCCGTAGTATGTGTCCATTCCTCAATTATTTATATTCCAGTTGTCCATAAGAATCCACTGATCAAAAGCATCAAAATGGTTTTTCATAAAATTATTCCAGCTTGTGAATATCGTCCTGTAAAGTCCATTTGTTTACCGTCTACCAATTGTGTTCGGCAAATAAAGTCCATACTTTACCGGCCGCATCGAAATGTTTTCTAGTTCCTGTATGGTGTTGTTGGGTATGCTTGTTTTCATCACTTGTGTCCCCATCTTTTTCTGTTCAGTTTTCACCCCAGCACAGCCCCTGAAGTAGATCGAGTGCTCCCTGTTTGAAGGACCAATAGGCTTTGTTTACTGTTTTTTGCTGCCTTAGTATAGGGATAGCGTATTAACTATCGACATGTCAATCACTCAGGCTTCTAGCCAATTATTTTACCTTTCCAACGATGGTAGGCGTGCCCAGGTCAGTTATGTATGAGCCGAGGGCTTTCACTGTGTCTGGCGACTAGTGGGCTCACTTTACGCAGCAGACGCACGGTAAAGGGACGCATCGGACATTTAAATTTTTTTGTAGGCATTTTCAGAGTTTACAATGGCGAAAGCCACGAAGAAATCTAGATATGTTTGGGAAGAAGACCAGGAATGGATCATAGCATCATCTGATGAAAGTCAAGACAGTGAGTACGACTCTGAGAGAGAGGAGATGTTCGCTCAGAGACTCGACGACATCTTAGATCGGTGAGTAACGTTATCTTTGATGATGTTAGATTTTATTATTTAGCCATAAGTGAAATTTGAATGAAAGTTAGTGGGTGGGGGGTTTTTATGATTACAGTGAACAGTACAGTATACATTAGCATTTCATAAATGATGCTTAATGGTTAGCGCCCCAGGGCCTAATTAGCCTAGCTAAGCCTAGCTAGCTAGCTAGCTAGCTACTCAACTACTCAACTAAAGTTATCTAATCCTTGTAATTCTATTCTATTATATAATTATTTTTGAGCCTCTAATTCCCTTTTATTTAGATTTTTTTATCAAGCTTGTAAACAAATTGAACTAGATCTTTTTCACTGACCAGACACTGGGAATATTCCCCCACTTCAATTATTCTGTTTATGTACAGTTATTTTCCTGATGTTTTTGTGTATGTAATATCACATATCTGCGTTTATTTGTTTCCTATGTAAGTAACACCCCACTGAATTGCATTTATATATTTTTTCATTATATTTGGTAACATTTGTGAATTGCATTGTGTTTTGTAGGTCACAGTCTGAAGACAGTGAAATGGATTGGGAGCCTCAAAGTGAGACAGTCAGACGCCCAACCCCCTCTCCTGCTGAAGGTGGTCGTATATACGTCATTTTCGTAGACAAGTTTTCTTATACATTTTCCACTACTTTTTACTTGTATACACATTTTAGAGTTTTTGTATATTGTTCATATTTAGTTCATATTTTGTTGATATTGGCACAGTTGTACATACAGCAATAGTATATTGAAAGTCAGTGTAGTATAGTCTGTCATTTTTGTACAATGGTTACTATTCTGTAGTGTCTTGTCACATGACAATATCTCAATATGGCCACCTAGAAGCGTGTGGAAACCCCTCCAACCACCAATCAAATGAATGTGTGAAAAAATTATGTTTTGAATCATGGAGAAAGGCTTTATAGTCACCAAAATTCAGTAATGTTTCCAGTGTCACAGAAGTGAGTAAAAGCATTTGGCACAATTTGGCCATTTGGAGATGTTTTGGAGAGGTTCATGGACGCCAGTGACACCACAAACTAAAAACTCCATAACTCCCATAAGGTTAGGCCTAGAAGTCTAAAATGTCATCCAGGTGTAGTTGACAAAGATGTAGAAGGTATGTGGTATATTCAGTGTTGGGAAGATTACTTTGGAAATGTAGTTGGTTACAATTACAAGTTACCCTGTTGAAAATGTAATAGTAGTGTAACTATTTCAATTACTTTCTCAAAGTAATGTAACTAATTACATTTGATTACATTATGATTACTTTTCTTAATTTTGAATGAAATCTCTCAACTGCTAACCATTTTCACATTTTAAGACCTATAGTGTGATAAACCTTTCAGTTCAAAGGTTTAACCATATATTATGAGTCTGACCTTAGGCCTGTACTGCGAAGGAGGCTCACTTCCTCACTAAATAGAGCGACAACGGGCTGATTTCAGACAAGAGGAGCAGGTTGTTTTAATGGAGAGAGTATGAGCAATACAAAAAAGCCTGATCACAGCCTGAAGCAACAGGTTTGCTGCAAATATGACAAGAGGAGGCTGATTTTAATTTCTGACAGCTCTACATTGAGCTGCTTTTAAATATGAAGCTTTAGAGCAACAACAACTGTTGTTTTAAACTGTGTTAAATATTGTTTTCATATATTTCACTGATCGCAATTATAAAATGCCAGTGTGTGTTTTATTGAAAGCGAGGCTGGGTGTGCGTATGAAAATAGGTTACAGTGGGTTTTTTAGGTGCTGTAACTACAAGCAAATCTCATGTTGTCTCTGTACAAAGACCTTTTTAAATGTGAGAAAACACAGTAGACCTACTCAAGATTTGCGTTTGGGCAACACATAACAGGCGAAACAATTAATTTATTCATGGCCACATTAAGTTAAATTATCTGTCCTGCTGCGAGCGCACAACTTCTTTCAGTGGTGACTGACTGTATATAAAAGTAAATAGGCTATAGCCTAATAAATGACCTCCTGACGCGAGTCGGATCAACAGCTGAGCAGCGTATCCCCTCAGCTGAACATCTGTAGGCGGAGACGCTCAGAGAGAAAGTAAACAGCAGCGGATCAGCGCGATCTCTACCTCCGTACAAATGCTCCGTTCTGATCCAGCTCCACTGGACTTTCAAAGTAAAGGTGACGTCAGCTGTAAATGAGTTAAATAGTGAAACAGCGGCGCTTTTATAGCTGATTTTATTATTAAACTCTGAACAGAACCTGGTCGGGACCAGGTTATGAGCTAAGCATAAGTTACCATGGTGATGTAGCCGGGTTAAAAGAGAGCCACCTTTGTAATACAGGGAAGCCTAGCCTCTGTCTGTATGAAGTGTTTTTTGTATTTCCAGCCCAGGAACATCATGTGCGCCGCCGACACTGTTGCTGCTGAGTCTGACTGCCGCCGTACGGTTTGTCGGTTGAGTCGAATGGCACATGACCAGAGAGAGCCAATCACAAGCGTCAGTTTTGGCAGGAGGATGTTGATATGAAAATAACTAAAAACAAACATGAATCCAGGGGGGCGAAAAACTATTTGATAAATCCGAGCTTTTGCGGGGATTTTTCAAATGTAACTTAAGTTGTAATCATTGAAATTTCCAAAAGCAACTGTAATTTAATTACATATTTTCTCCCAGTAATGTAACGGATTACAATTACGTACATTTTGTAATTAAATTACGTAACGTCGTTACATGTAATTCGTTACTCCCCAACACTGGGTATATTGCCATGTGCTATCCTAGTTATTGTTATTCAAATATGACCTATTATTTTCGAAGACAAAAAACAATCTTTTAGAGCCATGTTTGAACTGATGTCATTTAGATTGTGTGTATGGTACAAACTAGAGGTTGTCAGCTTTCAAATGAAGTATCATACATCCATCTAGGACTTGTAGTTATTGTGTTTTAAGCTTTTCCATTTGGGTATGCTAAATAGGCGAAAATTACCGAAAATAGGTGGGTGTGAACAGGATAAATGTGATGTGGGACATACCATAATTTACCATCCTGACAGCTTAGCTGGTTTCGTGGGACTCTGACGGCATAACCCTTATCAATCATTCCCTTCATGAAGTCACTGTACTTTTGATGGAAGATAGGATTCTTCTAGAACTTCCTCTTCAGTGCAATCGCTCTTTGTACTGCAAGCTGTGATTGTTGGGGATTGCGACAACAGCCTTCTTTTTTGGTAGACCAATGACATAATGACCATCAGCATGGTATATAGAGTCTCTCACGCAGTTTATGAACTTTTGATCCTCCTGTGACTTTTCCACCTTGTCGTCACACAGACGTTCTGGAAAATCCTGATTGTACTGCTGTAACAAAAGCTGCTCTACATTCTCCACTGATATGTGGTTAACTGTAGCTTGTGAATGTCAACAGTTTTCTAAGTCAGTGTTTGTGTGATCTCTCAGTGGCCCATTGACTGTCCATCCGAGAGCAGTTTTGACAGCATTTTTCCATATCTTTCTGTGTTGGAATGTTTTCTGTTGACACTGGGATGCTTTTCTGTGTATACACTTTGGGCAAGTCAATGAAGTTGTTGCTATCAATCCCACTGACTTCCAAGTCTGTGAGCAGATAGCTTTCCACTTGATGCTTAAGGCTCATGGTTTTCAGCTCCAGTTCTGTGCGTCTTCCCTGTAGGTTTAACTGCCTGGCAAGTGTGTCAGTGCAAAAAGTTGCAAGCTACCTGGGTCCAGAAAGGCATAGGTCTCCACTCCTTTGCTGCCTTTCTTTGACTTCACCTGCACTGGTACGATGGAGAGAATGCAGTCATCTCCAGCCCCGGTATATGCACTTGTTTCGACGTTGGCAGCCACGGACATGCTTGAGGCTGTTGAATGTGTGGCAGCACCGTCTTGCATCTTTGCCTCAGCTACCTGTACATTGTCGGAACTCTCTTGTTTTTCAAAATGTCACTTATTAGGATGTTTCAAAGCACAAACACTACATGTCATCCTTTTCTTACAGTTTTTGCTCAAATGTCCTTTAGTTAAGCATCCAAAGCATAATCCTGCTTTCCTGAGGAAGTAAACATGGTTTACTGAAGGCACGTTTGAGACGTGTCGTTTCAGCCTTTGTCTTTTGTGTAATAACTTCCTCGGTTCTAACTGGAGTAGCATTAGTGACAAAGCTACTTCACTTTTTTCCATCTGGTTTTATGCATCACTTGATGTCAATCTTTCCTTTGTCCTTCTTTTCATCTGCTGTTCCTTCCAGCAAGTTGCCAAACAGTGGATCCGTGGTGACTTTAGCTTGCTTGTCCACAAACTTGACAAGATCAGCGAATTTGGCTCTCCTCCCTCATTGCTCTTGTATCTCATATGCCTGGGCCCACCACTTCTCCATGTGCTTGTATGGCAACTTTGATGCTACGACCCTCATGTTAGTGGGATTGTCCAGCTCATCCATGAATTCAACATTCTCCAGTGTTGCGACAGCTCAGGAGAAATAATGAGACAGCACTGAACGCTTTGCCATCTTCTGATTTTATTTTAGGCCACTTGAATGCCTTTTCCATTAAAGCAGAAGCGATTTTGCCATAATGTTCATTCAGGAGTCTCAGCGCTTGATCATATCCACGACTTGCTGGCATATGCTGGCAACTCTTTACCAAATCTCTTGGTTCACCCCTAGTATATTGCTCCAAAAAATACAACTTGTCTGCGTCATTGTCAGTTCTGGAGTCAATAGCATGATCGAATGCCTTTATGAAGGATCGAAATTCAAGTGGATCTCCATGGAACAGTGGAATGTCTCTTTGAGGCAAGCATGACAACCATTGGTCTTTCACAAGCAACTCTGTAATATCCGTTTGACGTTTCATCACTCTGTACAACTCATTTGTGTCACTATTCTGATGCCATGGCTCATCTGCAGGTGTAGAGCTTGGTCTTTGATCAGCACGTACCTTTAGTGTTGTTGCTGGTGGATTGGTTGAAATCACTGGCCTGTCTCTATGTTTCAGTGTAGGTGGTGATGTGTTATACCTATGTTGACCTTGATCGTCAATCTGCTGACTTGACTGTGATGTTGCATTGACACCAAGCTGTTTTGAGGTGATTAATGATCTGCATATATTTTGAGCCGCGCAGAAGAAGCTTCCAGCTCTGTTTCAGTCTCCAGTTGTTCTTTGTCCGCCTTCAGCTGGGCTTCTTTCAGGTCAAGTGCCTGCTTTGCCTTTAATGCTGCTGCCTTTGCAATGAGTGCTGCTCTACTGGCCTCCTCTTTCAGGCGTATTGAAGTGGCAGAAGATGCTGATTAACTTGCTTGGCTGCTACGTTTAGAGGACTTGCCAGATTTTTGGTTTACAGAGACATTTGACACAGTGTCCATAGGAGTTATGTCCTTTCCACTTGTTTCTATCAAGTCTTCATGAAGTTTCACTTCCTCAACCCATTTCTCCACTGTTTCCATTAAGTCTTGGCAGTTGGATATTTTGGGCTCAAACCAGATCAGTTTGATCACCTCACTTTCTTCTTCTTTCAAATAAAGGTTCACTGACTGGTTAATATGTATCAGATTAGTACCATCTTCCATAATGCACTCTATTTGATTTGATTTTGCAGTTAACTGCCTTAATTTGGATCTTCTTGCATTGATGTATTGATGCAATTTCTCCTTAATACCTTTTTCTATAGGTAGGACCGCCCTCTTGTGGTCCACTTCGGTAACTGCATGTTCATTGTTGCTATTTTGCGGCTCCGCCATTGCAATTTGTTAGTGTTTCCATTGAACTAGATGATATTCAGCAACAGCAACAATAAATTAACCACTCAGCTTAAACAAGGGGATGATTTCCAAGCTTATCCAGGTTATCTTCACACAGCTGACGAATCGTAGCCTTTCCATATTCCCACAGTGTTGTCCCCCGTCACAATAGAATCCTGTTGGACTCCGTCTAATTCCTGAGTGCCTGTGTCCGCGACATAGTCCAGATAGACGCCAGATTAGTTTTTTTTGACTTGATGTAGTGGCAAACATTAAACATACTTCCAAAGCCACTCAGCTTTTAGCAGTAGGTGGCGAAGTTCAGTTGGCTTGACTCGTATATGTTACCGTTTTGTATTCTTCACTAACAAGTCACGGAAGAGGCAGATAGTAGTTTTGTTGTTTTACTTCAAGTTGTTGTGCATTCAGGTATAATATCTCCATCCATATACATCCAAGCTTCTCTTAGAGTCCTCAAACATTAAGATATAGGCTACACAATGTCCACAGGTGACAACAACTTCCTAACAGTAACCTAACTTAGTTTAACAGTCAAAAAACCTTTTATCTCTGCACCTAGCACTGCTGTTAATCCATGTTCTGACCTCTGAACTCCCTCCAGTCAGTTGCAGTGCATATGTGCCGAGCCTAGTTTAGGTGCTCGAGAACAATTGGAAACGAGGCAATAAAAGGCAATAATGGCATCAGACACAACGTATCAAAGTGTAAAACACCATAACATACAATACAAATCTTAACCATCCTTAACACAATATTGGCTCCTACAGCTGGTGACAGACACCATGCACATATACAATCTTTAAAGGGACAGTGTGTAATATATCAAGTATTTAGCGCCATCTAGCTGTGAGGTTCTACATTGCAACACTCCTTTGCTCACCCCTCCCGTTCTGAAGACATTGGAGACGTTCCGGAAGCTACGGTGGCCCTGACGGACAAGAAACTCATTTTCAAAATATGGACTCTTTCCCAATAGCGTCAAGTATTTCTACTGATTCAAGTAATGAGGTAAAGATGTAGTTAGTTATTGTTATTGTTAGTGACGAGCGCTTTTGATGAGCTCCCTCTCAGTTCCGCAGTTAAGCTGGCTCTGAGCGAAAACGGGTTTAGCCTTACTACGTAGTACCACGTAGTGCTTTGTGTCCCTCTCGGCAGTCCATAGTTTTTTTGAAACCGGAAAGACATGGTGGCCTCCATAGAGCTTGCCCGTGCTATGTATATTCAGACAGGTAATTCTTCGCTCAGGAGGATAAGTCAGATTTTTGGCAGAGGTAATTGTGCACCAATGAGGACTTACTTATGAACGAAGACTTTGATTTGAGTTAATAAATTACTTAAATCGTTACACACTGTCCCTTTAACCTCTTCAACCCACACAACAATGTTCAGACGGAGTCCAGATGCAAAGCACATTTTAACCACCTAAAACAAGGCCCACCTAAAACAATCTATATCAGTTCAAGTGTACGTTGTATAGAGAAAATTCACACCGCTTTACATCACCGTCAGACCGCCCTTTCTTTTGGCACTATATTTTCTCAACTGTAGAACCTCTGTATCCCTACGCATTAGCACAACTGGGCAACAAGTGATCTGTGAGCGGCGAAATACAGCGCAAGGCCCAGTTGCGCTTTGCATCTGGACTCCGTTTACTGCAGTACAAAGCTGAGTGTCTGGGCTGGAGCGGCTCTCTGCTTCTCCAAACTGAGGCTGCGCTGATCGGCAATTACGGTAGGGAACAGACTGACTATAGATATGTACTTTACATGACCCCACTTCAAAAAACCTAAACTATCCCTTTAAGCAACACCAAACACAACCAGCAGCAAGCAGAGGCCAGAGCATAAAGGACTTGACAAAGGCCAACAGGTGCCTTTTATAATCTGGCTTTTATTGGGGGGTTGGTAAGGGATGAGTCAGGCCTGGGGCTGTGTTCTACACAACACTGTTCACATACTGTAGGGGGACACAACACATAAAGTGCACTCAATACTTTGAGGTTGCATTTGTACCACAAAAATGCATATATATACAACTTTTTTTATACACAACTTTTCTGCAACTTAAAATCAGTACTTGGTCATACTGTGGCAACGGACGTCAGTGCCTTTGGTAATATTGAAATCACTCTGTTCAGTATAATTTGGTATTGTTGAAGACAATCATACCCTGCAGTGAAAAATATCCTCTTGGTCTTTTGATTGTGTTCTTACCCAGATGAAATCATGTAGAAGTTACCGCCTCTGCTTTAGGTTCTCTCAACCAGTCCGGTGCTTGGCCTTATACTTTCCTTTGTGCTTCCAAACTGCATCGCTGCATTTTTAGATAAGACCCCAAAAAGGAATGAAACAAATGTGGATGTGACCCAAAGCTCACGGTGTCAGCATACTTTAAATGGCACCAGAGTCAAACGACTTCTTGGAAAGCATTTTTAGTCAGGATCTTTTCCTATATAGAAAAGTGTATATCTGCCACAAGATTAGCCACCTGAATTTGTGTGCTTGTGCTCCATAGGTGTGTGTGTGTGTGTGTTTGACAATGACTAAACCAGATAACTGGGGGAAAGTGCAATGGATTTGTCTGATTTCTATTGTCTCATGCATAAACAGACTGTGTGTAGGCATGTTAAAGTAGCTGTTACTTGCCTCATAAACATGATACATGCTCTGCAAAGAGCTTGACATGACTAGAACAGTACTACCTGGTAGAAACGACCTCCATTCCCTTATTTCTGTTCCAGAGTTGATGCTGAAAACAATAAGACTGATCAAGGGCCTGACAACAGATAAGACTGCTCGGGGAAATGGTTCTGTTTGTGAGTGATGGAAAGAGTAGGGCAGGACGGAGGGCAGCGAGGGAAAACCTGTGCTAAAAAAATATTGCTCAAGGCATAATTGCTGTTAAATAGGTTGTTGACATACACAGTCAGCTGTGTTTAAACATCTCATTTGGCCAATTATCCTCTTCTCTGAGGTGGTGTGGCTACATGAGGAGAAAGTGACGGTTCGACAGAGAAGGAGGGAGTAACCTGTGCAGTGTTAATGGACCTACCAGATGTGTTTTAGAGGAAGCAGAGCATGAGCACTGGGTGGCCTGCCACATGTCCAAACTGGGAATGTTCACGCATCAGCGTGTGTAATCATATCTTTGTCCATGACTGTGTCTATATGTGTGCAGGTGTACATGGACGCTTCAATGTCTAATGTTAGTGGACCACCGCAGGGTGCTACTCACCACAACCACCTCCTCCTCTTAAACCCCTTAGCCACCCTGCTACCAACACCTACACACACTGGAAGAGAGGAGCAACAGCTTTCATTGCACTTAAAATCTGATGATTGATGATGCTTGGCAGAACATGATTGATGAGGTAAACTGCAGGCCAAACCCATCTCTGCCTGAGTGCATCAGGTTGGGGTACGCCTCGAAGGTGGAGGCAGCTGATTGAGGGCACCCGGTGGAGATGATCTGCTAATCAGGAGGTTTGAAGGCACTCACTCACAGGACAATGGGAGAGCAGTGCGTGAGCAGTGTGAGAGGAATGGTTGCGGAGTTTGGACTTTGGAAAAGGAGACTGCAGGACTAAGGCTTGCTTCAAAGGAAGACGGAGCCGTTGAGCTTTCAGTTATGTGTCTATGCTGCCTGCATTGTGGACTAATTAGGTGGAAAATGCAGGTTAAAATGTAAAGTGTTGAATAAGTTACGTGATTAAAAGGCAAGTTAAAATGTTATATATTTAATGTCAAGTGGGTTGAAAACACATTTAATAACGTGGTGTATTTTAAAAAAGATTATTCAAGCTAAAAGTAATTTGAAAAATAATGTGTGTATTTATGGAAGTTAAAAGCTGACAAAATTTGTAAGGTTAAAATTATCATCAGATACTGCTTTAAAATGTAGTTAATTAATTTTGGGTGTCTAAATATGGGTATTTTCCACTTATTTTCAAGATTCATTTATAGTACTGTAAAAATTAAGTATTTGATTTTGGGTTATGTTGACTGATTATGGATTCTTGGGTTACATTTTTCTTGACCTATTTGTGTTTGTGTTTAAGGTTTTTCACCTGGTATTGGCCTTGGCAACTTTCAAATAAAAAGAAAGAAAAGAAAGAAAGCTGAATCTTGGTCATTGAGTGAATTCCAGTCCAATCTTCTCAATCAAGCTGCCTTTTCAAGTGGGGGAAGCTGGAGTTTAAACCTCATAAGAGTGAGGGCCACTTGACAATGATGACTTACTGCAAATTAAGGTGTTATCAGTCAGTGCGTTTACATGCACAGCTTAGTCAGATTACAGCCATAGTTCGACTATGCTGCTCAATCGGACAACTGCAATTATCCGAGTATACATGCCGGTGAGAAAAATCGAATTACTGCCGAAAGCATGTCATACCCCGGTACGCTAGGTGGCGCTGTGCCCATTTCAACTAGTGTTAACAGGGCCACCTCCGGCTGACCTCTTTACATCACCAGCTGCCTCGGCATTCAAGAAAGATGGCGTACGAAGAGCGAGATGAAGCTACATCTTTGTACACTTCGTATATGGTGTTCATGATAATTACACAAACTAGATGCACAATGGCGCTCTTTCTTGCGGTGATTTCGGAGAAAAGACGCCGCCGCCGTCCATCTACTTCCGGCTCACGGCCCTGGGGAAAAACCTCGCGCCTGCGCAGAACGCAAATTCCAATCCTATCCGCTGGAAACGTATACATGCAGGAGTTAATGCGACTATCAATTGAATAATCTATGTGGTGTAATTCAACTATGAGAAATCCGATCCGGTCCGATTTTAGTCAGACTAAGGCGTATACATGCATCTTAAAAATCCGATCATAGTCAGACTAACGCAGTAATTTGGTTTTCTTGAGTGTCATGTAAACGCACTGACTGTTTGCATCCCATCTGTTTCTAGGACTGATCATTGAGTAAAAGCAGAATATGCTGTGCATTAGAGAAGACAGAAGTCCAACAATGGATATGTGTGCAAGATCTGAGTGCTTTCTTTAATTGTCCGATAGTGTGTGTGATTCCCCAGTAGTGATGGATAGCTCTAGAAAAGCTTCCCTCCACCCCTTGGCTGCAGGCCCCTCCCTCTCTAATCAATGACATGTTAAGCTGGCAGGCTTTTGAAGTGTAGGGTTCCAGAGGGGCACTGTGGGGGGATGGTTGGCAGTGGACTTGAGGTGATGGGTATTGATGATGTGTGCCAATGGGACATAAGGGAGAAAAGCAAAAGGAAAGGGATGAAGGGAGTCCAGAGGCAGGCTTAAGGTGAGGGGGAAGCTGTCAAGGAGCAAAAACCAGTCTGGAACGTATCACATGAACTAGAGTGACTGGTAGGCTTGCTGCTTGCTCACTCTGATGGGTCCCAACAGGTCATCCACAGACCTGACCCCAGACAAACATCCCACCATGTTTTTTTTTATTGTTTCCCTACTCTATTCTGTCCGTCAGTTTAATTCTTTTTGTCTTGTAAAGATAAGTTTATATAAAATACACCCCCCCAAAATGTTATTTTTACATGGTGGCGGTGCGGCTGCAGATGAAGTCAGACAGTAAGTCAGGCAGCATCTTAAATGCTACTGTGGTAAATGAAGTCACGTGGAGGACAGAGCAAAACAGTGTCGCACACAGCAGGTAACAAAGAGGTGTCCAGTGGAATCAAGGGGTTAGACTTTAAAATGTTCCTCTCTGATTCTCTGTCCTCTGCTGCTTGACGCCTCTCCTGTCTCCACCTGCTGTGTCTTCTCATTGCGTTACAGTCCTGGTCCAACAGACTTCCATCTGTCTCACAGACTGTGTTCAGTCCCAGTCCGGTGTCCATTCATGTTCACTAGAAGGTGGCTCAACCCAGTTGAGTTGAGCCCTGTTTACTGCAATGACTCCCCTGATAATGTGAGGATGTAGTGTGGGGAAGACTCCCATCAGTGTATAGGGCTACTTAGCACCACAGCGAACTGAGCTACTTGCTAATGGCAGCAAGTTGCTACAGCTAAAGAGTACAGTTGGCAGTGGTTAGCGTTTATGCTACCCCCTATAGTTACAAGTTAAGCCTATAAGGTTGGTGAATTATCATTGCTAAAAGAAGCCAGTGTTGACTATCAGTAGGAAATGGAGAGTGGTCTCCTGTGTTAAACTGTGGTGTTTTGTTGACCCATCCATCCTGTCTGACATCTTTCCTCTTTAAAATTTTCAACCATGGCTGCAATCGTTCCTTAACCATAACCTTAAATGTTTTGAGTTGCCCAAGATAGCTTGGATGATGTTAAAAATATACGTTGTGTTTGTTGTTCGCTCTAAAGTGATTAGTGACTGAGGCAAGGACTTGAGGGATAACTGATACAAAGAAAGGCTTTTATCTGGTTTATAATGGTGTAAAGTAATGCTGAGATCTGTGAACCGGGTGTCATCGTGTCACTTGTGATCTCGATAAATGTACATACGTTTATTTTCAGCTCAGGTTCAATGACAAAAATGTGGTGTCAGCTGACAGAACCTTCAGTAAAACCAGTCTTCATGCAAATCTAAGCTCACCGGCTGCTGGTAGTAGCTTATTGCTGTACTCCACATGGTACTGAGCTTCTCTCCTCTATCAGCAAGAGATTTGGTGTATGTCCTGGATCTTTAAACTGTTCCTTTAATTTTTCAGTGCTGAAACCTCGTGCAGCTTCATCTGTACTTTGCTTAAAACTGTCTATTACTGTTTCATATTAGCAGGTCCCTATGTATTGTTGGTAAATTTTATGAGGAACTTTATTTCATGAGTCTGTGAGTCTGAAATACTTGTCTTGCAAAACAAAATCAGACTGTTTGTGTATTGAAAAACTGCTGCAGAGATAAGCTGAATCAGAAACAGAAGAAATCCATTTTGCTGCTAAAAAAAACCTTGTGCTCTCTTCCCTCACCATCATCTCTCCGTACATGGAAAAAAGACAGAAGTGTGTGTCACAGAGGACCATGTTAAAGGATTGTAGCGTGGCATTATGTAACAATTCCGCATTATGTAATGATGTAATACATTTTCAATTCATTATGTAATAACGCTGCATTTTGTAATCTGCCACATTTTGTAATGAAATTCTTGAACGCAATATGTAATAAACTTTGCCGCATTTTGTAATAAGTTCTTACATCTTGCGTCAGTAATTACAAAATGCAGGTGTTGCACTTTTTTTTTATCAAGAAAATGTAATAATTGGTGCATTATGTAATAAACCACCAAAATGGATGTCTTAATTAGAAAAAAAAAAACATTATACCATTGTAACGCCCACCAATGTAATAATGCCTGCAAACATAGGCGGAAATCCCGGGGGGACAGGGGGGACATGTCCCCCCCTCCAGTAAAGCTGTCCCCCCCCCAGAATAATTTGAGACACAATTAATATTTTTTGAACAATGCAGTAGCATTTATTGAAAGCACAATGTAAGCAGTGCTCATTATAGTCGTGCAATAATGTGCTATTTACATCTTTAAAGATTTCGTCCCCCCCCCCCCCCCCATTCTTAGAAATGGTTGAGTCCACCCCACACTCTTTCCAAGGGCAGAGCTAGCAGCTGCAACAGCGTGTGGACGGAGCATGCTACTCACCGTGCTTCGCGGGGTAAGAGGTCTATACCACACAGACATAGTTACATAAGTTACAACAACACACACCCCATTTACAAAAAGCGCCAGGTCCAGGCTGTCTGCAACATTTATCCTGCATTGTTCAAAAGCCTACTCAATTACAAGTGCTGTTAAGCTAAGTTAAATGGTACAGATAGTGATAGTCACAGACAGAGAGGAGAGGAGAGGGAGAGGACAGGACAGGACAAGAGCAGTAATTATTAGGGCCCGAGCAGGTAGACTTGCGAGGTCCCTATTGTAATTGGAAGGCAAGAAATTTTCTTCTCCAAGTTTTACTGCAGTTTTGGATGCCTGAACATACCCAAAAACTCACCAAATTTGGAATATATGTCACATCCGGCGAAAATTACGATCCTGCATTGTCACTGGGCGTGGTCGTGACCTGCGGGCTCTGTAGCGCCCCCTAATGTTCTTCCCTGCCTTCCACATGCGCGAAGACGAACAAAATTCGTTATGCAGATTCATCATGAGCAGACGCACTAAAATGTCTGGGGGCCCATACCCTCAGTCCAACAGGACATCAGCCATTTTGATGTGTGGCGGCATTTTTGTCCAATTCATGCCTACTTTGAAAACTATCTTGTCCTAGAGCTTAAACACCACAGTCTTCACATTAACTCAGTTATCATCTTCATGCCTTGAAGAGCAAAAGTTATTAAAATCTTTCAGCTGCGTCATACTTTAGTGGCCTCGCCGTCAAGCATCAAGGATTTATAACTTCAACATACAATTTCCTATCCACACCGAACTGCTCATAAATGTAGAGGCTGTCTCCCCGAATAAATCTCTGCATCAATATTTAGTCGGCCATTTTGATTTTGGCCACCATTATGAAATATTGCCAATCTTCGTACTTAAATTATCTCCTCCTACAAACGTAACACCAGTGACTTCACAGTTACTCAGTATCATCCTCTGACCCTGAAGATAAAAAGTTATGGAAATTTTTATCCAACGTCATACCTGCTGGCCGCAGTGGAGCGGTCAATTCAAATCCTTCGCCGTAAAGCATCAAGTCCTCATAACTTCTTCTTACCATTTCCTATCTCGGCCAAATCTCTCAGGCATGCAGAAGGAGTCTCCCTGAAAAGATCTGTGTTGTCATGTGGCATGGTCGTGACCTGTGGGCTCTGTAGCGCCCCTATTGTGATGCCCCGCCTCCTACTTGCACATACACGGACAAAATTTGGTACTGGTATTCATCATGACCAGATGCACAAAAAACCCATTTGACCCATACTCTCAGTCCAACAGGAAGTCAGCCATTTTGATGTGTGGCGGCGTTTTTGACAAATTCATGCCTACTTTGAAAACTGTCTTGTCCTAGAGCTTATACACCACAGTCTTCACATTTCCCCAGTATCATTTTCATGCCTTGAAGAACAAAAGTTATGGAAATCATTCAGCTGTGTCATACCTGGTGGGCGTGACGGCGGACGCCATTTTTTTCCTTTGCTGTCAAGCATCAAGTCCTTATAACTTCAACATACAGTGCCCCATCTCCACAAGATTCCTCATAAATGTAGACAGTCTTGTCCTGAATACATCTACACATTCATTCAAAGTCGGCCAATTTGAATTTGGCTGCCATTATGAAATACTGCTGTACATCATGCTTTCACTTCTTACCCCTACAGACTGGACAGCAAAAAATTCACAGTCAGTCAGTATACTCCTCGGACCATGCCAAAGACATGCTAGGAAAATCTTTGTCCTACATCATACCTTCTGGCTGTGGCAATGCCCGCCATAAAAATCCTTCGTCATGAAGCATCAAGTCCTAATAACTTCTTCATACTATTTCCTATCTCGGCCAAATCTTTCAGGAATCTAGATAGATGAATAGATCTGTGCATCAATACTGTGTCATATCCATAGCGCCACCCACTGGACACAAAAAGTCAGACAAACATCATCCTATTGACATGACATTCACTGCTTGTTTTTCCCCGTTATGACATGCTTGTAACAGGTGAGCGCGCAGTCTGACAATGCCACAGCCTGACGCGCGTGGACTGCGAGGGCCAGTTCATCACTGCTTGCAGTTTTAATTATTTTTGTAATTCTAAAAGACTATCTGGATATAAATGTCAGAATCAGATATTACTGACATTTTAGATTTATTTACTGGAAGGTTTTATCCAGTTATCCAGAGTTGATTGTCTTGAAATATGTTCATGTTAACTAGTAGATACTGTATATACTTTGTTTTTCAAACAGATTTTTTCATTTCTGAGTCAAATGTTGCTGTCTCTGTCAATCTCCAATTAATTGATCACAACTTTATGAATGTTCAACATATTTTTTAACAGTATTGTCACAAGTGTCAGATCCTATTATTACACATGATATTCATTCTGGATTTGTACACATTTGACACTAAAGAGAGAGAGAGAGAGAGAGAGAGAGAGAGAGAGAGAGAGAATAGCATAATCTGATATCTTTCATCTGGAAAAAGGCTGATTATGAGAAATCTGATAAACAAACTTAGATGTTTGCCTGATAATTAGTTTACTGATTGCATGTGTACATGTTAATTTGATTTCAATCATTTTGTTTTAAATCTAGACATGTGCAGGTGGACTCAGCCAGTGCTAAGAAAGGTCTTCTGCCTGCCTGTTGGAGCGATAGAGAGACTAAAGCCTCAAATTGCGGTAAAAGATGCTGTATAACAGACAGGCTACAACTTTTATTCCTTGTACCCCCCTGGAATTATTCTCTAAAATGTTGCTGTTTATTGTCCCCCCCCAACTATGAAATGGGATTTTCGCCCCTGCCTGCAAACGTAATAAAACCACAAATGTAATAGAAATCTGCAGCATTTAATGTAATAAACCCACAAATGTAATACATTTTCCACAAAAGTAACAGCCGCTGCCTACTAAAAACGTAACACACGATTTCCCACAAATGTAATAACTATTACGTTTGCAGGGATTTATTACATTTGTGGGTAAGTGAAAATATTTATTGTAATAACTTCCCACAAATGTAGTAATACAATGAATAATGGTCGTTGTGGTGGTTTTATGGCATATAAATATCTAGTTTAAACAGATTTAGTTCTTTGCATAAGCAAAATTCTTCTTGTTAATGGGGATTATCTCTCTCACACACACACCGCTGTCCGCAGTGCTGCGCATCACTACCTATGTGAATGTGTTACATCAAAATGAGTCGGAAGCAGCAGCAGCCCGTTCTAGACGTGGTCTTACATGAAGAAAATGAATTTTGGGCTGTTTTGGGTTTTTATGTGTTTCAGAATTAACACAATCTCAGCTTTAATATATAGGCTGTAGTCAACATTCAAATGATAAGCTGTAGTTTAAAAATTAGTTTAGTAACGTTAGGTCGGAGGCGTTTCCCCCAATCACATATTAATTGACAGGTTAAATGGAGTTTATTGACAGAGGAGACAGATTGTGGTTGACAGAGGGAGATAGCTAGCTTGAAAAAAAAGAAAATTTCCGTGAGGAAAACATCACCTGACATTTAAATTCCCATTTGCAATAAAAATCTGCATTTATTGCTCAATTGTAAACACAACACTTAAAGTGAAATAACACCATAATGTACATTTTAAAAAGTTTAATTATACATTTATCAATATTCATATCATCGCACATAGTAAACCTTAATTGTTGCATATATTGACACAAGAATTTAATAGAGAAAAATCAGAACACGAAAATTAACAATTAAAAGTAACTTATTTGATTATGAAATATTTTATTTTAACACTTAATATAAATGAAAAAATAATAATAATCGAAAAAGCTGGAAACGAGCTGATCTAACACAAAAAAGAGCCGTTGTGGTCACTGGTCACAGTCTCCGCAGATTACCTCTGCTCTCCTCACACAGTTACCACACACGGACTTTCAAGCGTCCGATGTTTGGTTCTGTTTACAGCTCTTTCGGACCGGCACTCTCCCCGTCTCCGTGCCTGCTGCTGCTGCAGTGGTTGGTTCCACTGCTGCCCACCTTGCGCTGGCTGCCGCGGCCCCTTTCCCCAGCCCACGCCATCTGGTCCGGGACGTCCACACCGTCCTTGGTGTTGTTGTTGCACATCACAGACTCTGGTTTTGCCTTCGCCCCACCAAAGGTGCCCACACCTGTGTGCACGGTGCTCAGGATGCAGACATTCTTCCTCGGCTTTCCCTGGTACACAGTCAGTTCAGCACCTTGGTGTTGGAACAGCTCCGTTTGCTGTCTCACGGAGTAGGGAAATCCAGGTTTTGTTTTCCCATGGTGCCAACCAGGCTATATAATACAACTATATAATAATTAACTTACAAGTCAATTCGCGGGGAAGCACAAAAAATGTAACAATGAAACCCCGCGAAATGATGTACGGTCAATTTGACCGCTTATGGCCGAAATAGGTAAAAGATAATCCTGACAGCGGAGCAGAAAGTCAGCAGCTGGATTTTGCACCCAGGTCAGAAGTATAGTAGGTGTATAGGCAAACACACAACAATCACAACGACCATTATTCATTGTATTATTACATTTGTGGGAAGTTATTAGTGTGAATGCTGCAATTCCGAAGTTTATTAGTGTGAATGCTGACTCAGCATTCACACTATTGTTCTTCTGGAATTTATTAGTGTGAATTATTATTCCAGCTTCCGTACGTTTTTCAGCACTCTTCTCCTTCTTCAAATTTTGAGCTATTCAAACCATTCAAATATCAAAATGTTCAGCTTTTTAAGGACATTACTGCTTGTATTTTTCTCATTTCAATCTTTTATACTTTTGGAAATATTAAGCTTTTAATGCAAAATTTTTCCCATTCATCCTTATGGGGATTTTTTCAAATTTCATTCTGCTATAACTTCAGCATATGTTCAGCTATTCAAACCATTCAAATATTCAAATGTTCAGCTTTTTCAGCTCTTTCAACCTTCCTCTTTTCAACTTTTCAACTTTTCAACTTTTTCAGCTATTCAGCTTTTACCAAAAAATTTTTAACATTGCAGCAGATGGGAAAAGCTTCAAATCCTCTTCAAAACTCATCGACTTTCAACCTCTTCTTGTTTTGTTGTGAGAGACACCATTCCAACTTTAAATGAATCACAAAACCTTGAACTATTGACCTTGTATTCAGTTTTTAAAAATCTTGTACGGTTTTGAAATGGTCGCAGTTTTAGTTTTAAGGATTTTAAGCCCGTCTTCTGAGTTTATAATGGGTGTGTATTGCGTGAGCTAGAGTGCGTGACATCATCAACTGCCGCACCCCAGAGTGAGGAGCAGCTCCGAAAACGGGATTTTTTTTTGCTTCAGCTTGATTTGGATCCCACATCTTGTACTTGACATAGACAATATAGGCATATAAATGTAGGAAATCTTGTTGGGTTTCAGCTGATGGTCTCATTTCAGCTGTAGGACTTACGGTTTTGGATTTAGAAGCCTGAGAGCGACAAGCACACCTGAATGTTCCCCATAAGCCGCAATGTTAATTTTGAGCCAAAATTTCTGGAGGATCGCAGACGGGACATGTTTTGTCTCTCGCTACTGTGCCCTCATTATGCACTCTACAGAAATAAAAATAACATGGGTGCGTTCAGCAATGTCTCCTGTTACTCAACATATAGCATGTTTTGGCAATAACTATAACAGTTTTCTCAAGAATCGCAGGAGTTTGGCAGGCATTCTCCCATTCATTCCTTATGGGGACATTTTCGTCTGTGTTTCTGCTCCTGCTGCAGCATGTCTGCAGCCATTTTATCCTCTTTCTGCCTTTAACTTCTCACCTGTCAGCCTTTTTTCGCCTTTTTAACCTCTTTCTGCCCTCTTACTCTACAAGTTTTTGGCCTTATCAGTCTTTTTTTCACCTTTTTAAGCTCATTCCGCCCTCTTACTCTACAGCTGTTCATATGTTTTCACCTTTTTAACTGCTTCCAGCCCTCTTTATCTACAGATTTTCATATTCTTTTCAATTTTTTAACATCTTCCAACCCTCTTACTCTACATCTTTTTACCTTTTCATCCTTTTCTCACCTATTTGAGCTCATGCACCCTTAAACTTCTTTACCTTTTCATCCTTCTTTCCCCTTTTTAACCTCTTCCAGCCTTCTTACTCCACAGCTTTTCAAATGTTATCACCATTTTAACCTCTTCCAGCCCTCTTACTCTACATCTTTTCATCCTTTATTCACCTTTTGAACCTCTTCCAGCCCTCTTACTCTACAGCTTTTCATCCTTTATTCACCTTTTTAACCTCTCCCAGCCCTCTTAATCTACAGATTTTCATATTCTTTTCACCTTTTTAACCTCTTCCAACTCTCTTACTCTACAGCTTTTCATATGTTTTCACCTTTTTAACCTCTTCCAGCCCTCTGACTCTACAGCTTTTCATATGTTTTCACCTTTTTAACCTCTTCCAGCCCTCTGACTATACAGCTTTTCATATGTTTTAACCTTTTTACCCTCTTCCAGCCCTCTTACTCTACAGCTTTTCATATTTTATAACCATTTTAACCTCTTTCAGCCCTCTGACTATACAGCTTTTCATATGTTTTCACCTTTTTAACCTCTTCCAGCCCTCTGACTATAAAGCTTTTCATATGTTTTCATCTTTTTAACCTCTTCCAGCCCTCTGACTATACAGCTTTTCATATGTTTTAACCTTTTTACCCTCTTCCAGCCCTCTTACTCTACAGCTTTTCATATTTTATTACCATTTTAACCTCTTTCAGCCCTCTAACTATACAGCTTTTCATATGTTTTCACCTTTTTAACCTCTTCCAGCCCTCTGACTATAAAGCTTTTCATATGTTTTCATCTTTTTAACCTCTTCCAGCCCTCTGACTATACAGCTTTTCATATGTTTTCACCTTTTTACCCTCTTCCAGCCCTCTTACTCTACAGCTTTTCATATTTTATTACCATTTTAACCTCTTGCAGCCCTCTGACTACACAGCTTTTCATATGTTTTCACCTTTTTAACCTCTTCCAGCCCTCTGACTATAAAGCTTTTCATATGTTTTCATCTTTTTAACCTCTTCCAGCCCTCTGACTATACAGCTTTTCATATGTTTTAACCTTTTTACCCTCTTCCAGCCCTCTTACTCTACAGCTTTTCATATTTTATTACCATTTTAACCTCTTTCAGCCCTCTAACTATACAGCTTTTCATATGTTTTCACCTTTTTAACCTCTTCCAGCCCTCTGACTATAAAGCTTTTCATATGTTTTCATCTTTTTAACCTCTTCCAGCCCTCTGACTATACAGCTTTTCATATATTTTCACCTTTTTAACCTCTTCCAGCCCTCTAACTCTACAGCTTTTCATCCTTTTTCGCCTTTGTCGGTCCTCGTCAGCCTTTAACTTTTCACCTTTTTAGCCTTCTTTCATCATTTTAACATCTTCCTGCCCCCTACTCTACAGCTTTTCATTTTTTTTCACCTTTTTAACGTCCTCCAGCCCTCTTACCCAACAGCTTTTCATCGCTTTCATTCATTTTACACCTTTTTAAGCTCTTTTGCCCTTTGACTTTTTTATATTTTCATCCTTTTTTCAGCTTTTTAACCTCTTCGAGCCCTCTTACTCTACAGATTTTCATATCCTTTTCACGTTTTTAACCTCTTCCAACCCTCTTAATCTACAGATTTTCATATTCTTTTCACCTTTTTAACCTCTTCCAACCCTCTTACTCTGCATCTTTTTACCTTTTCATCCTTTTCTCACCTATTTGAGCTCTTTCACCCTTAAACTTTTTTGCCTTTTGATCCTTTTTTCACCTTTTAACCTCTTCCAGCCCTCGTACTCGACAGCTTTTCATCCTTTATTCACCTTTTTTACCTCTCCCAGCCCTCTTAATCTACAGATTTTCATATTCTTTTCACCTTTTAAACCTCTTCCAACCCTCTTACTCTACATCTTTTTACCTTTTCATCCTTTTCTCACCTATTTGAGCTCTTTTACCCTTAAACTTTTTTACCTTTTCATATGTTATCACCTTTTTTATCTCTTCCAGCCCTCTTACTCTTCAGCTTTTCATATGTTATCACCATTTTAACCTCTTCCAGCCCTCTTACTCTACAACTGTTCATATTTTTTCACCTTTTTAACCTCTTCCAGCCATCTTAATCTACAACTTTTCATGTTTTCACTTTTTGAACCTCTTCCAGCCCTCTTAATCTACAGCTTTTCACATGTTTTCATCTTTTTAACCTCTTCCAGCCCTCTTACTCTTCAGCTTTTCATCCTCTATTCACCTTTTTAACCTCTTGCAGTGCTCTAATTTTACAGCTTGATATATGTTTTCACCTTTTTAACCTCTTCCAGCCCTCTTACTCTACAGCTTTTCATCCTTTTTCACCTTTTTAAACTTTTTTGGTCCTCGTCAGGCTTTAACTTTTCACCTTTATTGCCTTCTTTCTCCTTTTTAAGCTATTTCAGCCCTGTTACTCTACAGCTTTTTAGCCTTTTTAGATATTCATGTTTCTGCCTTTTCAACTCCTTCAAACATACAACTTCATGTCCAGCTAGAGAAACTGTTCAGCTATCAAAATGTGCAAATTTGTTAGCCCATTAAACCTATTGCTTTTAAGCCTTTTTGCCTTTCCAGCTATCGGAAAATTCTGCTTTTTCTGCAAAATCCCGACCATTCAGCCTATAGTTTTATGCATTTCAGTCAGTACGTTCAGCAGATTTCGCTTCAGTCTTCAGCATTCACACTGTATTTTCGTAGGAAATGCAAATTTTTCTAGTTACAATAAAGATTTTCACTTCCCCACAAACATAATAAATCCCTGCAAACGTAATAGTTATTACATTTGTGGGAAATTGCCTGTTACGTTTGTAGTAGGCAGCGGCTATTAAGTTTGTGGAAAATTTATTACATTTGTGGGTTTATTACATTAAATGCTACAGATTTTTTATTACGTTTGTGGTTTTATTACGTTTGCAGGCATTATTACATTGGCGTGCGTTACAATTACAATATGGTATAATGTTTTCTTCTAATTAAGACATCCATTTTGGTGGTTTATTATATAATGCACCAATTATTACATTTTCTTGATAAAAAAAGTGCAACAGCTGCATTTTGTAATTACTGACGCAATATGTAAGAACTTATTACAAAATGCGGCAAAGTTTATTACATATTGCATTCAAGAATTGTATTACAAAATGTGGCAGATTATTGCAAAATGCGGTGTTATTACATAATGAATTGAAAATGTATTACATTATTAGATAATGCTGCGTTATTACATAATGCGGCGCTACAATAATATTATGTGTCCTTTTTGTAATGCAGCTGAGCTTGGTTTGAAGTGTGAGTTTCTTCTTTGTGCGTAGCTTTGAATGTGTGTGGATGTCATCTTGTTTTAACATGCTCATTTGTGAGTTTGGATGCATTTGAGGTCGCATCTGTGCGCCTGTGTTCATTTGTGTGGATACTATACTTGCATGTGTTTATTGTGCAAATGTGTGAGTATGGATCTGTGTGTAATATTGTGTTCGTGTGTTTGCCATGTGACTGTGTGTGTGTACCTCTGTATGAATATTTACATTTTGCTCTTGTGCATTTTTGTGTGTCTATGTGTGTGCTGTGGAGCCCTGAGAACTTGGCAGTGTGTCAGCAGTGTGCTCCATCAGTGAGGGGGAGCTGCTGTGTTTCTCTGCCCCGTGCTGGATCCCATTTCAGCCTGACACAATCCCACAATCCCACAGCTCTGAGCTCTCAGCTGCAGCCTCCACAGCACCAGCGTTAACCCACCCAGATCACTATTTAAGCACACCAGGATCTGACCGCTGTCAGCATTTACAGTGGTGCTCTAACAAACTCATTGTACTGAAATTTGGGTGGAAGGAGCCTACAAAGTGTACAGTATGTCTGTTTTTATACACTGAAAAAAGTATAACCTTGCTCAAACTAAAAAAAATGATATCCAGATATCACATCTAAAATATTTGACTTCACAGAATCTAAACTGAGTAACTTCTTATGACCTGATTATTTTAAGTTGATGTAAACAATAATACTGCACTTGACTCAACCTTAATTCTTTGCCTTGATCCAAATTATTTTCTTAACATTTTAGTTATTGAACCAAACTAATACATTGAAATTGAACCAACCTAATGTATTCACTTTAACTAAATTAACTTGAATTGTTTGCATTGACACCAGTTAAGTAATTTACATATAACTATATTTTTCACATTCTATTTGACTTAACTCCAAAAATAATTTGTTTCCCACCTTATAAACTCTTTTAAAAAAAGACACTTGGCCAACAGATAACGTTAAATGTATTTATTAATCTTTAACATATATGAACCATATGCAACATATTAACATTAGGCAATCGGCCTTCATTTGTTTTAATTTAAAAGAGGGCATGTGAGTAACCCTGGACTATGAGATGCTGACTAAATTGATACACTGTATAACACTGTATAGCATACTTGTAAAAGGTTAGAAAATAAATGTATTATTATTCATGGTCATAACGTTTCCGGTAAATGCTAGCTAGCTAGCCTGCTACTGCCAACTAGCTAGCCAGCTACTGCCAGCTACAATCATGCCAGCTATGCCCCATTGAAGTACTTAAATTGGGCTATTCTTTGCAATTTTGACAACACAAAACACTAAAACTTTAATTATCAGCAACTGCTTTGCTACTTGTGTTTATTTTTGGACGAAATCCACCCAGGATGTAAACGATATTCACGATGTCAAATGGTGCGTCTGGCCAGCATGCCGAGAGGGAGCTACCGGACTTAACATGTGCTCTGACTGTACAGTGTGCACTGCGCATGCGCAATTCATTTGACTCAAACTAAATTACCTGCAGGTCATGAAGAAAAAATTATAATTTGAGAGAAACCAAAAACTTTGTTTTGGGTCCTTTGGACGTATATTTAGTTCAGTATAAATCAAACTTGATGTCTCTAAATACAAAAATAATTAGTTTCACAATCAGATCAATAATTTTATCTTGTTTTAAATGGCATTTATTAGTTTGAGTGAACAACTGCATGTTACACTTTTTTCATTGTAGCCACACTTACTGAAACATCCAGGCCATCAGATAAGTGTGATGATACCCGTTAAAGCAGCTCTATGTAGTTTTGGAGAATAAATTCAAATACAGAATTTTTATATTTCCTATATTAATGAGGTAATAATGCAAACTCAGAAATATTTATTTATTCGGTTAATACACAAGCTGTTTTCAACATTTTTTGAAGCTAGAAAGGTGGCAGGGTCTGCCATATATAAACAAAGTGAAACAGTATAAATTGTGTTGTCCATTAAGGTCAGTGCGTTTATTCTGTTAATTCAATCATGGAAAGAAAGAGAGTTGATTATTTAGTTTGTTTAGGCAGAAAAAAATGTGCAGGAAAAGAATTATGGAGATAGAGCGATATAGAGATTTAGTCATTGTTTGTATTTCCTAAAATCTTTTTTTTCTTGTCAGTGTCTTGTCTTAAAATAAAGGCTGCTGGTGAATGTTTTTTCACAGTCTTTGTTGATGAAGTTAAGACTACATGTATAAAAAATGTTGAGTATTCATGTAATCTTTTGTAGGGAAATATCAAAATTGCTTTTGTGTCAAGATGCTGGGTTTTATTGTTTCCTTTCCGGTTTTATTTTTAAACCATGCGCTTGTGTGTCTCTTCTTGCTTTTGTGTGTTTCCCCTTCGTTACCTCACCAGACCTCTTCCTTCCTCACTCACCTCACCTGTTTCTCGTCACCTCATTAGTGTGTCTGTACACTGTTAGCAATTGATGTAATTTCTACAGTAAATCTTACAACAGTTTATTGTATTTGCGTTTTTACTGTAAGTGGCAATGCACCATGGGAAATGTATGGACAGTCCTTTATTATTATTGTAACTTCACTGTACAAGCGGAGTTTTACACTGGTTTTACAGCCTCCGCGTTGCATCATGGGATCGCTGCTGTCTGAATTTTGAATTTGTAGGCGCGGTTAGTTCTCAACGAACATTTTGGGACGAAGCAAACATTCAAGAAGAACAAAAAAAGAAGAAGCTAACATTCTGGGACGAAGGTAACTTATCGTCATGTAACTTACGGTTAGACTAACATATATATTTTTATATCATAGATATAACTTTATTAGTTCTGCTTATCTCAGTGGGTGGTGACGGTTTCGTCTGCTTTGATTAACGTTAGCTGACATAAAGTCAGCCGCCCCCTGGATTTGTACACACAGCCTTTCAACACTGTTTTACAGCTCTTCTAGTCACGGTAAAAATTTCATTTTTTGGTACATAGCTAATCTAGATACACTTAAGGGGTGGATGCTTAAGTGTCTTTTATATTTAGTGACACATAACGTTACACATAAAAGGGCGGACATTGGTGGCTGAAGAAGCAAACGTCAACGTTCCTCCATCAGTCCATTGAAATCAGGTTTGTACCGGTAGTTGCTAACGTTAGCTAGCTTGTTCACAAAAGTTGAGGCTATTTTTAATCTGCCTGAAGTAAATTCAACATGGTTCTTTCACTGGTTGGATTGATTGGCCAGCTAGCTCAACTGATTATGTTTGTAAGCTAGCTAAACTGTCTAATCTTAAACTGAACTGCGCATGTGCATCTTAAAAAATGTGCTTGTCGTGAAACGGTCTCTTCTCAACTTTGTTCGCTTGCTGAAAGTCCGGTGTTCTGTGGAAAGATTTTCATTGCGCTCTTGACCTCTGAGAAGAACGTCACGTCTGCCTCCTGTCAGTGGAAGTTGGCATGTTAGCTGTTAGTTTAAAGAGGTAACTTGTATGTTTGCTATATTCTTATAACTTTTAAAGCCTATATCAAGACTAGATTTTACAACATCTTATATATTTCTATCTTGTTTTTTGTCCGTTTTGCTGTTTTGGCGAACATTTTGAGAAATCCACCACGTGTGGTGAGGGTGAGCTCAACCAGCAGCCAACTGGCTGCTTAGCTAGCAAGCTTCACACAGTAACAGTCCAAAATGTTTCTTTGCAAGTTAAGCACGTTTGGAAAGGAATTTAACAGAGTTGGTGAGTTTACTCAGCACATTAAGTTGCATAGCAATAGTGCAAATTACAGATATCAGTGTGGTGTGCCTGAATGCTCCAGACAGTATGTTAAAATTTCTGTTCTTAAAGCTCACATGTACAGAGACCACAAAGCAGACGATTCCTTTTGAGGAATAGTCAGCAACCATGTACTCCTATGCAAATGTGACTTTTATGCAGTAAGGTGTGAAACAACATCTTTACTAGTTTGTCACTTGAGGTCACATTTGCGTGAAGGATGCCTGGATGACCTCCATGTCTTGGCCCAACATTGGGGTCTATAGTGTTTTGGGGACACCTCAAGAGCAGTTTGTTTGCATGAGGCATGATGATCTACTGGATTATTATCCTTTGCCAGCCTACGAAATGTGTGACATTACAATGATCTGTCTCCATTACTCCTTTGCAGAGACATGGCTGCAGCACAGGAGGAGCTCAGGAGGGCTATCCTGGCAGTACTTCCGGACCTCCCTGCAGACACACTAACTACCTTGATGGCAGGCCTGGAGGAACTTGGTGTGGAGAACAAGGAGGACATGAGCCTTCTAAGTGAAGAAAACCTTCTGCCCTTTCTCCGTGTGGTCCAGTGTAGAAAGCTCCTCCGTGCCTTTTCATCTCAAGGTAACCGTAGGTTGGGTGATTCGGGTTGTGTTGTGCGTTTCCGGGATGGGGGTGGTCGTCTGCATAGTGTGTCTATCAGCACACAAAGCACTTTTATACTTTGTCCTCACTAATGATTTAACTGTTTTTAATTCTATGTATATTAGGCTACACATAGAAATGTTCACAGTTGAACTCGTAAACCTAGGGTGCGTTCATAAATTCACTCCGAGCACGCTCTGCCACACTATTGATGGTTCGGAAACTGCGCCTAGAGTTAATTTATGAACGCACCCCTAATCTCTTAACTATGCGATCTGTAGACTACTTTTATGGTGCCACTGACATCATTGTTCCACCATCATACCCTCTCCACCATAGCCACCCCATCAAAGCCGCTTTTTATGCCAGGTAAAAATGAATTTATTATGGAGCCTTACTAGCCTTTTTCATCAGCTATGCCCCAAGTGTGCTTTGTGTTATGTAGCTTAATGTGTTCTTTGAATTTAGGATTGTGTAAGTATTCCAATATGATTGTGGTGATGGTGTGATTTTTTTTATTTTTTAATATTTTTTTTATATACTGTATGATTGTGGCGTGATGTATTAACTGATGTGTTTGGCAGATTGTGAATCCACTTTCATTCTGAGTAGAGTAGAACTTGACAGCTTTTGGGGCAAGTTTTCTTGTTTCGTTCTTTACTCAACTTACCCATGGTTGTGGTTTTTATTCTCCAGCCCTCTGCCACGGCTGCCGATATCGAGAGAGCTGTCACCCTGCCAAGCACACCTCGATTAGTTGTACCAGGTATAATCTTCCCTTATTTTGTAGAAGTTAATTCTTTAATGAATTTATGTGGTTGAGGGAGGACTGTTGCGCTTAAAAAATGTCTTTCTTTGAGTTGTTGATGGAGGGTGCAGTGGTCAAAAGAGATAATAATGTTCAAGTGGAGGTGTGCGAGTCGTTTTCCACTTGAACATTAATGAATTCATGTTAGGTGGCTCTAGTGTGTTGTGCAGCTTTTAGTTATCATATTGTTCATGGGTTTCAGGAGAGATACTGCGCGGCGCAGACACGTGGATTATGTCCATGGAAGAAGCATGTGTGATGGGGCCCCACAGCAACCTCCTGCATGGATTGGGAGCAGTCTTCGCTGCCTATTATGTCTTCAACTTGCAGTATCCAGCAGAAGCCGCAAGCACACTTGAGTTCATCCAGAGGTGTGTTTAAACATGGCACTGTCATGAATCTGATCATAGCCATGTGATCTTTCTGTTTGTAAACAATGCTCATGAATTTATACCTGAAAATAGAACTATCCCTTCACATCTAATAGTCTGCTCATTTGGGAAATGGCTGAGATAATTATGAAAGTAAATTGAATGAAAATAATCATTTAAAAATATACAGTAAAATATACATTTAAAAATATGATAATAAGAAATTAGATTTTACCGATGCAAAGCTTTTAAAGGGAGATGCATCACATTTTCAGCCCGATTTCTATCCGATGTACACCACTCCAACTGGTGCACTCGCATTGCTGACCCTTGCATCGATGCAGTAATGCAAATCGGTGAATCGTGCCAAGCCACACACACTCATATAGCCTACACCAACTCAGTCTCACACACACAGACACACACTCATATAGCCTACACCAACTCAGTCTCACACACACAGACACACACTCATATAGCCTACACCAACTCAGTCTCACACACACAGACACACACTCATATAGCCTACACCAACTCAGTCTCACACACACAGACACAAACTCATATAGCCTACACAAACTCAGTCTCACACACACACACACACACACACACACACACACACACACACACACACACACTCATAGCCTACACCAACTCAGTCTCTCACACACACACACACGCACACACTCATATAGCCTACACCAACTCAGTCTCACACACACACTCATATAGCCTACACCAACTCAGTCTCACACACACACACACACTCATATAGCCTACACCAACTCAGTCTCTCTCACACACACACACACGCACACACTCATATAGCCTACACCAACTCAGTCTCACACACACTCATATAGCCTACACCAACTCAGTCTCACACACACACACACACACACACACACAGCCTACACCAACTCAGTCTCACACACGAACACACTCATATAGCCTACACCAACTCAGTCTCACACACACACACACACACACACACACACACTCATATAGCCTACACCAACTCATTCTCACACACACTCATATAGCCTACACCAACTCAGTCTCACACACACACACACACATACAGCCTACACCAACTCAGTCTCACACACACACACACACACACACACACACACTCATATAGCCTACACCAACTCAGTCTCACACACTCATATAGTCTACACCAACTCAGTCTCACATACACACACACACTCATATAGCCTACACCATCTCAGTCTCACACACACACACACTCGTATAGCCTACACCAACTCAGTCTCAAGGCCCCCACACACCGCCCAGACGTCCAACTGCCTTATCCGACCACTCTCCGACCACTCCGTTGCCTCTTGTCTGACCCGTTCGGCAGAAAAGGTGCATTGAACACACCGCTTCGACGTGCTGCCTACGCCACAGTAGCGTGTACGTTCTGCGCTTGCGCGAGATGCAATAAGCGGGTGGCGCTTGTGTTGTGAGTTGTAAACGAGAACCTTATGCACGCAACTCTCTTTACTTTCGATCAAAACGAAACTTAACTATTTCCGATAAAAAACAGCTGCATACTAAACATGCAGCGAGGCATTACCAAACTTACACAAATTAATTCGTCCTGAACGGACGTAACAACTAGTCTGGTGCCACTACTGCAAAACATGAAAACGGGGAATGACGGAACGGAGTGCATAGAAAAACAAAGCGCACACAGTATTCCGTCACTCCCACACACCGCGCTGATTCGCCAGCACACCGCCAATCAGAACGGCCATTCAGCTGGCACACAACCAATCAGAGGATCCAATGGCTCAGACGTCCGACGGCCCTCCTCCTCAGACTTCGCATGCACAGTCGGATCCGACAACGTCCGCGCGGCTCCGAAAGCTTCCGACGCAGCTGAACACACCAAAATATTTGTTCCCGACCTCGTCCGAGCCTCTCCAAACGCTTCAGACGTCCAACGGTTGGGCTGGTGTGTTCCTGCCTTCACACACACACTCATATAGCCTACACCAACTCAGTCTCACACACACACACACACTCATATAGCCTACACTAACTCAGTCTCACACACACACTCTCATATAGCCTACACCAACTTAGTCTCACACACACACTCATATATCCTACACCAACTCAGTCTCACACACACACTCGTATAGCCTACACCAACTCAGTCTCACACACACACACACACACACTCATATAGCCTACACCAACTCAGTCTCACACACACACTCATATCGCCTACACCAACTCTCAGTCACACTCACTCACTCACTCACTCACTCACTCACTCAATCACTCACTCATAAAGATCCCTTAATATTTAATGTCATGGTTATGACCATGTCATATCAGTTTTAAATGTTACCTGATAAGTGTGTCTGTGTGTGTTTTTTTCCCCCCTGTTTTCAGATCCTTTTGCGGCATAAATCCCCAGATGGGCAGCAAGGCAGAGAAAAAACGAGGGCTGAACGCACCAGTTTGCACTCTTTTGAGAAAACTGCTGGATTTTGAATTGGTGGGTAGGGGACATTAGTGGACAGGGGACATGTCTCTATCAGCAAACTTGATCACAATGTTGGATTGATGTGCTTGAAGAGGCTGAACATCCCTCTTTTGTTAGACTACTCATGTTTTGATATCTGAAATATGTTTGTCAACTCATGTTCAACCAGTTTGGTACAGTAATAGCAGCAGGCCTGCAGAGAAAGGAATCTATGATTTTGTCCCATCCGAGCAGTCCTTTTTGTCTCTATTTTTGTATTGCATTGTATTGTATTTGTATTTTTTGCACAAAACCAGGCTTGTTTCAGCCATTTGTTACTAAAACAATCTTGGTACATACAGGCACATTGAATTTTACATGTTAAAAATTGTTGTTGAAAATAATTAATGATGAAGGATTGTTTGTGCATTGTGCACTCCGTTTTCTCTTCAATTTTAAGAGAAAATAAAATATCAAACAACAAAAATACCACTTGTTTTGTTTTTCTTTGCAGAAGTCTGAAAGAGGACATTTATCCATGTTACAGCATTTAATTGTAATATTAACAATATCCTGTCCTGTGAAATTACAGGAAATCCCTAAAATTACAGGAAATTCCTGGCTACTGAGTTGCTGTAAATATAACATTTTGCTGTAATATTTACAGTATTTAATCCTGTGAAATTACAGGAAATTACTGGCAAATTCCAGTAAATGTACACGATTGTATTGTAATTAATTACAGTAGGATGTTGTATTAAGTACAGTACCTTGTTGTAGATATTTTACAGTAACAGACCTGTATCCTGTTTACAGTGAATTTATGGCAATTATTAGCCAGGAAATTCCTGTAAAATTACAAGAAATTTCTAACAGTGTAGTCTTTGTCGTCCCTCTTGTCTTTGTCAGTTTGTTTTGTATTGTCCTCAGTGTTGTTCCCGGTCACTCCGTCTGTCTGTCTTCTCCCATGTTACCCCGTCTTAGTCCGTCTTTCCTCCAGTGTCTGCTTGTGTTCCCAGTTTGATATGTTTCAGGTTTTGGTTTCTTATTTCTTACTTTTTGATTTGAACTTTTTCTTTGCACTTTGTTAGTGCCTTTTAGTTTCTTCGGTTGTGTCTAGATCCCTTGCCTTTTGTACCCATTCGGTTTTTTATCATAAAGCTCACTTTTTTGTTCTCCATTTCCTGCCTCCTGTGTGTGTATGTCTGTGTGTCCTAAAATATAACCTGACCGTACCATTTTGCACGTAAAAGATTATGGTAAAGATGAAAGAAAATGTAGAATAGCAGTCCACTATCAATTTGCCATGACTGTTATGTGACACCCATAAGCTCTTTTGTTTGTAAAAAGCAAACACGGTGCTTAGCTCTGGTTGAAACTGCTGCTTTTTGTTCTTTAAATGGCTGACTTCACCAGCTGAGTCCTTGAATAGTTCGTTTTGACATGAAGAGGTTGGCCAAGTGAGCCCTCTCATCAGTGTTCATGTGCATCAACAGCAGCAGCTCTCCTAGATGGACCCTCACAAGATGAGTATTGATTGATTCTTTTCAGAGTAGTGGTGATAATGTGACAAACAGCAGTCATTTCCCACTGAAACATCACTTTGGCCCACTAGCGAAGCCTTTATCACAAGCGTATCAGAGCCTTCCTGGAAGTGCTCTTCCGGCACTGGAGACCCGTCAGACCAATGAGCCAGTGGATCAAATGACACTTTGAAAACTGTCTTAATGATTTTTTGTCACGGCTCCAGAAAGTGGCTGTGACATGTTTTGGTCGGTAACAGCAGAGAAAAGTAGTGGAGACTGTGATTCGTAATGTGCTTCTGGTTGTCATTTTTCAGATGCTCTGTAAAAATTCTAATTAAAGTATTACATTTACAAATTGCTTACTTGTACTGACTCAATCACTTACTGCATCTACAGACTCATATTTCTGTTAAAGTCCGTTTAAAGCAAATTCAGCCATTTTCTTCTAAATACATTAAATAGGTCATAAATGTATTTCCTTAAAACATGTCAAAAGCCATTCAACCATTTAGAATTTAATTGTGGAGCTAGGCTCACAAACTGTGTTATGGGCGGGTCAGAAATCTAACGCGGCCATGATTTGCATAAACCCGGCCCTGCTGCGGAAGCGGTATAAATACATTCAGGGCATTAGCTTCGGTTTTTCCGCTCACTCTTGAGTCTTGGATAGCATCTCTTAGAATAGTTTGCAGCTAGCTAACCAGTCAACCAGTCAGCTAAACAATCATGTCTCCATCACATCGCTCGTGCATCTTTCCTGGATGCCACAGTGTGCAGGGTACCAGTGCTGTTAGCTTATTTAAGTTTCCTAAGGAACACAACGTAAGGAAATGGTGGATTGATTTTGTCATGAGGAGCTACTGAGAGAATTGAGAGTTCAAAATCACCACCAACACCCGTCTCTGCAGTGTCCACTTTACCCCCGATAGTTACAGCAACTGTCACCAGGTAAAGTCTGGATATCTGAGGAGTCCGTTGACGCTGGTCAGTAGGACCAAACCGACACTCTCCTTCCCCGGCTTGCATCCTCCCGTACCGCCGACAGCGGTGATGGTGCTACCATCATGGCCACCGGCAATATGTGCCCGCCTGCGACTCTCTCTGTTGCGCCGACAGCAGGTGCTGTCATCTCTGCTGCCGGCATTATGTGCCCGTCGCGGTTGTCTCGTCCCGCCGACAGCGGATGCTCTCATCTCTGCCGCCAGCATTATGTGCCCGCCTGCGACCGTCTCCATCCCGCCGACAGCGGATGCTCTAATCTGCGCCGCCGGCATTATGTACCCGCCAGAGAGTGTAAGTGTGTGCTTATGTATGTTATAAATATTGTACATTTGGGCAATTAAATGCATTTTGCTGAAGGTGTAAATCCTGAAAGTGATTTTACGTTGTGCATCCTGTCATGCCCATGTAATGTTAGCAAATGTTATTGCATTTAATCATGACATGATTTGGCCTCATTCCCTGAGTGGAGTCCATCTGACAGCACAATGATAATCCACAGGTAATATTTTATGTGCACCAATATAGCTATGACAAGGAATTATATGTAGACTGGGGTTTTACGTTTTTATATAATTAGCTTTTTTTTTTTTATCTTTCAAATGTGGCTCAGTGGTCAATGACACATGTTTCTGTGGTGTGACAAACTCATAACACATATTTATTTCTGCTTTACACGGACTTTAAAGACATTTTTTACCCTGGATACAAGCGGCCGAAATGAGTTTCTTCCGCAGGGTGGCGGGGCGCCCTCACAGATAGGGTGAAGAGCTCTGTCACCTGGGAGGAGCTCGGAGTAGAGCCACTGCTCCTCCACATTGAGAGGAGCCAGCTGAGGTGGCTCGGGCATCTGTATTGGATGCCCCCAGGACGCTTTCCTCTGGAGGTGTTCCTGGCATGCCCCACAGGGAGGAGACCCTGAGGAAGACCCAGGACACGCTGGAGTGACTATGTCACTCGGCTGGCCTGGGAACGCCTTGGGATTCTCCCGGTGGAGCTGGAGGAAGTGTCCGGGGAGAGGGAAGTCTGGGTGTCCCTGCTCAGACAGCTGCCCCTGCGACCCGGCCCCGGATAAGCAGAAGAAAATGGATGGATGGATGGATGGACATTTTTTACACCATTTCTTTGATGCTTTCATGGGTGCAATGCTATCATGCTGCCATAAATTAGTCTGCAGACAAACAGATACCTGGCAAAATACTCCAAATCCAACAAAGGGGGTCTCAAGGAACTCATTTTCCCAAGATGTCACATAAACACAAATTTACAAACTGAAAACATACCAGCTGATGCCGTCCTTGCTGGTGAAAATGAAATTAATTCCAAGAAACAAATGTGACATCTGCATCCATCTTGTTTTGTCTGGCCAACAGTCAAACAGTCAAAACCTCTAAATAGTCTACTTATAATAATATAAAACAAAATAGCAACTCATCCCATTTCACAAGTCGGAACCTCTTTATGTTAGTCTTAAAGCCATTTTTGCGGTGACTCAATCAATCTTTTATCAAGATGGTTTACAATTTCCTGTTGATCAACTATTCGATTAGTCAGTTAGTGAAGTACTAAAATGTAACCTGGATAGCATGATTTCCTGTGTCTCAGCAGATCAGGAAACAGACTGAGGATGTGAATAACTCAAGCTCTTGGTTGGAAGCTGCAAGACTGATATTTTACTCATATTAAAAGTAGCAAATTGTCCTGTTGCTGTTGGTGGTGCTCTTTTTTTAACCTATTCCAACAGCCTGCAAGTCAAAGCTAATAAAGCATTCAGAAATATGACCCTTGTATCATAACCCTGCTCATTTAATATACAGTAATCGTGTTGAGGGAGCCAACCTGCTGCAGACAGAGACAGTGCTACATCAGCCCTGTGTGTGTGTCTTTGCATGTGTGTGCATGCGTCTCTCATCTGTGTGTGTTCATCTGTGCGTGTCTATGTGCTCTAAATGCTGATTGATGTATCTCTGGCTTTGTCAGCCCTTTGGCATAGGTGGAACAGGTGTGACTCTGCCACAGAGCATGGCTCAGACAAGCTACATCACGGTACAATGAGGTCATTGTGCAACACAAACATTCCTGCACAGGGCCTTCGGACTTTTACAGGCTGGAGGTAGCCGTGTGTGTGTGTGTGTGTGTGTGTGTGTGTGTGTGTGTGTTGCTCCAGGTGAGGGGGATTTGGATCAGATTTGCTGTATGAAAGAGATGTGTGCTCACCAGCTGCGTGTCCCTACACACACTCAAAAAAATGTCTCCAAGGCTCTCGCACACAACCGCAAGCATGCACGCACACACACACACACACACACACACAAACACACACACTTAAAGACACACAGAATGGCTAAGGGACGATTCTCCAGAGTTGCACAATCAGCATCTTGTGTGTGTTATAGTGGGCGTTGGGTTAAGGCTGGCTGGGTTTTTTTTCCGACAGTGTCACTGTTGTCTCTGATACAGTCAGGGCTGTGCTGGTTCCATTGAAGTCCATTAGTACAATATGGATGTTACTACAGCGATGAAGTCATTTGGTCTGACTCAGGCAGCCCATTCAGTGGCATCTGTGATTATTTGGATCCTTGTTGACACTTTAGCCCCTGTGTCCTTACACTGAGACACAACACATAATCTCACTCCTTATTCCTTTTTTCCTCCCTACTCCACATTTTTTCTGATTTCATTCTGGACAAAGGTTGCTAGTTTTGGTGAAGTAAGAGAGGTGGACCATGTGCAGTGCATTTGTGTGTGTGTGTGTGTGTGTGTGACTTTGAGTGTAGTGCTATCCCCAGGGTTGAGTGTCTGGACTGAGTCCCTTCTAGGTGCTTTACACTTTAACCAGCCTTGACATGCACTGTGGTGACATATCTGTACTGCACTCATTGGGAGGATCTGCTTCCTGTCTGTGTGTGTGTGTGTGTGTGTGTGTGTGTGTGTGTGTGTTTGTGTGTGTGTGTGTGTGCATCAGAGTGGGTGTAAGGCTGGAGGCTGACTGCCGGGCTATGCTTGAAAGACTTCTGGCATGTGCTGGTGCCTGCATTTTTCACCCTTGACTGGAAGCATATGCTGTAGCACAATCGAGACAGTGTTAGATCGGCTTGGCGTGAGGGACCAAGGCAGCTTCCTTCACATCTGGCAGTGCTTGGCCCTTCTTCCAGGTGAGTCACGTCCCCTGGGAGGGTGGCTCTGCTGCGGCCCTTGGCCGCTCAGCGCCTGGGCATCTGGAAGTGTCTTGATCTGTCTTGCAGTCACATCTATCTCCACATGCTTTTCCAATTTCATCACCCCCACCACCATTTCCATCTTCGCCACCCCCAGCCACTCACTGACCCCTGCAGTGCACCGATTACCCACAACTCTACTCTCCAGGTGACATGGTTTAGCAAGAGAGATGACCAGAAAGGACAATGATACTGATGCATTGTACAGACATGGAGGCCACAGGATAACTTTTGCTTGAATTTGTGTTTAAAAGGATATTCCGGTGTAAGTTTAATCCATGGTCTAACACACCGTGAAACTGTGTTAGACTCCCTCTCGAGAGATAAAGTTAGCAGACCGCTAATTTACAGAGTTTATCAACCTCAGAAACGACCGCACAACAACGGGAGCGTACCTTTGTTCCAGGGTCCTATGTTCCTCAATCGGGGAACATAGGACCCTTTTTTTAAAAAAAGGTCCTATGTTCCCCGGTTTGTTCATCAACCGGCAACAGCGGGGAACATAGGACCCTTTTTAAAAAAAAACAGCCCTATGTTCCCCGCTTTTCCTTAACGGGTCCAATAATATTAAGGGATTATTTTTTCCACCATAATTTCCATAACTGCTGCATTGTGCGACATCGATGATTTCATTTAATTTAATTTAATTTAATTTTGTTAGGCCTATAATATCGTCAGTTTATTTTGAAAAGTGTTTGGGACAATATCCATATGCTGGAGTGTGTACAGTACAATTATGTGGGCGCCACAGTCTAGTCAAAACTGCGTAGAGGTTCTGCCTCCTGTTCTGGCATTTTTCATGTTTTAAGACAAATAAACCCTAACCCTAACCCTTTGGGTGAACAGCGGGGAACATAGGACCCTTTTTCTAAAAAAGGGTCCTATGTTCCCCGGTTCCATACAAAGCGAGGAACATAGGACCCGGGGAACATAGGGATGATCCCCACGAGAACAATACACTGCAGTAAATGGATCCAAATATAAACCGCCACCAAAAAGCCACAAATAATGCTCAGAACAGCACCAAACTTCAGCAACAGTACAAATAGGGTCTCAGCACATAGTCCGGGGCATTAAAACTCCACTAGCTTAGCTGGATTTCTACTGAAAAGCTGACAAAATTTACCACTCTTCTGCAGCAGCTTCCTGTTGACGGGAAGTCCAGACGAGTCGATTACCGAGTGCAGTAGAGTTCCGCGGCTCATGGATGAAAATGTATGATTATGACTCCATGGAAAAGCAATCAAAGTTCATATGTGTCTTACCAGCCAGTTTATAACAGTTATTATCGAGAGCGGACAGGGAAAAGAACGGAATCGAGCATTTCTAACCACACTCTGTAATCGTCGCGTCAGGACTTCCCCGACCCGGAAGCTGATGGAGAGTTGAAATCTGTTTTTAGCTTCACAATAGAAATCCAGCTAAGCTAGTGGAGGTTAGATGCCCCAGACTATGTGCTGAGACCCTATTTGTACTGTTGCTGAAGTTTGGTGCTGTTCTGAGCTTTATTTATGGCTTTTTGGTGGCGGTTTATATTTGGATCCATTTATTGCAGTGTATTGTTGTTGTGCGGTCGTTTCCTGAGGTTGATAAAACTCTGTAAATTAGCGGTCTGCTAACTTGATCTCTCGAGAGGTAGTCTAACACAGTTTCATGGTGATTTAGACCATGGATTAAATTTACACCAGAATATCCCTTTAAGTTGGGAACATTTAGGATTTCTGGTGTGTTCCAACTTCATACATCTTATGTTCATAGTTTTTACCATAATTCCTACTGGTTATGATGATTTTTGGGATAGCAAGAAACAAGCAGATGGCAGTTAAAATGTATTTGGAAGAGAAACTAAGATGAACAGTAAAATTTGCAATTTACAGACCGACTTCTTGGTGATTTACCTCTAGATAACGTGGCTTAACTTGAGGTCGTCCAGACAGTGATCTAATACTTAAAAGTGGAGTTTAAACAGTGCAGACTGATTGGTTAGTCAGAACAACCAGAGTTGTCTCATCTTTTGATGTAGAATGTTTGTCTTACGTTTCTTAACCAAAGTTTGTTTTAAAGTTGTAATAAACAACCATGTGTGCGCTGTGTGTTGCAATGATGTGGTCTTGCAAGAAAGTGAGTGCAGCATAAAACAAGTAACCATGGGTAACATACAAGTTCAAAGGGGATAGGGCTCAATAGCAGCTCTCTTTTGGTCTCCTCAAACACCTGAGGGATATATCCAAGTCTTTAGCAGCTAAATGCTTCATTATGTTCACCAGCTAGTTGCTAGATTAGTTTGTCTGCAGTTTGGTGCTGGGCTGGTAGTGCTAGGTTTATCATAGTTTTTTACACTGAAAACAACTGCCTCCTACTCTTATGAACAAGTTGATGTGGGGTAAAACCAACTCCAGACCTCGCTAAAACAGTCTTTAGCATTTGACCCATTGTTTGGGTAAAGGTATTGATTACTGCAGCATTGAGTCTGCAGCACTGCAGCACAAAGTGTGTAAGGATCACCTAACATCACCGTCACTTATATGTTGTAACTTTTATGTCTGCTTTCTACATATCCAATAGGGAGTGTCAGAATTATAAGTTTTTTTTAATTAACAGTTTTTCCTCCCATAAAAGTAAATAAGCCATCCATTCCCCCCCCCCCCACACACACACACACTCACTCTCTTATATTGCATGCAAAGAGCAAAGAGGAGGGAAGAAGAGGTAGAGCGGGGACAGCTTTCCGCCTGACCCTTAAACAAGAATGTCACAAGCAGCCTGGGTAATTATGTCCCTTGGCCTGATGGCTGTTGGAGAGGCCCAGCTGTGTGTGAGTGTATGTTAGTCTGGGGAGCGGGGGGGTCGACTGATGGGAGTTGCATGTGTCAGAGCGGATTGATCATGACACAAACAGATGTATGTTGGCGGAAAACATATTGGTGTCCGTGTGGAACGGGTCTATCCTGATCATTAAAGAGATGGAAATAAACATCTTGCTCTGATTAATGGTGGCCGTCCCAGTGGACTTGTCAGTCATACAGTGCCACACCATGCTGAGGCCGTACATATGTGCGTACAGATTTTACTTTTACATAAATTAGTTCCTGTGTAGGAACTGGTGAGCCAAGCAGCAGCTGTAACCTGTATTTGTTGTCTGTTTTTTTTGTAGATGTACAAATAGAGATCTAGTATAATAGCAAATGTGTTTTATTTTCTTCTTCTCTTATTGCAACCATATTCTCCCTGAACAGCTTCTCTATATTTCACAATCTCTCCGTCTCAAACACCAGTGCACGCACTAACACACACACACGCACACACACCCACGCACACACACACACACACACACACACACACACACACACACACACACTCTCTCTCTCTCAGAGGCTATTTAGAAAGGAATGCTCCCGGAGTCTCACATTTCACTAAAGAAGCAAAAAAAAGAGGGAGAGAATAAGCAACATCAAAATTTAGGTAATATTTAAAAAAAAATCAAGTGGAGGCACATTTTGGTCCTTGAGGTTGTGGTATGCCTGCATGTGTTTGTGTGAATGTGCGTCATTTAAAAAATGAACTACCAAATTGCATGTGATGCTGAATGTAATTACAGGCCAAGCATCTGGAGGACTAATGAAGTCAGCTCTTTGATTCACTGAGTCTTGATTGGCAGTGGGTATGCCACATTGTGTGTGCGAGAGAGACGTCTTTCTTTTTCATTGTCTTGGAGAGACAACCTGGTTTCTGGGCCCTGTAAGAGAGTGTCAGTATTAAATAGAGAGACTGGTATTGTGGTAAACAATCAAGCACACACTCCTGGGAAACTGTCTCTTTGTCTGCTCATATAGAGGGCCTGAAAAACATCTGCCCTGACTTTAAGCCAGAAAAACAAAGGCAAAATTGGCTGCGTTGAGTCCTGCATATGCCCACTGAAAATGGGACTTGTATACTCATAAGTTTATCTGAAGTCTTCAGTTCTGCACCGCCAGCCTTCCTAATGAGGCACCTCTCCTCTCTTATGTTGAAATGATAGCCTCAGAGAAGATTTTCTGTGCGTGCGCCATGTGAGCATCGATCAGCCCAGACTTGTAAAACAGCTTCCACAGTCCAATTTCTACCTTGCTCTATTCATTTCAAATTGCCTCACTGATGCCATTTTGTATCAAGCTTGGTTGGAAGAAAGACAAGCATTTCTGAATCAAGGTAGTACACTCACTCAATCAAACATCCTGTATCTTGGAGTTTCTCTGGATTTGATGTTTTTAATATGTTTTTCTGTTATGCCACTCACTGCTCATACAAACTAAATGTGAAAAGCACTGCTGTGTAACATTGTACCCAACAGGACTTTTAAAGCCAACAAGAATCTGTTAGCAACAGTTTTGGTTTGCTTTTATCATATAGAGTTAATTGAGTCAATGCTGTTCTTTTAGTCTGTAAGAGCCTGATCTGATCAGGCAGCTGTCTAGGCTTTGACAACACAGAAGCTCCAAACAAGGGAAACGACGGTTACTTTTCTGATATCTTAGGTTCAGCTGACTGAATGATGATCAAGTGCTGCTTGACAGAGACGGATGGAAAAATATTAACCAACCAACAGCCTTAACTTCAACACACGTTGTAGCATTGTGCCTGAGATGGAAAGTAAAATTAGCGCTGACACCTGGATGTTGTGCTCACATCACAGCCAAGCTGAGCTGGAGGCGTTAAATACCTGTGACTACTGCAAGGTTTATTGACCCGGGAGTAAATCCTGATAATATACATTCACATTGCACACAAGGGCCAGAGGTAAGTGGGCGTTAGTCGATTTTGTGGCTCGCGTGAAATAGGTATTTGATTCAAGCAACCACTGTTTGTTTTTTTTTCTTATGATCAGTGTTAGTTTCTTTAACTATGAACTTTAGCTTTTCAGCCCTTAAAGTGGAAATTGCAGATTGGAGACCCAAGTAAAAAAAACTAGAAAAAAACTAGATTTTATACCCTCTACACCCTACAGTGAGTCATTTTTATAAGAACATTTTCCTTCTGGGTCTAAAAATTCAAATCACTTGTGACATAACATGAGCGAGTCCGGCTAAGAATTACATAAAGAAATGGATGTAACTAAATGCTTGTTACTTTTGGAGGTTGTAAACTTGCTCATGCACATAAAAGACCAAAAACTTATAATCATGATTCTGTAGGTGTCCAAGAGACCAGATACAGAACAGATAAGGCTTAGAAAACACAACAAAATAATAACAGAAATTGAGTAGGAGTGTGAAGAGACCTTTTCCTCTGGTACTAGCAGAAGTATTGTTACTGACCCAGAACATTAACTAATGTGCAACTATTAGCTTGTTTCAGTTGTAAATTGCACATCAGATTAAAACTCCACACTACGTTTAATGTGTTGTAAAATTACCACAAGGGAGAGAGATAATCTATTCTTCTGTTGAAATGTCTGATTTGCTCTACATTTAGAATAAAGCACAAACTGTAGCTGTATTCAGCAGCAGTATCTCTTGATAATAAGATTATGTTGCACAGTTTACAGGCAGGATGTCTGGTGGGCGTATGGTATCAGGAAGCTCTTACATCCTGTGTTGTGTGCCAGTGAAGTGCCAGTCAGTAAAATTATTAACACAAATTAAGGGTCATAAGGTTTAACATTAATGAAGTAAAGATCACATAGGCCTTTATACTGTACACTGTAAATCCTGCACTAATGGTCAGGTCTGCATGCAGCAGCACCTAGACCATTAACAAACATGTCTTAAAACATGAAAGCTATTAATTATAGGAATAAATTAGCATTCTTAAAGTAATTTCAGTTAAGTCAGTAAGGCATATTCAGTACAAACTTAAACTAACTCAACCACCAAAACATGACATTGGAATATTTTAAAAAAATATATACTTATATGTTGATTTCACAAATGTACAGTATGTGATTAAAAAAGCAAATCGCCATTCTTTCTATTGCTGTTCAATCTTCATCATTTTAGCAACAGAAACTATTTAATTATCACCTGGCTCTACATCAAAATACACACAGACCATCATTTTCAAAATGACCAGAATTTAAAAAATTAAACAACAAAAATGTTCAAAGGAAGGAAGAAAAGAGAAAACCTATAAAAACAAAACAACAAATGTAGTTAATCGCTCTTTAGTTTGTGGCCCGGCTGATTACTAAGCCTAACCAAAACCTCTCTTACCACGACTTACCTATTTATAACATTCTCAACCTGAAACCTGGAAACAACAATAATTTGTGCTGATTTTACACTCATATTCTGTGTTAAACTGTGAATGTGGTGTGAGACAGAGCTTCAGTGCTTCTGGCGGAGTGTGGAAAGGGAGGCAGGAGCAGTGAGGACAGGAAAGCTCTTTGGTGATCTGCAGTATCCTGCTATCAGAGGCTTCATGATGGCAAACGTATGCTGGGGAAAAATGTTCTCTATAATGTGACAGACCTTAACATCATGGCAACCTCTTAGCTGCCATCATGGTTGAAATGAGAAGCCTGTAGTGAACGCAGATCATGCAGAACACAAGTGGTAAATATATATGTGAATAACTCCATAAGAAGAGACAACGTATAAGAAATGTATAAAACCAAATTGCAAGTGATGTGTCTATTAAAAATATTGAGTTTAGGATAGACAAATGTTGTTCACAAAATCTGTATTTTCCATTTCTTTTTTCCATTTTATTAGATCAGGAGGCTGCTCCATGATGACTGACAAGGCTAGTTAAGCTCATGCTATACATATTCAAATGATACATCTATAAATCTCCTCTGATAATTTTTTGTGCACTTGAAAGCTTTAAACTAAGTTAACAGTCAGTGCGTTTACATGACACTCAAGAAAACCGAATTACTGTGTTAGTCTGACTATGATCAGATCTTTAAGATGCATGTATACACCTTTGTCTGACTAAAATCGGACCGGATCGGATTTCTCATAGTCGCATTACACTATGTAGATTATTCGATTGAAAGTCGCATTACTCCTGCATGTATACGTTTCCAGCGGATCGGATCGGATTTTGCGTTCTGCGCAGGCGCGAGATTTTTCCCCGGGGCCGTGAGCCGGAAGTAGACGGGCGGCGGCGGCGGCGTCTCTCCTCCGAAATCACGGCAAGAAAGAGCGCCAGAGTGCCCCTAGTCTGTGTAATTATCATGTACAACATATACGAAGTGTACAAAGATGTAGCTTTGTCTCGCTCTTCGTACGCCATCTTTCTTGAATGCCGAGGCAGCTGGTGACGTAAAGAGGTCAGCCGGAGGTGCGCCGTTACCACTAGTTGAAATGGGTACAGCGCCACCTAGCGTACCGGGGTATGACATGCTTTCGGCCAGTAATTCGATTTTCTCACTGGCATGTATACTCGGATAATTGCAGTTGTCCGACTGAGCAGCATAGTCGAACTATGGCTGTAATCTGACTAAGCTGTGCATGTAAATGCACTGAGTGTTTTTTGTGGATTTTATTGCAGTGAACGTTACAAACAAAACTTGACTCATCTCCATTTTGTCAGTGTTAAGGCAAAAATGTAGTAGAAGTGGGTATGTCAATAGTTAAACTGAGTGTATTTTATACCTGCCTTAAATCTTATTTCAGTACTTGCCTTTGTGCCCACCCATCTTTTACCAGCCCCAAGAGTGCAATGGAGTGACGAATGGTGCTGTCAGCTTGTTGTACCGACCCTGACACAGGCCACCATTGCATGCTTTTGGGCCCTCAGGTGCTACTGTGCTCAGTGTCAAGACTCAGCTGCTACAAGTCCCAACACAGCCCTGACACAGCCATGCCACTACACAGGCCCTAAGGTGATCTGTCTCTGTGCTTCCACATGCACACAGACTTCTTAAGCTTTAACTTGAATCATCATCCCCCTGGCAGCAAGGTAGACAAGAGATGGATTATGAAGAGAAGAAATAGTATCTAATAGTGCAAATTCAGCAACTCTGACTCCAATTTACATGATCAAGTGTATCTGAACCAACTCTAAAGTCGATGTATGATATTTAATTGGTAGAAAATAGTTTGTGTTTAATGTAATTAATTCTTCTGTCTATCCCTCCAAACAACAAGTTGTTTCAGTGGCAGGTCTTCATATCCACAAGCTCACTCCTGCCATTGGCTGAGAGCTTCACAATGGCTAATATTGCAAATAATCTTTTCTCAGTGACTTGACAGTGCTCCCTTTCTAGCCTATGGGCCTCTATGGAAGATGATACAATTGTCAATAATGTATATTTAAAGCAAATAAATTGAATTGGCACATCCTTCTGTTTTGGAAGCAAATGGAAGAAATATGCAACTTTTAACTTCTATTTTTCTTATTTTTGTGTAAGAGGAGGGCCAGTTCAGGATTAATCTTGTCATTTTCTCCATTTGTTGAATGATGGAGCAATGTTAACACCCTACGTTTTAACCTTGTTGAAGTTTATGGAAGTTATGAAGTTATGGAATTTTATGACAAACTGAGGCAAATTTTTTAGACTTTTTACTTAAAACCTGTAATGTCAGTGTCATGGTGGATGTAAGCTCAGGGATCATCAATCATGATTTATCCTCTGGTACATTTTACTGCAAACATTCTTGGTTACTTTAGCAGTTTTTTAGATAATGAAGATTTTGACCTGCTTGTGGCACTATGGGAGTAAACAGATCATCAAAATCCTTAAAATATATCATCTTGGCACATGAATGTCTGTACCAAATGTAAAGCCAATCCAATCTCCAATCCTTAATTGACAAAATATAAACTGTAAATTTAATGATTAGAAGATACATTTAAGTCAGTAGGCTTCATCCTCTGGGGACGTGAATGTCTGAACAAACATTCATGACAGTTCACCACCTAGTTGTTTCAGCCTGGACCTAAGTGGTGGGTTGACTGACATCGCCATCGCTTGTTCTGTATCTTAGAAACTGTTCTTACAACTGAATGTGTTTCCTGGCTAGCATTTGCTTTTGGCTAAAAGAGGGCGATGTTCTCTGTTCAGGTCAGAGCGAGAGGCAGCAGATCAAAGATGAACAGAGGCAGGGGGGTTAGATGTAGTGGTGTGTTTGTTTGGACCAGAGTTGAGAAAAAGTGGAAAGTCCAGTGGTGGTTAATTGGTGTGTTTAGGTCTGAGGTCATGAGGGTGGCAACAGGAACACACCGCTCAGCCCTGAGCGGCAGATGGATATATAGCCACCACAGAGATGCTGCTAAATCTAATCACAACTAAACACTATGAAGACACGCACAGATCCTTTCTTCTTCTTTTTCTCCCTGACTCTCTCCTCTTCCCTGCCCCCCCTCTCCAAGCACTTGCTGTGCCCAAAGCCCAGGGGAGGTCACAATGTGTCACAGCAGCAAAGGCTTCCAGATGAACATGTTGGTAAGCCCCCCCTACCTCACCTCTCAGCAGCACCTCCTACCTCTGAAAACACCCTGGAGGCTGTATGACCTGAGGGGTTCAAGATCAAGCAGTAGCAGAGATGATCATGAAATGAAGAACTTTTTTCCCCTCAAAACTTATTCAAAGCCTTTGGGTTTATCCTTATGCTTCTTTAGTTCTGTATTGATAAACCAGCAGAACAAAAAGCTGTCCCTGATGTCCAACTGGCCTGCTGGCTGAAGCATCGCTGCCTATGCATGACTGTACATTTTTATCTCTGTCGTGGATTATTCTGCCTCAAACTGAAGGTTATTCTGCTGAGAGGGGTTGCCAAAATTTGTATAATATAAATCCCATCTGTAGTCCAGCCAGCATCCTACACCTCTGTTATCATAGATACAATGTTATTTGCATACTACAGTCTATGGGAGGGCCTTGTGCCATGTTCAAACTGGACAAAGATAGTGGGATTCATGACAGTGCCTCATAATTGGACTGTTTAGCCAAAAAAGGACTGTACAATAAACATCCAGCACTTTACTAGATTAAGCTGTTCCTTTATTGATTGCCCTTGGGAGAAATTTGCAGGTAAGACAGCAGTACAGAGAGTAAGACTCAAAATAATAGAGACAATAACAGACAGATAAACATCATATACTGTCAATACTCAGATAATGCATTTTTTTTTACTCTAGGAAGAGAAGAATACTTTTTTCTTCCTGGCTGTCTTGCTGTATCTCTGAGCAATAATAAAGTCATGGAATACATGTGCTTCTGTTGTAGTAAACATGTGATTTTATTTTGTTTTTGTGTTAAATCCACATGTAACATAACCAATATCGCAGGACTGTTAGTCTTAAACCATGTGTCCATCCAACTAATTTCAGCATCATGTTGTGGTTGTCTATGATGCAATAGGGGTCGACTGATATTTTTTGTTCAGGGTTGATACCAATACCAATTATTAGTAATCAATTGGTATTTCAAACCAATATGCATTTACAGGAAAAATAAAAGTCTTGATGTTGACATTTTGAATTTCATATACCACAAACTTCAACACAAAGCTTAGTTGAAATCCATTAAAGTATATGTTTAATTAGAATTGAAGAGTTTATAGTTTGGTTTTCCAAAACATAAAAGTGCACTTTAGAATAATTTACTACAAGTATATGCATGAATGTGTTCATCACCGTAACTGATTAAGGGAGAGCTGATGTTAATTGGTTTTATACTGCTGGAAAGATTAATCTATTATATATAATCACTCATCTCCTCTACACTGCATGTGTGTTTGTGTGTGTGTGCACACCTGTGTGTAATGTGAGTGGAAAAAAATGTCCCACTTCGGGTTTAACATAGTATATAAAAAAAATAAATAAATAATAGCACATTGCTATCATGCTATTGCATCACTAGCAAAGTAACTAATGATTAAAGTCATCAAATTAATTTAGTGAAATAAAAAGTACAGGGCTCCAGACAAACCTTTTTACTAGGAGCACAGTGGCCCCTAACTGAACATTTTAGGAGCACAGTCACTTTCTCTGCCATGTCTCTGTGCACTTCAGTGTCGATCGGCTATTACTCTTGTTCTGTGTGACCTATCAAATAGTGTTGCCAGACATAAAGTGAGACAACGTAGCTAAATACAGACAGAGAGGCAGAGACTGCTGCAGAGCCAAAGTAGCCTACTATTACATGAATGTTTATTGGAAAAATGACGGATATAGTTGGTCAATCTTGTAATGCAGACTGAAACACTTCAATTTAACATCAGTAAAGCGGTAAAGTGTGTCTTACCTACCTGTGCTACTAGTGCAAAGCTGTTAGCCTTTTTCCAAGGCCTGAATGTTTGTGAATGTTTCTCATAAATCCAATGAAACATTTGCATGGCTGATGTTTGCATGTGATGTCCCTCAATGTTTGTCCTTTCTTCTCACACCTATAGTCCAGTTTGATGTAAGGACAACGGCGAAAAGCTTATGAAAGGTGCTGCTCACTGTTTAAATAATTCTCTTTGTGAGTTGCTTTGTGACAGGCTTTCTAACCAGCTGCTTTATACAGAGTGTGTGTGTCTGTTAATTTAGTTTTCCCTGAGATCACATGGTTGTCAGAAGTGGGGACAGAGATCAACGTAAGGTTCCCCACATGCCCTGGGGTCTCATTTATAAACATTGCATATGCCCTGAATGGGGAATAAAAATGTGACAAGTGTATCAATGAAAACAAAACCTGAACTAACAAAGGAAGCACTGGCACTGAAACCTTTGTATTTGAAAAAGTTGTAATGGCACTGAAACAAATATCTGGCACTGAAAATGTACTAGTTAATTGAACATTAAATTCATTGTGGCCCACTGAGCTCCCCTTCATACATACATACTCAATATAAGTGGGATGAATTTTTAGCTATTAGGAGCCCAAATCTGATAGCCAGTGGGAAAAAAGTCCAGGTGTGCAAAAGTAAACATACCTGACACACAACAACCTCATCAAATGTCCAGGTAATTTTTCTGTAAGCTATTGTCTGTTATAAATACATTTTTTGCTGTCTAATTTGTTCAATGAGACTTTATTTGAAACTAATTACATCGCTGTGGCTGTTTTGACAGCCGTTCTTCATGTAATCCTATCACCGTTTACTACGAGCTGAGAGGAAGTCAACACAGGTCGGTTTTAGCTCTACTTCCATCATTACTTTATGCTGTTTACAAAATTCATTAGAAGGTAGATCGTGTCGATTTATGTGTATCATTAACATTAAAACACCCTCTGCTTCTAGCGGTCTGTTGAGCTGACAAACTGGTAAACCAGAAAGCAGGTGTTTTACGGTCAGGCCTTGTTACAACTTTAAAATGAGAGCACCGTGTGTGTTTCTGTTTAATCTGAGGTCATTTGTAAGAAGTAACACTGACCAGACACTCGTTAGCTCTCTTATCCTGCAGTGTCGTTTCATTTCCCATCTTCTCTCTGTACATTCACAAAGTAACGTCACATTGATGAGAGCTGGCAGCAAGCCGTGCCTCAAAATGGCCACACCCAAATTTATGCATACGCTTTAATACGATTCAAATTAGTTAGTTATATAAAAATGCACCCCTGAGTACAGTTGTCATGAAAAGATCAGAACTGTTTCTTATACCAGGCTGTATTTCTGCTGTAAAATTGAGCAGTTAATGTGGGCTCTTCAAGGGATTTAGTCACTTTTGGAGACAACCTTAAGTGGCCTTTTGTTAGAAAGTTAGTTTTTGATGCTTCCATGTAGGCCTCAATTCTAAGAGGGTTGGCACTTGGTCTTTGCTCAAGAAGATACTCACATGAACACACATAGCATAAAGATTTGCTCCTTCAAAGTGCAGAGCTGCAAGCAAACAAGTCCCGTGAGTAGGTAAGAGAATTATTTACTCCCAGATTTATTTTGCTTGCTGGTGTACTACTGTTTAAGCTGTTCCATTGAAAACGTGGCTGCACTTTAACAGTTTTTAATGAAATTGTTTTTAATTGCTAGATGTCTCTATTTGTTCTTTTTTGGTTTGACTGTCAAAATAAATAATAAAAGAATGTTGTGTGTGAATTATTAGCTTACAAGTTTTTACCTTAGTCAGGCCATACAACAATGTTAGCAATCATATCATATCCATACGGGGTTAGTATGTACTCAATATCGCCGATACCCAAAGCACAGGTGTCGCAATCAGTATCAAGAAGGAAAAAATGGTATTGGATCAACTCTACCCTCAAGTGCTGAAGTGAAAGTTTTGTCACAAAACTAGTCGCCTGTGTTTTTGAGTGTACTACAGGACATGAGTTGCATGAACTGCTAGCGTTACATAGGTATAGCAGCCTGGCCACTGACTAAAGCAACAGACAAAATGGTAAAATCCAGTTTGATGTAGAAAACCTGACCTTAGTGCTATGAAAAGGCAGAGTAAAACAGCCAATTGTGTTAATAGCTGGGCAGTTTTTTTTTACTGATCTAGCAGCAAGAATGCTGACTTTTAATTGTTTCAGGACCCGCTGCTCAGGGGAAATGCATATCAATGGGAGAACAGACACACCGGAGCACTCTCCATCAACTGAATGCCATCCCTTCACTCTTGTTAGGGTTCTAACCCCAAAGGGGTAGAACCCTTCTAAGATTGTGCTGGTTTATTATTATTATTATTTGTTGTCTGCTGCTTGAGCTCAAATTCCCGTGAGCTGGAATGGGCCAGAAATGTGAAACTTGGTCCAATGATTGGAAATGATGTGCATCAACTTTTATTAGAATATGAGCCCAGTCTGCCAGATGGTGGCGCTGTAACTAAGGCTTGAAAATGCGTTTTTGGGAAGGCCACGCCCCTCACACCGTAAGTCTGATTGACTTGAAATTTGACGCACAAGTCCAGCTCCATGTGCTCTACAAAAAAGCCTCTTGGATCATAGAGCTCCGCCTACTTAGATTTTTTGCAAATTAGCATAATGTGAAAAACAGTCAAATGAATAGAACTTTTGAAAGATTGACTCTATCAACACCAAATTTGGTATACGGCTTCGGGGGATGACACAACTCTTTTCTACTATAAATTAGCCAGTTTGGTCAAAAAACATGGCCGCCATGGACCAATGTATCTTCGAATTGGGCGGGGCTTAGAATTGATTGGCCATAACTCCCACACCCTTTGCCCTATCAACACAAAACTTGGTGGGTGGGTTCACAACTGTACTGGGAATCTGCCTACTAGAGCATGTTGAGCTCAACCTAAAGGGGGCGCTATAAATGCTACACATGCGTATCTCAAAAAACATTTGATGGAATTTCACCAAATTTGGTATGCATGCTCTAGGGGCGACTGATAAGACATATCTTGAGTGCCATGTTGATAGGTGAAAGTGGGCGTGGCATATTCGTCATTAACCATTTATGGCGAGCTGGAAGGACCCAGAGACACGAAACTTGGTACGCTGAGTATAAATGACGCCCAAATGCTGCTCCAAAAATTTGATCCCAATCCGTCAGATGGGGGCGCTATAACATAGGGTGTGAACTTCGAAAGGCTTTCCCGGCCAAGCCATAAGTGCTATTCACGTCCTCCTGATAGTACTCTACAAAAAAGTCTCTTGCACCATGAAAGCCGATATTACAGATGTTTTGCTAATTTGCATAACGTTAAAAACAGTAAAATGAATAGAACTTTTGAAATATTGACTCTATCAACACCAAATTGGGTATACGACTTCAGGGGTTGAAAAGACAAATTTCTACTATAAATGAGCCAGATAGATCAAAAAACATGGCCACCAGGGACCCATGTATTTTTGCAATGGGCAGGGCTTAGAAATGATTGGCCATAACTCCCACATCTTTCACCAAATTTGGTATGCATGCTTTAGGGGCGAGTATTAACTAACATCTTGAGTGCCATGTTGATAGGTGAAAGTGGGCGAGGCCTATACGTCATTAACCATCATTGTTTGTGTTTTATTAATTTATGGCAAGCTGGAAGGACCCAGAGACACGAAACTTGGTACGTTGAGTATAAATGATGTCCAAATGCTGCTCCAAAAATTTTATCCCAATCCGTCAGATGGGGGCGCTATAACATAGATTGTAAACTTCGAAAGGCTCACCCCGCAGAGCCATAAGTGCTATTGACTTGAAATCTTTCATACACGTCCTCCTGATAGTTCTATACAAAAAAGCCTCTTGCACCACGAAAGCCGCTATTACAGATTTTTTGCTCATTTGCATAACGTTAAAAAGAGTAAAATGAATCGAACTTTTGAAAGATTGACTCCATCTACACCAAATTTGGTATATGGCTTCTGGGGATGAAAAGACTGATTTCTACTATAAATGAGCCAGATGGATAAAAAAACATGGCCGCCAGGGACCCATGTATTTTTGCAATGGGCAGGGCTTAGAAATGATTGGCCATAACTCCCACATCCATTGTCCTATCATCACAAAACTCTGTGGGTAGGTTCACAACAGAACTGGTAATCTGCCTACCAAAGCATGTTGAGCTCAACATATAGGAGGCGCTATTAATGCCTATAGCATGTAGCTGAAAACCCAATTTGGAGAAATCTGGGGCTGATCATGGCTATGTGTTGCACAGAGCTTTGAGGAACACGGCGGCTGATGTCATCGACTGCAGGGGATGAGGGTCACGGTGGCTGGTTTGGGGCAAAAGGGGTTAGAACCTGCGGATTGCCGCTTGCGGCTATATTTATTATTATTATTATTTGTTGTCTGCCGATTGAGCTCAAATTCCCGTGAGCTGGAATGAGCCAGAAACTTGAAACTTGGCCCAATGATTGGAAATGATGTGCATCAACTTTTATTAAAATATGAGCCCAGTCAGCTAGATGGTGGTGCTGTAACTAAGGCTTGAAAATGCGTTTTTGGTAAGGCCACGCCCCTTACACCGTGAGTCCGATTGACTTGAAATTTGACACACAAGTCCAGCTCCATGTGCTCTACAAAAAAGCCTCTTGGACCATAGAGCTCCGCCGACTTAGATTTTTTGCTAATTAGCATAATGTGAAAAACAGTAAAATGAATAGAACTTTTGAAAGATTGACTCTATCAACACCATATTTTGTATACGGCTTCGGGGGATGACACGACACATTTTTACTATAAATGAGCCAGATTGGTCAAAAAACATGGCCGCCACGGACCAATGTATTTTTGCAATGGGCGGGGCTTAGAAGTGATTGGCAATGACTCCCACACCCTTTGCCCTAACATCACAAAACTTGGTGGGTACGTTCACAACTGTACTGGGAAACTGCCTACCAAAGCATGTTGAGCTCAACCCATAGGGGGCGCTATAAATGCTACACATGCGTATCTCAAAGATCATTGGACGGAATTTCACCAAATTTGGTATGCATGCTTTAGGGGCGAGTATTAACTAACATCTTGAGTGCCATGTTGATAGGTGAAAGTGGGCGAGGCCTATACGTCATTAACCATCATTGTTTGTGTTTTATTAATTTATGGCAAGCTGGAAGGACCCAGAGACACGAAACTTGGTACGTTGAGTATAAATGATGTCCAAATGCTGCTCCAAAAATTTGATCCCAATCCGTCAGATGGGGGCGCTTTAACATAGATTGTAAACTTCGAAAGGCTCACCCCGCAGAGCCATAAGTGCTATTGACTTGAAATCTTTCATACACGTCCTCCTGATAGTTCTATACAAAAAAGCCTCTTGCACCACGAAAGCCGCTATTACAGATTTTTTGCTCATTTGCATAACGTTAAAAAGAGTAAAATGAAATGAACTTTTGAAAGATTGACTCCATCTACACCAAATTTGGTATATGGCTTCTGGGGATGAAAAGACTGATTTCTACTATAAATGAGCCAGATTGGTGAAAAAACATGGCCGCCACGGACCAATGTATCTTTGAAATGGGCAGGGCTTAGAAATGATTGGCCATAACTCCCACACCCTTTGTCCTATTTTCACAAAACTTTTTTGGTAGTTTCACAACAGGACTGGGAATCTGCCTACCAAAGCAAGTTGAGCTCAACCTATAGGGGGTGCTATAAATACCATTAGCATGTAGCTGAAAAGCCAATTTGGAGAAATCTGGGGCTAATCATGGCTATGTGTTGCACAAATCTTTGAGGAAAATGGCGGCCGATGTCATCGACTGCGGGGGATGAGGGTCAGAGTGGCCGGTTTGCGGTGAAAGGGGTTAGAACCCGTGGATTGTCGCTTGCGGCTATATTTTTACTTTGAATTCTACCTCTCCCTCTTTGCCTTCTATGTCTCGTGTCTCTATGGCTATTTTTGCAACTTTATACAGCAAGTGTCTTCAAATAGCTTGCAGTGCTCCAGCTTAATACAAACAGTAATGCTTATAGTATGGATGGCTGACACCATCAAGAAACCAGAATGTTTGGGATAGGTAAAAAAAAATCGATTCACATAACAATCATGATTCTTATCGCCCAAGAGTCAGAATCTATTTACAGATGTAAAAAATGTATTTTCTAAATGTTAATTAGTAGTGTGATGTTGATGGAATGAAAAAGGCATAACTAAACAGCAACGGTAATGCAGCACCTTGGGTCCGTTTCACAAAGCAGGTTTAGTGAAAACTCTGAGTCTGTTAATCCTGAAATGAGGGTAACTCTGAGTTTTCCGTTTCACAAAGGGAGGTAACTCAAACCAGAGAAAGAGAGGTAACTCTAGCCTGTTTCACAGAGAGAGGTAACTTAAGCTCTCGGTCAGTTACCATGGTAACATACTCTATGAACCTAACCTGGTCGGGTTTTTCTCAACAAACCTCGAGTTTCTCTCTGTCTCCGCCCTCTTTCAGCCACACACGGTATTTGATTTCCTCATTCATTCAGTCAGCAGGCGAGTTTTGGCGTAGTATAGTTCTCATTGATAATTGCAAAAATCAGTCAGTAGGCCTACATTAAAAGTTATATTAGGTGGCGACTATTTTCACTACCATGGCATGTCCTTTTGATAATGATCCCGTGGATGAAGGTGCAGCGTTACTGCGCAGAGAATTAAATATTCGTCGGGAGATGATTATCAGACTGCGTATAGATGTTCTTGCATTTCCAGACAATTATCTTTTTGAGCAATACCGTTTCACGTCACAGTCCATCATTTACATACACAACCTGATCCGTCCTTACATTTCCAACATTACCAACCGAAGTCATGCTTTCACATCCCAGCAGATATTGTGTGTTGCGCTGCGGTTCTTTGCAAATGGGAGTTTTTTTATACAACGTCGGAGATGCAGAGTACGGAAGCGCATTGCATTCACTGGATAAAAAAAAATCAGACACCTTATCTCATGGGGCGGCTGTAGCTCAGCGGGTAGAGCAGGTCGACTAGTGATCAGAAGGTCGCTGGTTCAAATCCCGGCTCCGGGCTGAGCTGCATGTCGAAGTGTCCTTGAGCGAGATACTGAACCCCACGTTGCTCATCAGTGAGGGCCCTGCAATAAACTGGCGACTTGTCCAGGGAGTACCCTGCCCTCGCCCTGAGATAAAGCTGGGATTGGCTCCAGCAGCAACACCCCGCGACCCCATGGAAAGGGATAAGCGGTTACGGACAATGACATGACATGACATGACCTTATCTCGTAATTATGAGAAAAGATCTCGTAATTATGAGATCAGGATCTCGTAATTACGAGATCATACTTTTACAGTAAATACTCCCGGTAATAAACTGAAGGTATCACGAAGGTATCCGGATTTCAAAGTAAAGGACGACATGAGAAAAAACAACAACAACAAAACATTGTTTCCATAAGTAGTTCAAGATTTATAAACTGCTGGATTTAGCACTTCCTAGACTACTTGCATGCATAATATGAAGTACTTTTACTGTGTACTTTTCGAGTAATCCTGTGTCAAAATCCTTAACAGAGAAAAAGAATAAGGACATTTCGCCCAACCTTTTATGTGTTATTAAAAAACATATTTTCTATTAGTAGACCAAGATTCATATACTGCTGAACTAAGTACTCCCTATACTTGTGTAACTATAGTACTTCATGTACTTCTACTGTGTACTATTTAAGTAATCCTCTGTCAAAATCCTTATCCTCGTATGCTTCATGGGTCTGACTGAGACTGCAGTCTGACCCACACAGTCACCACCAGCCACTCATCAGAGCGGCTTCAGTACGATTACCGTAAATGTTATTCACAATCAACGACGCACCTTTCCTTATCTCATAATTACTAGATCTTTTCTCATAATGACGAGATCCTGATCTTGTAATTATGAGAAAAGATCTCATAATTACGAGATAAGGTGTCTAATTTTTTTTTTATCCAGTGAATGCAATGTGCTTCTGTAGCAGAGCACTTGAGCAAGGCAACTGTATGCAGAGCGGTCAGAAAAGTGTGCCTCGCCCTGAAACGGCTACTACCATCTTTATCATTTTCAGCTCCTCTGCCTCCGTTAGAGGTGGCGGTGCTGGGCCACCACCCGTTTTACGGGCATCTGCTTTCTTTTTGTTGGCTGAGTAGAAGTCTGTGTTAGTTTAAATAGGCTTAATTATTTAACAGAACATGATATAGATGAGAAGACATTTATGTGTGTGAAAACAGCATTATGTTGGGGATAAAACAACTGTACATTCAAACAGCCACTTAATATTTACGTTACAATGTAAAACATGATCGAAATGAGGTACCCCCATGAGATTATGCCGAGGTCTAATGTTTTTATGTTTCATTTTAAGCTGCAGCCAAGTGCGCTTCTCAGTCGTGGTTGCACCTAAATTAAATAAATTAATAGGCTACCACTCAAGCAGTTTCCCCCTGTAATATTATTGTGATTGCAAAGGACTTCATTTAAACTTACGCATTAACCCGAGCACCAATGTTCTCCCACGCCGTCTCCCTCTCTTTTGCTGCTGCAGCGGTGTTACACTTCCTTCTAAAAACGTGCTCAAACTCACTGTATGAGCGCATTAATATTTCCAATTCCAGTGGGGTGAAAAACGTAGCCCTCCTCTTCCCCGTTGCCATGGTGACTCGTCGAATCAGGGCTCCATTGATGCTGTCTTTTTATACTTGTGGTGCATGTGCTTAACTCCAGGTTAAACTACTCCGAGTTGATCAAACTAACTCAAATCTGCTGTTCTGGAACCGAAAACTCAGAGTTTCCTATCTCACAGTAGATCAACTCAGAGTTCAGGGTTAGACTCAGAGTTTGCTGAACCTGCTTTGTGAAACGGACCCCTGGACAATTTACAGCGCGCATATGCTTTATGCAAGGACTTTTAAATATATCTGGACACAGCCATTTCTATGAAAGCTGCCCAGTGGCGCATAAAGCCAAAGTGACTTGACAAAAATACCTGGATCTTCCACACTGTGTGGCCCATAAAGTATGCAGACTAGTGGCTACGGCTGGCCGAGCCAGCAAACTACCAATGAAGCGCCCGCCTAACGTGAATGGGAATAAAATCATTCATGTGGCTCTTCTAGACTCTCCACATTTTACTGGATCTAATGCCTCAAATTATGTCAAATTAATCCTTTCGTGGGTGTTGTGATGCTCAAAAAAATGTATCGACTGTGTGAGCTTATGGGAAAAGTATTTTCGGGCCGCAGTGCATCACGTGATGATGTAATTATGCGGTTTTCACGCTACCAAAACAACAACTTCAAAGCCTGGAGGTCTTCCTGGGGCCCTGAAGTTATCTTGAAGTTTCAAATCTTCAAATAATGCAGTGGTTGTTGGTGTTTCTTTTATATAATGACTGGATGATTATCCTCTAGAGACGGACATTAAGCACATGTTTGTGATGACTTTTTATGCTGTCACGAGACAGCATGTGGATTGATGGATGACAGAGCATGAAGCAAAACCTGAGCGGGGACGTTCCACAATGTACATGCAACCAGTTAAATTCCCGGGTTACGTTAATGCAGCTAAGGAGTAGTCAGCAGTATCAAACAAGACCAGCTGACAACCGCTAACAGGCTAACAACACATACTTTGTTGCATTCAATGCGTTAAACAAACTCTGTTGTGAAAAAAAGAACTACTTAAAAAATGTGCTTCTGCCCAGTGTATTGTATAGCAATAGACCCCTCGGAGCTAACATTGCCGCAGAAAGGCTGCTCACACTGCTGGAATCATAACATTGATAACACAGCAGAGCATACCCCTTATCCACATACACGCATGCATGCTTTAAATTGTATGATTTCATTATTGCTGTTAACTTTTTAAAATCAAAATGCAGCAGATCTTTTATCATAATTATCATGATAATAATTTCCAGTTTTCGCATTTTATATTTCAGCAGATTAAGGACCCCAGTTAATGATGTACCACACAATAAACGGGAACGAAAGACTGAAAATATTGTCCCCTTTTCTATTCATTCAACCAATAATCCGTTTTGAATAGAGAATCATTTTGAATCCAAAATCGCCTCTGAATCATCTCAGACACCAAACAGGATACAATTTAGACAATGGAGCCCTCGAAAGCTGCTCAGAGGTGTTTTGAAGCCAAAAAAACATGACTTCCAGGGTGCCAATATACCCAGATTTTCCATGTTGTGTGGCCCATAGAGTGTGTGTACTAGAGATTTCCACTGACCGAGCCAGCTTACTTTCAGTTTAGTGCCCCGCTAACTTGGAGTTGGATAAAATAATTGAATCTCGTGGCTCTTCTAGACTTTCCAAATTTTTTAAACAGAACATGGTAATTGGGGTCCTTAATGAATACAATAGTTAACTACCATGAAGAGCAAAAAGGTGACCACTCAGCTGAGAGGGAGTCTGTGGATCAGTGCAACACATACTTGCTGTTCTGTTTGTGCATGTGTATTCATCTTGTTTTGGTTTTTTCCTTGAAGAGCCACAGGTTGGGTCTTGCATAGAGACCTTGTAGTTAAGTAGCCATTTATTTGTGGCTCCTGGGCCGGTGAATATCTCTGTGTCCTCCGCCCCCCTGCTGATAGATTCCAGAGGCTCCTCTCCTGGCCTCTCAGGGCTCCTGGGTCACTCGTTTGTCATCATGACCTTTGACTTCTGTAGGCCAGTGTGCTGGGAGGAATGTCGGAGATGTTTACCTTCGCTGAGACTGATGGTGTCCAGGTGGCTCTTTCTTTTTACTTACTTTTTTTCAATCTTGTGGGTTTTTACTGAGCCAGGCATCTTGAGAGCTCCACCGCTCTGGTGCAGCCAGCCAGCCTGGTGAATTATGCAGAGGTAGAATGAGATTATAGCCCATCATGCTGTTGGTGTGCTAATACCTGTTAGTACCAATGCCTCCCAAGAAAAGTGTCTTTAGTTTCAGCTTTGACACATTTGTGCACAGACTTTTGTCATTTGTGTCAGAGAGTATCTGAATTGTTTTGACTGGAAAGTGATGAGAGAGAGCGACTGATTTGCCCACTGTCTGGGTCCGGTCAGAGAACACGCTCGTCCAAAGTGCCACTTCCCAGAGTTAGGTAGCCATCAGACAGTCAGCCGAGCAGTGTGGCTAGACAGAGAGGGCATTCAGTAATAGGTAATGGACCCCCACTTCCAGCTCCCTCCGCCCTCCACTTCAACATGGTGCCATCTATCACTCTCACACCGGACCTTCCCAGTGGCTCCTTGCTGGATCCTCTACTGGAAACTCTTGGAAAGTTTCCCGCCCTCCCCTGCCCCCAGCCCCCAGCCCCCTCAGCCCCTCTAAAGAGCCCATTAAACAGTGTTGTAATGCAAACAGTAAGTCCGAGGAGAGTGAGGGCCAGGTGTCGGGTGCAGAGGGGATGAGCATCTAATGCAGCCATTATGAGTGGTGGGGAGGGTGGGTGGATTATCATAAAAGCATCTCCCCTCCTTCTAATGTGAACATGTCTGATCAATACCAGACTCCTGGGAGGGGATGGTAAGATGGACGGATGAAGAATGAGAGGAAAGGGAGCAGATTTATTAATCTCTCTACCGGCAGAATGCTCTGTCGCCACACCACAGGATGGCAGCGAAAGACGAAGAGAAGCTACAACCTGAGGAGAGGTCGGAATGACAGTATTTCTGTTATGTGATGCAGAATCCATTTTACCAACACCCACTGAACCACCAAAGCAAATAAATTAATTTGTTTTGTTTGTTGCTATCACATCTTCAGTTACATACATTGTCTCTTTTACTTATATGGATATCGTGTGGTGCAGATGCCTCCTGAGCACCATGTGAAATTACTATTACTATTTCCTTTAATTACTCCCACTGAATGAGATACATTTCTTCAGAGGAAGGCTGCTTGTCATCAGTTTACAACAGCGTTGATGCAGACTGTGTGCAGTATGTGTAAAGGAGCAGCGCTGCTAAGCTGATTTTGTCCCTGCTAATGACTTTACCTGCAGGTGTGTCCATTCGTCATATGGGCCACACATTTTTCCATAGGAAAAACAAAGAATGCCCTCCTTCACAGACGATCCTAGACATGGTTCACACCACTGGATGGAAAGATATGACTGTTCAGACATATAGATTTCAGTTGACAGTGTAAGCACTGAGCTAACTTGAATGAGGATAAAATAATGTAATTGGGCACCTCTTATAGACTCTCCAAATTGCATTGGATCGAATTGTTAAATTAGGTAATAAAATGAGTCATTTCGCGGGGGTTGTGCGGCTTTTTATTAATGTTTTACACACAAGTCTTTCACAATGTTAACTTTTGGGAAAAAGTTCCAGTGCATCCCATGATGATGTAATTACACAGTTTGACCACTACAAAGACTGGCTTCAAGACCTGGTGCAATTTGTGGGGGCTTGATCTCAATGATGAGGCCAGTAGTTGCAGAGGAAGTTACGGTCAAGTCAACTGCATTACATAGTCCTCCTCCTCTTCTTCGTTGGGTTTACCAGCAGATTAAAAACCACACCACCATCCACTGTATCGAAGTATATAACATGCTATTCACTGACAGGCGCACTGTCTTGAGTGATTAAGATCTGGATGAACAGCTCCAAAAAAAGAAAGTCAATATGTGGCGGCCAATGTTGATAAATAAATTAATTTGTGGGCAACATCGAGTCAGAATGCAGTATGGACTCTCAGTAATAGATTAGATTTATGTCCTATTGAAGTTCCTGCAGATGATCAATCCCAGATTGAGGGCATTTGTTCTTTCTACCAGTGCTCTAATTTTTGTGCACTGAGCAGCTGAAAACTGTCTGCTAGCTCACTATTTAGGTTTCATGCAAATAAAGCTCATTAAAACAAATAATTAAAGTCTAGCCTTTGTGCATGACCTTCTGCAGCAGTCTGTGTATCATCCCTTCATTTAATTAGTCAATTCAGTCAAATGAAAAACAGAAGCACAGGTCAGAATTTTGTCTGATGTGGGTAAGTGTGTGTTTTACTGATTTCATGTTGAAGTGGTTATCCAAATACAAATACATCTTTTCACAGTGTGCATGCACTAAGTGACCAATGCACAGGACAGTTTTCATTGTATGCTTGATGTCTGCATAGTAGTGACACATAGTTTTGCATTTAATCATTGTCAAAGGATTTCCTTCCTTGAAATCATCCCTATGCTGACAACTGACGACTGACAACTATTGTAATTCACAAGAAATCAAGCTTAATTTGTTTTGGGTTTTCTGGTTTCCGCCCATGTCAGCTGTAACAAAAAAAACAAACAAGACCTGGTTAAAACATTCTGCCCGTACATGGGGAATTCAGCCATCTCTGTGATTCTGTCTGAAAATACTGACTTTTATCAATTTATTTTGAATTTAACAAAACTAATGACATCTTTGCTCAATGCAGTCTTTCATTCCGAGTCTCCTTGGCTTCCTCCCACTCTCACCTTTCGGGGCTGTGATGGCCGCAGTAGCAACCCCACACTAAGGATGGCAACTCATCTATTTTATTTACTTTTGTTAGGTTTCTTTACATAATACTGATAAAAAAAGAAATAACTGGACACAGGTTTTAAGTTTCATATAACACTTCTTATTAGTAGTTTTGACAGAATGGTTTCCTTTTGTAGTGCACACATTTAGGTAACTTTTCTTAGTCAATTTTGCTATTTGTTTCAATAATTTAATTGTCTGGGAAGTTAATGTGATATTCTTTGAGTTACCAATTCCTGGGCGTTGCAGTGGAGTTCCTGGCTGGCCAGCAAAAGGAGGCCAATCAGCATCAGCTGGCGTTAAATAGTGCTGGCTGCTAAGTGGACTGTACCATGGGCCTCCTGCATCATGGGGAGGGCCCTGCTTCATGCTTTGATTATTGTATAGTATTTCAGTGAATATTATTGTTATTATTATTATTATTATTATTATTATTATTATCTCTCTTCCCTTAAAGATCAGAGGCCTGTACTGCGAAGGGGGCTCAACATAGCCAGGCTTTGTGCTCATGATGCAGCTCAACAAAGCCCCAAGTCCCCAAACAGAGTTAAACTGTACTGTGACGGTGGTTATCAACTTAATTTGTCAAGTCCGGTTTTCTGCTTTGTGCTCTGCGCGCGTTCACATAAAAGGGGGCGTTTGATGTCATATTATTCTACTTCCGTGCGAAAATGGATCGATCCCGGGCCACATATTTTACTCAAGATGAGCAGATTCTTATTATGCAGAACTATGAAGAATTCAAAGAAACCATCAGAAAGTAACACTGTCGCCGCCAATAGAGCGAGGTAGGGCTGCTGGCAGAAAATTGCTGACGTAAATGCGTAAGTTAACAGTGATTAATATTATGATCAATATTATATTAAGCCCATAGTGTTTTAATTTCTGAAAGCTCAATATTGTGCAACTTTTACATATTAACCCTCATTAATTTAAAATATAAATAAACTGAAGCAACAACTATCTTTTTTCATTTTTGAATGATGTCTATATTGTTTTCACATTTTACTGATCTCAGTTATAGAATGCGCGTGTGTGTTTTATTGAAAGCGAGGCTGAGTGTGCGTAGGCTATAAATGTTCAGTGTTTTTTTTTTTTTGTATTAGTGTGTCGGGATGAACAAGCAAATGTAGCTACTGTCCCTGTACAATGACAATAAAGACCTTTTTGACAGTGAAAATAGCTCAAGCCTGTAAGATGTGTTTGGGCGTACACTGCCCTACAACGGGTGAAACATTGATCAGTTCATCAGTTTATTCATGGCCACATCAAAGAAATAATTAACTTTACTCATTATCTGTGACAAATAAATACCAGGTTGGCCTAATTAATATTTCATATTGCATTTTATTAAGATGTGGAAGCAGCAGTCGGACATGGCAGCAAGTTAGAGCCAAATACAAAAACGTCATTCAAAGTGGTATGTAGCCAAGCTGCCCCATCATTTTGTCAGTGTGTGTTCTTGCTCAGATTTTCTGCATCACCAACTGAATGTAAGTAGGTTCCCGTGGTGAAAAAACGAAGGGCTACACAAACAGTTTGCCCGACAGTGAGCGCACAGCTTCTTCGAGTGGCATTCCTGACACTCGGCTCAATAAGTGAGCAAATGTTCCATATTCCCTCGGCTGAAAATCTATATCGCTCATAGAGAATTTCATCAGGAAATGCCAGCGGATCAGCGCGATCTCGAAGAAGCCGCTCACGTCGTAGTGCTGCCCGAATTATTCTTGCTCCCAGGTCCACCGGGTTCTCAATGAATGGTGACGCCATCTCCGAATGAGTTACACAGTGAAACAGCGGCGCTTTTATAGCCGATTTTAAGCTGAAACTCTGAACATAACCTGGTCGGGACCAGGTTATGAGTTAAGCATAAGTTACCATGGTGATCTAGCCGGGTTAAAAGAGAGCCACCTTCGTAGTACAGGGAAGCCTGGCTTTAGACTCAACATACCTCGCTAACCCACTAAACTGGCTTCGCAGTACAGCCCTCAGGTAGACTAATTATTAGTTGTGATTTGTTTTTATTTTTCCCCTAGTGTGTCTAAAATGGCCTGATCAGCCAGTATATATGTGAACCTGTATGTCTCAATTGGTGGTTGCTGTTAGTCTGTCCTGATCTAGGGTGTATTTGGTTTAGGTTTAGTTCTGTTTAGTTGACCTATTCTAGAGGCCCATAACTTTATTGAATATTTTGTTAAATGATTATTTTCATTTTTTGTTAATAAAACTCATTTTTTTGAAAATTACACTGTGCCTTCTTATGCCTGCTAGCTTGGTCCCTGACAGGGGCCCATGAACATGTGTGCAAGTGTCTTTCCAGCTGACAGGTTGATAGCATGCTCATCAATCTTAATTATTAAAACATGCAGCCTTTCTACACTTATCAAATGTTATTGGTCAGAATAGATTTGTGGCAGTGTGTGTGGCAAATGTATTATGATCTTGTGGCTGCATCTTTCCCAATATTTGTGGATGGGAAAATGCTTATTTGAGCATTGAGTATGACATTATGAGATCCATTTTTATGTGCTGCCAATGCCAAAATTGCTCTACAGCTCATCCATCTTGCGCAGTTGTGATTTTAATGCAGGGACAAACAGACAGACAACTGTAACAGCTATACCAATAAAAATGGTTTGAATGTGGATACAGTGATCCGGGTGTGCATGAAGTGAGGGCCAATTACCCCTTGCCTGCTTAACTCCCTAGTTGAGGGTCCCTTGCTCTCCCCTCAACTTCTTGGCCTTCATTATTCAAGACAGCATCTTGCATTGTTTTGACATTATCAAGTTGACAGAAGTGCACAGACAGACACACAGAGAGACCATTGAGACTGTCATGACTGGTAATAAGGATCTTGCATTGTATTAGCATTTTATTGTGGAATGAGAAAGTTCTTTAAAGCTAATATCCACAAACCTTGCTTCGCACTGAGCTTGGTACCAGCAGTATTGCCCAATTAAATTTTTCTTCTATGTCTTCTACTCCCTAACTAAAGAGAGTAGAATATACTAGTAGTAACCATTAATATCCTGTGGTCTTCTTTTAACATTTGAAGGGCACTCAGTGGCCAGCTCTGCTTTCACTAATGCTGTTTTATATAAAACCAATCTCTATGAAAGCCCTGCACCTCCCACACACGAGCTGCTCTGACCTCGCATCACGCTGCACGGTGAAAGTGCTCTACTCACTTCTTTCTTGTCACATTATTTTCCATCTTCTTCACACATTATCACATACACACTGTTACATGCCTGCATCACAACATGGGCCAGAGAAAACAAATGAGTCCCATAATGTTGTAGTACACAATTGTGTTTTCCAGGCGGTTGGAAGTCCATTCACACACAAATATCATTCACCAGCTTTGACCCCTGCCCTCTCATTATATTTTAGCTATTTTGGTCTTATTGCCTTTTGTGTGGAAAGAAATGAAAGAAACCTCTGGCCATTTGGTGTGGTAGCTGGGGCTGGTACGGACAGTTTACAGGGACCAGGTAGGTAATTGATCCCTCTTGGCCCTATAGTAACGAAAGGCAGGCCAACACTTTGACAACACATATGGCATGCACACACATGCACACACAGAGTAGTGTGGTTGTGTTGGGGCAGGTCCTGTATGATTCAGTAGGCAGTGAGCAGACCAGTTCTACTTAAAATCATTTCAAACCACACTGAACTTTAGATGGATAGATGAAGTAACTGTTTGAATATTAGGGTTTAACCGGTAAACACAAGCAATGGCATAGTTCATATAGTAATCTTTTTGATAGCTAAAGCTTTCACTGTAATCATTAGGAGACTGAAAACCGATATTCACTAGCAAAAAATTAAAAACAAACACAATTAAAGCTGCAAGCAGCGTTGAACGGGCCCTCGCAGTCCACGCGCATCGGGGAATGCTGCTGTCGATGCATGCTGCCGTCGGGCTTGTCCAGGCAACACCCTCCGTTTAAGTTTTTCCCATGATTTGATGGGCTGCTCCTCCTGTCGGTATTAAAGAATGTCTGAAAAGGCTGAAAAGCTGACTGCAATATATTATTAGTGTTGGAATAAGCAGTACAATGTCCAACAAAACATGAGCAGTGGCAATGCATGCTAGACAGCATGATAGCTTTACATACTTACTATTTGCCACAGTAAATAATTCGACCATTAAACTCTATTAGCAATAAGCATGGTCACAATCACAACAAATAGACTGAGTTGCAATATTGGCATTACAAACGAAATATTCATCACAGTAGCATAACATCATGGTGATAGGCCCCGGTGCAAATATTTTTGTGTGCCCCTAAACACAGGCGTGCGCACACACACGCACACACACGCACACACACGCTTGGACTCACGCACAGCCACTCGAGAGAACTGCTAATGCAGGGGTGGACTGGCCATCGGGAGTACCGGGATTTTTCCTGTTGGGCCGATCAATAATGGGCCGATGGACGGCCGTTTTTTATTTTATTTTATTTTATTTTATTTTATTTTTATCTATTTATCTATTTATTTATTTATTTATTCTGCTGCGCCTAGACATTTCTCTGTCAACCCCAAGAGAGGGAGAGATTGGCGAAAAATCTAACTGAGCTTCAGCGTCTGTCCGAGGAGGACAGCAACAGGGCCAGGCTGCCTGCTGGAGGGAGGAAGAAGGCTAGCGAGGAGCCTGAGATAAACATGTGGGAATGGGTTATCAGCAAACGGGCACGCCACGAGAGAGTGTCCCGCAAAATGATCAGGGCGATGGCGAAACAAATGTACGCCACCGTGAGTGACAGCAGAGATGAGGAGTTTGCCGCGACTGCTGGTTGGCTGAATCGTTTCCTCCGCCACAACAACTTCACAGAAGGATGCCAGAGAATTCACAGAGAAGCTGGCAAAGTTTGTGACATTTTCATCCTGGATTTTTGAGAGGAAGGAATTAAACGCCTGTCACAAATTGCTGCCTGGTCCCCAAAAAACGCCTGGTCTGTTAAGTGATTGAAACAAATAAACGCCCTGACTATTATTTGGTATTATACGGTATGATAACTCTCCCGACCCGGGGAGAGAGACATGCATTGGCTTGGCCCGCAGTGCTCAGCTGCAGACACATCAGAGAGGTTACAAGACGCGACTCATCATGACTGACAAGCATCAGGACCACTCAGCGTTACCTTACCAACCCGCCCCCAGATATTTCAAACAGGGACTGTGGCAATTCTGGACAGCTGTTTTTTTTTTTTTTCTTCCTTCATGGGCCCCTGACGGCGTCTGGGCCCCGGTGCAGCTGCACCGGTTGCACCACCGCTACTTACGCCACTGATTCATCATCTAGTCCTAACAATCCAAATGCAGCTGCAGTGCTATCAAATGGCAGCTAAGTACTACTGAGACACAGGCTACTGAGCGTACTCAAACCTACACAACATATTTTCATGTAAAATAACACAAACTGCAATAGCGATCAAAATGTCCATAACTACAAGCAGAAACCACTTACATTTCCTCAAGAATGCAGACATCATTAGCGAAACACACAGAAAGTCCATGCAGCTTCACACGGTCTGCTCACTGACTGTCTGCTGCTTTTTAGGGGCCGTCCAGACGGGCAAAAACAATCTTTTTTTTCTCTGTCTTCCTCGGCATCGTTTCAAGAATATTTGCGTCCACACGGATCCACTGAAAACGACCGAAAACACTCTGGTTCATATTCCAGATCTATAGGTGGCGCTTGACATTCACCAAAAACGGAGAAGAAGACACGGAGCATGGGCATTAAGCTTGCGCGCTGTAAACAAACAGACAGTAGACGCAGAAACCGAACACAACAAGAAGAAGATGAAAATGGCTAGTGCAAGGAAACCAGAATTTGTGTGGACCGATAATGAGATCGAACTGCTGCTGCGACTCACACTCAACTACAAGGTGAGTAAGTTGCAAGAAAGGCTCAATATCTTCTGCGGCAAGAACACAAGCATGTAGTTCGCCATTGTTGTTGTTGTTGTTATGAGACGTCGCGGGATGGGGCGATGGCGTCATCGTTTTGGAAAGTATGCGGATTTGCCGTCCACATGAGAACGGGAGGGCTGCGTTTTCGGATTTCTCCACCCTGAGACCCATTTTCAAGAAAGTGCATTTTCAGGCGTTGCGTTTTCAGGATCCGTATGGACGGTCGGCCAAAACGATGCAATACATGTGCATTTTTGCAAAGAGCGTTGTCGTCTGGATGAGGCCTTAGTCTGACTGAGCATGTCCAGACTTGTTTACTGCTAGTTGTCTTTGCACCAGTAGAGGGTGCTGTTGGACCTTGACCTGTAGACCTTTCTTACAGTTTCTGTGGCTGAACACAAGCTGGAGCAGTAGCAGTAGCAGAGCCAAAGTTGGAAATGTCCCCATAAGAATGAATGGGAAAACACCTCCCAAACTCCTGCCATTTTTGAAGAAAATGAAATGGTTATCACCAAAATAGTGAGTATTGAGTAACAGGAGACATTGCTGAACTCTGTGATGTCTTTTTTTTTTATTTCTGTAGAGTGAAAAAAGAGGGCACCAGAGCACGAGACAAAACAGGTACTGTCTGCTCTCCTCCAGAAATTTAGGCTCAAAATGAACATTGCGGCTAATGGGGGAGTTGCTGGAGTGCTTGTCGCTCTGGGGCTCCTACAGCCAAAGTCCTACATCTGAAATAAGCTGAAAGCCAACAAGATTCCCTACATTTCTATGCATATATTATCTATGTGAAGTAAAAGATGTGGGATCCAGATCAAACTGAAGAAAATTTTTTCTCCAGATTTCTAGCTGCTTTCCACTCTAGCGATGACGTCACACACTCTAGCTCACATAATACACACCCATTTTAAAATCAGAAGATGGCCTAAAAATCCTTAAAACTAAAACTTTGATGATTTCAAGACCGCAAAAGATTTTAAAAAGCCGACTACGTGCCTAATAGTTCAAGGACTTCTGACTCTTTTAAAGATGGAATGGTGTCTGCAGCTCAAACTACAAGGTGCAAGAAGAGGTTGAAAGTCGATGAGTTTTGAATAGGATTTGAAGATTTTCCCATTTACTTTCCATTCACAATAATTAGACTGCGACCAGAGCGCCACCTATTGGCCGATTTGCAGCAAATTTGACAAAGACCATTATTAGGCCATCCCAATCAATTAAGAACATTTATGTGATAATCAGACAGTATTTTGTAAAGAAATGCAAGATTGTCTGTTTTTAACACAATGTGCAAGAAATTGTTGTTTTATATTTCGGGCGTTTTATGGAATATAAAAAATTCTTTTGATAACTTTTTGTCAGGAGGGTCAACACATGCTTCAAGCAAAGTTTGGTGCAAATTGCTCAAACTGCCTAGGAGTTCGAAAAAGTAGGTTTTTCATTGTTTGCAATTTTGCAAAAGAATGGTAAATTTTGTCAGCTTTTCAGTAGAAATCCAGCTAAGCTAGCGGAGGTTAGATGCCCCGGACTATGTGCTGAGACCCTATTTGTACTGTTGCTGAAGTTTGGTGCTGTTCTGAGATTTATTTGTGGCTTTTTGGTGGCGGTTTATATTTGCAATGTATTGTTGGCGTGCGGTCGTTTCTGAGGTTGATAAAACTCCGTAAATTAGCGGTCTGCTAACTTGATCTCTCGAGAGGGAGTGTAACACAGTTTCAAGGTGATTTAGACCATGGATTAAACTTACACCGGAATATCCCTTTAAGAAGTGTTAAAAAGGTGTTTTAAAAGTCACAGATTTTTATACTGAAATTAGAATTTTAATGAAACAATCAGTTGACTATTCAATTTGTATCATTAGTATTAGTGTTACGAAGCATTAATCTGTAATGCTTTTGTTAATCTAATAAATGTTTAGGAAAGTGTCATTTCTGGTTCCAGCTTCTCTAGTGCTTTGTAAATTTAACATTTCTAAGTATTAAACTGTCGGTTGGACTAAACAAGACATTCAAGTTATCATCTTGGGACAGAAGAAGCTGAGATGACTATTTTTCCTTTTTCTTTGTTTTGATATTTGATAAACCAAATGACATAACCATTTATCTGTCATAAAATGACTGTTGGACTAATGAAATAACATTTCAGAGAACTCCTTGTGACCAGAGCATGTGAGCGGAACTGAGCGGCGAGAATTTCCGCTCCCTGCTTACGTGGGTGTTCGCTCCTACGCTCCATCGCTCCATCGCTCAAAGTTAAACCAGACAGCTCCGCTCAAAGACCGCTCTCCGCTCACCTAAAATTTCATTCAGCTCCGGTGAAATAGCTCCACGCTCGCTCAACTTTAAAAGAGGGAGCAATTCCTGACGTTGCACCTATATGACCTGTCTGCTTGCTTTTCGAAATATTTTACAAACTCCATCTCTATACAAATGACCTCCTCAGATGTAGGCTAACCCTTGAAGGCACACGTGAGTCTGTGTGGACTCGTGCATGCCCTAGACTCGTGGAGAGCGGTATCGGAACGGAACTTGAGCGAAACGGAACCATCGCTCTGGCCTTTGGATTAAAACCCACTCTGCGCTCCGACTACATTTCGCTTGCTCCACTCCCCGCTCGCTCTGCGCTCCGCTCTGCTCACATGCCCTGCTTGTGACTGTGTTTGTGTTAAGTGCAACAGCATTTTGATCATCAGGGAAGGTATAAAACAATCAAATGGAAGCCTCCTGACTCCTGAAACCATTCACATGTCGGTGACACATCAAGGCCCAGTCAGCCAAATGTATCATTTACCAAATAATGACTGTAAGTGTACACTCTAGCAGTGTGTTCCCCAGCTTCATCAAATAAAGAAAGTGTAAAGGAGAGTGTAATCTCCTACTGAAGCTGCTCATCTGCTCAAGTACTCAAACGCTTTTTGCTCTCCCCTGCAGGAAGGCTGATGACAGACATGTAAGTAGGCAGCGTGACCTGTTCTGCTACACATAGAGTTTATTTGCTGTGGTTTTAGTTGCAGCTTCTATGCTCTGCCCCCAGGGCGCAAATACGTCTGTGGTGCTCCAGCCCAGGGAGCACCAATCTGACAAGCAGTGCAGACCTAATCCAGGCCAGGTCTGGGGCTGTGTTTGGTATGCATCCCCAAGGTATGGAATAAATACAAGGCCAGTAAGCAGATCTGCCTGCATGGACGCCCGCAGGGGAGTGTCAGGCTTTCCAACCTTGCGTTACATGCCTCTCTTATCCATATATGTAACCTCATAACATTTTGGGCTTTTCACAAATAAGAACAGCTTTGATCTCCTGTGGAAAGTGATGCAGTTTTAATGTCCAACTTCAAGGGCCATTAGCTGCATTTTTATCAGTTAGCGAAGCTTCTTGGCAAGTTTCTGAATGTCAAATCAAGGGGTGTTGGTAGCCTAGAGGTTAGAGAAGCAGGTTTGTGATTGGAGAGTTGTCAGCTTGAGTTCCTCGCTTGGAGAATATGGGTGGGGAAAGTGGATAAGTGACACTTTTCCCTCCCTACAGTGCTTCAGCTGAGTTACCTTTGAGCAAGGCACTGAACCCCCCACTGCTTCAGAGTGCTCCATTGGTATTCTCTGGCTGAATTAAGGCTTTTTTTAAAAAGGAGTCCATTTTGCCCTGTGTTTACTGAACCTTTAAAGAGTGTCTAAGCCTAGTGGTGTCCCCCCCAGTCCCCACTGCCCCTTCCTACCTTAAGCCGCCACAGCAGAACAGTTTACCTGTTTAAACTTGCTTTGTAATTTGTGGATTAGCAGACGCCTCTAATGGCTAAAATCACCAGAGCTTACCAGTGGATGAGAAAGGAAAGAAAACACACAGAAGGAGAAAAGGCAGAGTAAAGGGCAAGTGAAGGAAACCATGAGACTTGTTTGATGAAGGGGGATCACAGGGGGAGTAGACATACATGTTACATAGAAAACATAAGGAACTTTTTCTTTCTCCTGTTCAGTGAGTTATTTATTTAGTTTAGTTCAACTGGAATTGATTTATTCCAGTTTTAAAAAAGAGAGAAAATAGAATTCAGAGGGTTTAAAGCTGTATTTTTTCTTTTAAGAGAGGAAACTAGAAGCCAGAGCAGGCTCTTTAATTTCTACACATATTGTGAGATCATGTTGTTCATTAATTATGCTTACAGCATATATTCAGTAGACATCCCTGCAACTAAGAATATAGACATTTTTGATATAACATTTTACACTGTTGTTTCTTGACACAGTTGCTAATGTTACTTAACATTTAACTTGTGTTTGTGAAACTTAAATTCAATCACACAGTGTTTAATTTCTTCCACTAGGGGTCTCTAAATCAAAACAAAAGATCTAAGTAGTGTGGGATCATGCGTGTTGTTGTCTGCATTGTAAACTCAACAAGTTCTACCTACCCTTCTAAAGATCATGACTTTCAAAATAAAGCTTGCTGACCAACAATTCACAGATTATGACAAGATGTAACTTTTGGACTATTACAAATTACTATTATTGTGAAAATGGTGCGGGTTCAGTTGGGTTTAGGCACCAAAGCAACTTAAGTTTCGCCTACTTGGCGATGATTTTGTTTTAGTTCAAACGTGTAATCGACATCATGTAACTTAAGTGCGCTACTTACACTGGTCAGTCACAACATTATGACGATGGCCCATCCCACAGGACAATGCACCCTGCCACACTACAAAACTGCAAAGGAATGTGTCATGTAGAAATATGACAAAGAGCTCAAGGCACCAACCTGGCTGCCAAATTCCCCGATCCCAGACTGATTCAGCTCCCCAAGAGGCCCTGGTTCCATGTCTTCATAGGTCATAGCCAAATCAAATCAAGTCCAAATCCACAATAGGTGCCTCCATAGACTGGACTTTTTCCTCTCAGGGTGCATCTTCCTGCAGGAGCAGTCACTGCCATCATGGAGTGCTGCTGTCACAAGGGGGTGTACTTGATGCAAAGGAGTTTGGGTTGGTGGTGTGTGTCAAGTGACATCCAGATGAGTTCCAGGCCCGAAAGTTTGCCAACAAAACATTGCATTGTAACAAGATGATCAGTGTCACTTGTCAGTGGTTATGTTAACTAACTTGCGTTAAATAAGTTGAAAAACAAATCAACTCCACTCGAATGCCACAATAAGAATTGATGCTAGAGGGGTAACAACAGCACCAAACTTAGGCATAGGGCAGCTGAGCAGCCTGTGGGAGTCAGGCATAAATGTTCACAGATGATGTCCTGGTTTAGTTTTTTACACACTATGTTTAGTCTCATTCAGCAACAGATGACCAAATGAAACGCACTGTTACCTTATATGAAATTGTGGATTTCTATGGTCTCATCTCAACTCTTATTATCTGCCACTCACCTTTTTCAAGGGGTCACGTGGGTTACTGGAGCCAATCCAAGTTATCTCTCTGTGGGAAGGCAGGGTACACTCTGGACGAGTCGCCAGCTCATCGCAGGGCCCTTACTGATGGCAGAGGTGCCAAATGCACATCAGGAGCAATTTCGGGGTTCAGTATCTTGCTCAAGGATACTTTGACATGCAGCTCAGTGCCACCCCAGGGGAGCCGGGATTCGACCTTCCGATCACTAGTCGACCTGCTCTACCCGCTGAGCTACAGCCACCACTCTATGGTTTGAACATTTTTAGGAACATTTGGATTAATGTACGCTTAACAAAATATATTTTTAGACATTTTAATGCAGAAATATTCCATGTTATATCTTTAGGAGAGGAAATGATTAGTTGATTAAATGATTCATATAAATATTAGCAGGTTCTATTGTGATAATCAATTGATCTTTCAAAAATATTCACGTCTACCCTCCATCCCCTGACATAACTGTACATAATTATTTGTTTTGATATAGATTTAATAGGAACAAAATGTCATGAAAAAAGCATTTGCCCTCTATATTCACAATAGATTTTCGTGAAGCTCTGTTATGGTACTGTTATTTGTATTTTATTTCTTATTCAAGCAGCAATACTTTAACTGAGTTTTTAATACAGATGCTTTTACAGAACCGTTTTTTTTAACATTACTAAACATTTTCCTAGAAAATCAAATGAGCTTGGGTTTTCACATCTAGAACATCCAATAGAAGAAGTTAATCACTTTACAGCAGTGACCAAACATTGTAGTGCAGCCTTCAATACTTAAAGTTTTCAATGCCCAGGACACATTTTGATTACTACCAAAAGAGTGCTGAGGTTTGATACCTGACCCTAGGTACACATATTCCTAAAGATAACACAGATTTAGTTTTTGTCATGTGTGAAGTCCCCCTCCTCCCGAGAAACACTCAACACAGACACTGACACATTCCTGACGGCACAAGGCATAACTTGTTATGGAGGCTGTTCACAGAACTGTGTTAAGGTGAATCCAGACACACACACTGGGCTGTGTGCACCAAGAGGGGCAGCGTTGATTTAGGGCATTACTCAGACAGAGAGAGAGAGAGAGAGAGAGAGAGAGGGGAAAAGAGGGAGAGTCTCCCCTGACTGCATTAGGAGAGCCTCCAGCCTTTGTGATTCCTTTTGATCAAATCTCTGTGAAAGATGAGTGTCATGCCCTCTTCCAGCCAGCTGTGAGGGGACTGCCCTGTGACTCTGAGGGGGTAGACGTATGTGTGTGTGTGTCTGCCCGCGTGAAAGAGCATGCACACCTCTATGCATGCAAGCATGTGTGTGTGTGCGTTGTGTGCGCAGGCTACGGAGGGAGCAGGCAGCTCCTGAGGTGAGAATGCAGAGTGGGAGGATCTCATTCCAATCCCCTGTGCCCAGTTTCAACACACACACACACACACACACACACACACACACACACACACACACTGAACATCTTGAGTAGTTTAGAGCCAGTCCCCGGCAACATTAGAGGAGAGAAAGCAGAGGAGGCGTATGTGTGTGCATCTGTGCAGTGAGAGTAAAAGCACAGTGACTACTTCTTCTTTTTTTTGTGGAGTGAATGTTGGTGGCTCGGTGTGTGTGTGTGTGTGTGTGTGTGTGTGTGTGTGTGTGTGTGTCTGCGTGTGTGTGTGTGTGAAGCAGAGTACATGTGTGTCTGTGTTGTGGAAGGAGATGCTGCTGGGTGTGATGGCTCTTTTGCATTAGTACTTGAGCGAACAGGAGAGTTGGATCCAGTTGTTTTGTGGGACTCGCGGGGAATGGCAAACTCCATGGTATCCTTGGAAACATCTGACTAAATGACAATGGCTGAGGTAAGAGAGACAGCTTTTCACAACTATTCTGTTCGCTCTTCTCACACACACCACCCGCTCACACAATCCGGATATGTTTAACAAAGACAAACTGGAACGAGTTATGTAGATCGGAGTGACAGTCAGAAGTGTGTTCAGAGGGTATGCACTTCAGGAGAAATACAGATGTTTTATATTTTATGATTGTACACATGTGCATTCACTACATTATGTGACAGGACATGAGTAGAAACATACAGCTATGGGTGTTACAAGTTGTCACATAGAGTTCGATATGTTGGCATATCATTTCAAATGCTCTGATAATGCCAAAACTGAACGAGTTTCAGTGCTACATGAAAGTGATACTGCTTTGGAAACCTTACTTTGGACAAAAACATGTTTTTTTTTCTACACACTATAATTTTCATTTAACAAAAAAAAGGCCAAGTTCATAAAATTGTCTCTGAACACAGACAGCTTGACAAGAACTTTGTCTTTGTTCTTTGTCTGAAATAAGCAGAACTTGAATTCAAATCGTAAACAACTTGATTGAAGGATAAGCAAGATTCCACATCTGACAACATATTTAATGCCAGTTTTTGGTAATGTTAAGTTTTTGCTAAATTGTTAGTTTTCTTGAAACTTGTCAGAGCTCATTCAAAACACAGACATTTCTTGAACTTTTGGCCACTATCTGATTTTTCTGTGACTGATGGAGAAAACAAAATGAGAGTTTGGACAGAAATTGTCCCCACATGCCTTCCAAGAATCCAGAGACGACTCCCTATGAACAATAACAGCAACTTCACCACGGACCACCACGCACCAAGTTAGGCTTCCCGCTCAGTTGTGTGTGATTCCCTTCCGTTTTTTTCCCCCAATTTAATCCTCTTTTCTTTACTGATACTTTGTATTTTTCTCTTTCCATCTGCCTTTTAAGTCACCCTCATTAATTCTATGAACTTTATATTTATCACTTTTATTTGACTTGATTTTCAGTTATATTCTTTTCTCAACATCATGCACTTTCACCCTTGGCCTAAAGACAATAAGGCTCCTGTGAGAAAAAAAGTGTGTTTCAATCTATCAGAGGACAGAACCAGCCTCAAGTTCTTACCTGGACCTGTGTCCATCCACCCGTCTGTCTGTCTGTGTGCAGTTCCTGTAGCCTCCTGGCCTCTGGCCACAGCCCATTGGAATGTAATTTAAGAGAAGCCTAATGTTTTGTTACAGCCATAATGTAACAATTAGCTGAGCTGTCTGTGCTGGTGGTGTCAGGAGTGGCAAAATACTCTCACCATATCTGTGTCTGAGCTATGTGTGTGTGTGTGTGTGTGTGTGTGTGTGTGTGTGTGTGTGAAAACGGAGCTAAGTTGGAGGAGAAGCAGTTGTGGTTTATTCCTTGTTAGATTATAGTTTGTCAGAGCTGAGCAGAGCTCATGAAAATACACTTAATTGAGGCAAAGTCAATGTCAAACAGATACTGATAGATCATTCAAGTTGAAGTCATAATATGATTTTTGATGTATTTATGCCACTTAAAAATAAATAAATAAACAATTACAATGACTTACTCATTACTTTATTGTTTTACCTTAGCAATCTGAGAAATATATTTTTCACACTTTTATTTTTGTAAATTATAATCGCTAACATAATCATAATAATAATAATATAACATAATAATGTTGATCCTTGAGCCATCCTATGGATTTCCATGATAATGTAGAACATCTTATTAGCAGTTAAAGGAACATAACATTAATAACCACCTATTAGTGGTTTAAGTGAAATTAAACCTTGAATATTTCTGAGTGCAGAGTGAATTTCATTTTGGTATAACTTGCCCTTATTTTACAAACTTCAACATAATAATAATAATAATAAGAATAATAATAATACTTATTATTATTATTCTTATTATTATTATAATGATGATGATGATACTACTACTTCTACTACAACTACTACTGATAATAATAATGATAATAAAAATAATAATACAATTAATAATCATAATAATGATAATAATATTCATGATCAAGTAAATAGAATCTTTCAAATGCATGTATTGAATATGATCAAGCTCTGGTCAAACCTGCCATGTGAGGTTTTAATGTTTCTCTAACAGGTTGCCTTTTTCATTTTCTGATGAGGCCATTACTCCAGCAATACATGAAAATTATTTGAAATCATTCTGTGTGTGTGTGTGTGTGTGTGTGTGTGTGTGTGTGTGTGTGAGAGAGAGAGAGAGAGAGTAGACTGTCCCTCTGTGGCTTTCCCTTTACACACTCATGTCCTATCTCTTTTTTTCTGCTGTTCTATCACTCCTTCCATCTTTTGTTTCCTCTTTCCACCTCCATCTCTTTCTGTGGGTTTCTCTCTGTTCTTCTGCAGTGCCCCCGGGGCACAACACACACACACACACACACATACAAGCACACACACACACACACACACACACACACACACACACACACACACACACACACACACACAGGGCCCCTGCTCGTCCTTACAGAGTTGTATTTCTCTTTGTGTGTGTTATGTGTGTGTGTCAGACTCTAGCTACCAACCTCATCAGCTTCATTAGGTTCATGATGGTCCATCCGTGAGAGGATGGGGGGAGTGGTGTATCTGCTCCAGCCTTTTACCCCTTTGAGCGTCTCCTCAAGCTGTGATGCGCTCCTCCCAGCTACAACGTACCCCCTTAACACCCCCCAAACCCCCCAATACACACACACACACACACACACACACACACACACACACACACACACACACAGCAGCCACCCCTTGCATCTGCTCTGCCCCGCCACCAAAAGGCTTGTGAGGATTTGTCAGCCAGATGTGACAAGATTGTCAAGAGGCAGGCGAGGAGAGAGGGAGATCTGATATTAATCAGAGCGTAGCTGGGAGCCAAACTCTCTCAGACTCAGTGTACTAACATGTTCCCCTCATTTACTCCCTCTTTGAGCCAAACACTCCCTCCGAGTTCCTAACGGGGAGCCACATACACCAGGAAGACAACCAAACTTTTGCTCACCCCCCTCCCTCACTTCCTCCCATCAGATCATTGTCTTTGAGATTTTTTTTTTTTTTTTTGTTCTTTAAAGAAGCCAACGTTTTCTCATGGATATTCAGGTAAAGATTTACAACCTTTTTGCCCGCTGTAGTATTGAAACATGGTGTGTGTGTGTGTGTGTGTGTGCTTGCTTGTGATTGACTGCTGGATGAATTTTTCACGCTGTCTTTGGGCTGTATGGACTCTTAATAGGCTCAAACACAGCCTGTCACTACTTGCACTCGCCCAGGCTTTTCCTGGGTTTGTGTTCTCCTTTTCAGGTCCAGTGTAGTGTTAAAGGAACACTCGTGGCTTCTATTTTTTACATTTTTTAATGTGTATTTTAAAAAGCTATTACTCACATGGATTTTACTTAAAATATGCTGTTAAATTAAACACAGGCTGGATGGCTTTGCAGCAGAGGGTTTGTGTATAGAAAGTTAAATATTTAATGTAAAACTGAATGTAATCATTTGAGAGAATACTCTGAGATTTTCTTCTGATGCTTTGTGTTTGAGTGCTTCCTCTTTCTCAGCAGAGTGACATTAAATCATAAGCTGAGGCAGGATCATGTTGCCTGCTGAGCAGCTCATGTATCGTAACCCCTCTTTAACTAACACTTGTCATCAATTAACATTTTACTACCTTGCTGTCACATACACAAACTGGTCCAAGGCGTGATTTATTCATGAGACAGTATTCTTTGCTTGTACCGCACACACATTACACACAGTCAAGTTCTTGTGCTGAGGTGGTTTAATTTGTGGAAGTTGGCATTATTAGCTGGATGTCTGAGTGGTACCAGGAACATTGTCCTCCCACCAAATTCCTGAGCATTTTCTGTGTGTTCTGGCTGGGATAAGATATTTATTTCATTTGTGTGTGTGTGTGTGTGTTTGCGTGTGTGCGTGTGTGTATGAATATTTAGCTTTTCCCTGTGAAGCGGTTTCTTCGCTTTTTAGTGAATTTTGTCCATTTACATAAATGTTGCCCTTTAATTGTAAAAACTAAACTGCCATAGAAAGATGTTAAAATGTTCAGTGATTGTTTTTCTTATTTGACTTAAGCAGTGTCAGTTTGGCTTTAAATGCTCAGTGTAAACTCCTATAATATATAATTTCCTTTGAATTAATTTAACGGATGAAATTTACATCCACATATCAATTTTCAAATGATCCTTTGGAGGGTCGCGGCAAACTGGAGCCTTTCCCAGCTGACATTTGGTGATGGGCGAGGTAAAATATGGACTGAACGAAAAATTACTTTGATGCATATTTCCTGCAAAGGTTAAAGCAGTTGATTAATCTGTTGATTGTCTTTTCAGTTTTTTTTTGTTTGACATTAGAAAGTCAGAAAATAGAGACAATGTCTCAAATGTCTTATTCCCACAGCCAGAGGTGATTGTTTTCAAAAAAAGATATTCATTCAAAAACATATACAATGATATATTTCCTCATATATCTTTAAAAAGATGGAGAACAGAAAAAGACTACATTTTCTGGTCTCAATGTCAACTTCAGTGACTGACTAACAGCTGATCTACGGAGTGAACTACTAACTGTCCAATAAAGCAATCTTTATAAAACATTACTAATAATTACTAATTACTAGTAATTACTAGGAACTAATTACACCAATGGAAGTTATTAACCACTTTGTTAATGCTTTATCAGTCCATTATAAACCATTGCTTTGAATGAATGGTTGCCAGGTGGGGAGAAAAATAAACATCACATAAGATTTATTACAAACTTTTCTTTTTAAATGTTTTATAATTGAACTATAAAACATTAATGAATGCTTTATTCATCTTTAATAAATCAATTAGTTACAACTTATTTAACATTTATATAGAAGAAGGTTGTAACAACTACATTTAAATTTGTTAAGGAAAGTGATATTCTGTCAGCAATCTGTTGCTTTTTGATCACAAGAGATCAAAATGTTTAGCAAAAAATCCTTACAAGGGAAAAATAGGCTGATGATTATAATGACAATTAATAATCAAAATCTTGATCTCATTGCTCTTTTTTTTCATATGTGCCTCAAAATGATTTACAGCACAGCTGCTAGCCTGTGGGTGCCTGGTTTATTTGAGCCTTATGTAAATATATTCTGTGCCATGCACATTAGTGATCATGTTTATTTCCCTTCAGGAACACTTTCGCTTCCTTTATTTCCCCTGTGCCATAATTGTTCTTGTTAACTGATTAATGGCTGATAGTAAAATCTGATTTGCTCTCTCTTGGCCATCAGTCTCCCTCTTCCTCAGATTCGCTGATCCCTGTTTTTATTCACTCTTTGGCACCACCATGGCTTGTTTTCCCATCAAGTGTCAGTTAGTGCCTGGCTGCTGCTAATTGATTAGTTTTCCACCGCATTAGGCCAACAAGACCCCGTCCATCCCAGATCTGCCCCTGTCCAAGCAGCTGTTCACTTCTGCTGAGTCTCTAAAGCACCATGGCTATTCCAGACATATGGCAGGATTTTATTTTAAGAGTCAGAAAGGACTATTTCATTTTATTGTGTGTATGTGTATGTGTGTGTGTGTGTGTGTGTGAAGGATGTTATGGCTGTATTCCAGCAGTGAGATGAAGTTGATGTTTTCTGTTTCTGACTAGAAAGAATAATGTAGTTGTAGTTTTCATAAATGACATCAGTACATTCTATATCTAAAGTTGACCACAACCTTTTATTGTCATTTCACAAACATTGATAGATAGTGGTGGATTGACACAGAAAATGAATTTCATATATCAAAACCAAGAAAAGAGCTGGATTAGATATTTCACTGATTCTAATCAAAGATTCAATCATATTGAAATAGCGTCCATATAAAAGTTAAGCAACAATATAATATATAATATGTAATTTATAATATAAAGTATATAATATAAAGTTAACCTTTTCCTGACGCCAATCAACTCAAATACAAATATCATTAGTGTCTGTTTTTATTGTGTATTCATTTAACATGGCCAAATATTTCATCAACACATGCCGGCCCCTCAGAGTGACTGTTGTCTCTCATTCTTTTCTCTTTTCTTAACCTCACCTTCCCCCTCTTTAACCTCCATCTATCCATGCTACACAGCCTGACCTCTGAGTGTACCATCTCTCAACCAAGTTGCCTTTAGCTGCAGTGCTGTCAGTTTATACAAATTCATACACATAGGAGAAACTGTTGCAATGAAGAGATCCAGAGATATGAAGGCTGTGTGGGTTTATAGCATCAGAAGCAAAACTATCGCGTACAAGAATATGTGTTAATCTATGGTTATATTCTATGACTGTTTTGATAGGATTTCATTCCTTCTCACTATTCAAAAATCTTATCTGTGAAGATAAGATTTTTCAAGAATGAACTCACCGATGAGAGAAGCTCTGAGTAAATAAAAATGTTGATACACTCAGCTGGTTGCCTTCAGTTGTTACTGCACACTCACAGGAAAAGCTTAATAAGCAGCAGTGAGGAGATGAGGAGACTTTTCTTCAGCAGTTTTTGCCCTTTGGGCTAAATGCAGCCTGCATGGACTCTTTTGGAATACCATTCTATGTATACCTTTCATTTGAGTATCTCTTGTGCACACACCAGAAAAGTGACACAATATGTTATAGTAATAAAGGAAAAGGTAAACCAAGTGGAATACAATTTATCAGAGATGATTAGAGGAATATTATATAATCCATCTTTGCTCACATCCTAGCATTTCTTACTCTTAGGACTGAATAAACTACAGGTTGTGAACTTCTTTCTAAAATACAAACATTTGACATTAACAGTTAACTCAATGGTATCTGCCATGAGAGGCAGGTCATTATTGGGTATTGGTATTGGCGGAAAAAAATCCATCCCTAAAAATTATGCAGACTCAAAATTAATTTAAACCCACACCATTTGTAATTTATTCAACAACATACGCTACCAAATTGCAAATGAGAGACATGCTACACACATTCTCAAGTATTCAAGGTGTGCTAGAGGTGGTGGGGGTGGTGGGGTTGATGTGTGACTACATGGATATAAAAAAAGTGACATTATGTTAGCGTTGATTTAAAACATTGACCCAACTGCATCATTTGGTGCAATTAGTCTTCTTGTCATTGACTTCAGTGATGTGTACGAACAGCCGTGACTTTGTTGTGACAACAGAAAAGAAAATGAGATGGTTTGGGTGGAGGGGCTCGGTCATCAAGAGCCACAGTTGTGATGGGCTGCCCTGCTCTGTCATATTTCTTTCTCCTCTTCTTCTTCTTCTCAGGAACTCATGAAATGAATCGCTAATTAAGATAAACGACCTGGAGCACTTCGCCCGAATGTGTGTGTGTGATAGTGTGTTACAGTCTGGTGAGCAAGCAGGGGCACCTGATTGAGATGTATATTAGGAGGAGCAACAGCAGGAGGTGTGTGTGCACGCACAGTGGGATGGGATTATCTTAATTGGGCCCTGTTGGTTCTTGGTGCTCTGTAATGATGGGATTATGTTGCTGAGAGATTAGCAAAGGGGTTTTTACACCTCACTACTGTCCGGAGGAGGCTGGACCGGTTGGCTGGCGAATAATCCCAGACAGAGAGGGTGATAGAGAGAAAAGCAAAGCAAGCAGATGTCACGGTACTGAAGGCCGGAGCAAGCATGCTGTGTTTCAAGGCCTGGTAGCTGCTGCCACCTTTCATCTGGGGTCAAATTATCTGTCTAATGATGAGAGGTTGTTGTAAGGTGAAATAATATGATCCTAGATTTCAAGGACAAGCACTGCCTCAAGCGCAGAACCAAGCGACTGACTAAATGAGGAGGAGGAGATGGCCCCCCTACCCTCCCACCCACCCACATTTTTCCTGCCTCTGTGCTCATGGAGAGGGAGTGAGCTCCAGCAAGGAGCTAAGCACGCTGCTCATGTATACTAAAACCCCACTGATCATGCATTATAGATGCATGGGGAGAGAGGTGGCGTAGCACATCCACTCTGAGGTTTTCAGCATGTAGCACTAACAACACTGGCTTTGATCATAAATCTGATGATGTTTTTCCCTCAGTTCCTGGTGTGTAAATGATTTTTTTTTTGTCCAAGGGGGAGAACCAGGGAGTCAGAGTAATTTTTAGTGTATCAGTGTGCTTGAGTCCTCTCAGCAGGGTCACTGCCAAGTCAGCAGCTACACACAAAACTTTACTTGTTACTACCTTTTACCCCTCGCTCTGAATCGAGTCGATCCACTTCCTCTGCTTTTTCTCTGTTTGCTCTGAAAAGATAAAGCTCATTAACATATGAGCTAATATATAGAGTTCTCTAACCTGTATGTGTGTATGTGTGTGTGGATGTGTGTGTGTCTGTGTGTGCGTATGTGCATGCGTGAGTGTGTGTGTGTGTGTGTGTGTGTGTGTTTGTGCATGCGTGCGTGTGTGAGTTTGTGCATGCGTGCGTGCGTGTGTGTGTGTGCCCTAGGCATGGATTGATTGAGATGGTTTTGGTTGTCCAGGTGTGTCTGAGACCTTTCGTTACTGTTGTGAAGACCTGCCCTGCAGCACCACTGACACACACACACACACACATACACACACACAGCCGTGCTTATGCTGCTCTCATAGGGCAAACAAGTCAATGAGTGATGCACAAAAGGAGTGCAAAATTACTCTAGGCAATCATGCTATTTCTTTCAGTTTCCGTAGGCAACTTGACAGTTGTGTTGTAGCTTTGTAAGACAGGCATAACTTCAACTGTGCGCACATTCTAGCAGTTTTTTCTTGACTGCACAGTCACAGAAGCTTGAGATGACATATATTGAGATATTTTCTATTACTGCTATTACATTCCTGGACAAATATGACCACTTGAAAAAAATTTACATTTGGAATTATGCAAAATATTAAAAGGGTATTATAAAAGGAAATAATGTTAAATCTTTTATATGAGGAATTTAGAAATGTGCTCTGCCCTAGTGGAACAACGCCTTTTACACTTGCCAGGTCCACTAGCAGGTCCGATTCTACTCAAGAATATATCTAGCTGAATATTATTATAAGACATCTATAATATTTCTTTTAATGAGATGTTGCAGCCGTAACAAAACATTTTATTTTCAGAAACGGGGAAATGTTGGATGATAATCAAACACTGAAGAGGTTAGCCAGTCCACATAGATGCAATTATTGCTTGTTGTGAAAACAGGGAATTAAACAAAGATATATTGTGTGCATTTTATTCATTTATTTATTTTTTTAACAGGCTATCTGCTGCACTTTGGTGAACTGTAACTGTGACAACTTCAAGCCTGGGAAGCTAAAGAGGAGGCAGTGTGAAAACTGCAAGCATGGCTGGGTAGCACACGGTAAGAGCGCACAGCTTACTGTCCACTGGTAATGCAAAGACATTTAACTGAGGCTCTTTTCAGGAATGATATGAATAGTACTTGTGAATGGGGACAACATATAATGTGATGGTTTTTTTACTTTCCCTATCTTTAGAAAACCAGTTGGCCAAAAGGCTAATATTTTACGAGACACAATCACATCTTATGTTGTGGCTACAAAGTCACAACCCAGGCCTTACTTTGTGTCCAGCATTAAGCAAGTCATTATGCATCCTTTGCCAAATGCATGGAGATTTTTTTAAATGGAAATAGCTCATGAATGCTGTTTATATGACTGTTTTATTGCGTAAATGATTCAATCACTTTCAAATCTGTGAAAATTAAGCATCTTAAATGTTAAATCATGCATTATTTTTATATGCTTGTCCAGATGGTCAAATGTACTAATGAGATTCTGCAGAAGAAAGAAAGAATTCTCCCTGTTTGCGGGACAATAAAGGAATTCTGATTCTGCAACTAATCCAAAGATCCACTGAATCTATGTGGTATAGACATTTTATGATATCAATATACAGCTATAGCATATTTTATTTTTTCAGATGATATTATCTTATTTATTGTATAACATTATTTTGAATATTTATTTTTCAGTATTCCAATATCTAACTTGTTAGCTTTCAAGCATCTTACAAAGATTGTCTTGTGTCTTGTTTTTGATGACCGAGAGGGAATTTGAATTTTATATACATACACAAACCCCAGGCTTTCTATTAATTGTTCCATATTAAATGAAAAACATTTTCTTTTTATGTTTCTTACATTTTTGTACTTGCATACTTTTTCAAAACCAATGTGTCTTCTCTCTCTCTCTGTCCTGTCTTAGTGTCAGTCCAGGGACCAGTTTAGTTTCATGAAATTAAATCCAGTAAATGCTGATGTTTGTATTCTAGCCCTGAGTAAGCTGAAGGTGCATCACATGTACCAGAGCAGCCAGGTGGAGATTGTGCACTCCAACGTGGTGTTCGATATCTGCAGCTTGATGCTGTATGGCACCCAAGCCATCCCAATCCGCCTCAAGATCCTCCTGGACCGCCTTTTCTCTGTCCTCAAGCAGGAGGAGGTTATCCAGATCCTCAGCGCACTTGACTGGACACTGCAGGACTATATACGAGGATACGTCCTCCAGGTGAGCAGTTTGTGTGAATGTCTTGACCAGTGTATGTCTGAATACCAGTACAGAACTAATTGCTGAATGCAAAGAACTTATTCAACATTTTTTGAACTGCTTATTTATTTTCTTTCTGGGAGTAAGATGAGAGGATAAATATCAATGTCTGGTCCGTGTTTTCAAGTATAGAGCTGGAGTCAGGACACAGTAAGACAAGCCTAACATAGAGACAGGAAGCAAGGGACAAAAGGTCATCTGGCTCGGTTAAAATTTAGTAACCCACATACGAACAAGACTATGTGCCAGAAGAACACTCAGCAATGCATCTTGACATCAGTGAGGTTGACGCTGCAAAGAAATGTTATGAGCCTGGGTGAGTGTTAGTGATAGTTCAAAATACAGCCCCCCTAAAATGAAGAGATTTTACACAATGGATGGAAGGTACATTGCGTAAGAGCTTTGGTAAGCCTGTTTTTTAACTGTGGACATAGCCAGACACAAAAGTCAATGAATCTCCTCATCTGAATCTTGGAATCTTGGAATTTTTAAGTATTACTTTAAAATCCAACAGTTCCAACATGTTGTTTCATGTTATTTAGGGTCAGAATCCTCTAAAAACAGCCTGGAGGCCTGGACTCTAAAACTCCCAGTATGATGAGTGAGAGTGCATGAAGATAGAAACAGAAGGAATTTCAGGGAAGACGAGGGGAGAGGAATGAAAGGAGTAGTGAGGAAAGCAAGGCTGAAGACAGGACAAAGTTGGGATGTGATGTCCGATCAATGCAAAGAACTCTCTGGGTATCCCACTGATGAGATCAGCTTGTTACTGTGGTACAACCAGCTCGGGGAGGTCTCCAAACTGTGCTGGGTATATGTCTTTTGCTTCAGATTTCCTCTTAAGCTGGAGCCAAGCAGGCCTAGGTCTGGGCTGGGCTCGATTAGTACATCATCAAGTATTCAAGTTGGGCTGCGTTTAATTCATGTTAGCTCATCTAATGGCGAACGTAGAGTCAGAGTCCTCGACAGGCGCCCAATGAATGCTCTGTGATGAAATATTAATCACGGTTACGGCATGAAGCAACTCCTCACTTTCAAAGATGCCCAAACTCACATGTGATTACTGCTGGGCAAAGGGAGAGAGGACCCGCTTGATCAATGTGAGCCACCCTCTGATCACCCCTCCCTTACTTGTGTATCCATATGTGTGTGTGTGTATGTGTGTGTGTGTGCATTTGTGTGCTAGTATGCTTGTGTGATGTGTAGGTGTGTGTGTTTGTCTGTTCTATATCTGCTTCTGCTGATGCGGAACAAGTAAATCCACATGATTTAAATGAAGATAAATGACCTGCAAGATGTGTCTGTGTAATGAGGGTTCTCAGGGTTGTGTGCTGCTCGCTTGTATTAACACTCCATCTGATTCCTTTATTTAGCCACCATGCCAGTCTTCTATATAGGGTGTGTCATCTAACCCATCCATGAATATGTATGAGCAACCCAAAAGACGATTATAATGCCAATGATGAAATTGCTTTCTCCTTCCTCTTTTTTTTTTTTACTTTCCCTCTCCTTCTCAAACTATTTCATACCCTTGCCCTCTCTTCTTCCTTGCATCAATTTGCTACCCCTCTCTTCCTGCACTGTCTGAAGGATGTAGCAGGAAAGGTGCTGGACCGGTGGGCCATCATGACTTTTGAGGAGGAGATTGCCACATTGCAGCAGTTCCTGCGTTTTGGCGAGACCAAGTCCATAGTTGAACTGATGGCTCTGCAAGACAAGGAGGGCCAGGCAGTATTAGTTCCAAGCACCCGTACTAACTCAGATATTCGCACTTTCATTGAGCGCAATGCCCCACGCACTGCGGCCAACCTGTCTACATCCAAAGTTGATAAGCTAAGCGGCAACAGCATGCACCATTTCGAAAACTTTATCAATAGCATGGCCTTCATGCTGCCATTCCAGCTATTAGGCTCTGTTCCTGCACCGTTTCTGGGCTCACCAACAGGGACACTGCAGCAGCACCAGCAGCCATCATGCCGGGGATCATTGGAGCATCAGAATCAGAGACTTGATGATCAAGGGCAGGAGGGCAGAGGGAGGGACAGCCTCATTTCTTTTTCACACCCTCCAGAGAACAGCCTGCTAGGTTCCACCTCTGTCTTATTCACTGCTGATCTAGACCGAAGTGGAGACAAGCCAATGGACAGCCTCTCCACCACCACCAAGATCGAGGCAGAGGATTTCTCCACTAGTGACAACTACTCGGATGGACCCTCCACGCCATGCACACCCTCCATGAGCTCTGATGTAACACAGATGTCACCTGATGGCAAGCTGCGCTCCCTGGACAGGAATGGGAGTTCCAGTGGAGGAGTCTCAGGAGGGGGAGGAGGCTCTCTGAAGAAGGGCCGCGTATTTTGCAACGCTTGTGAGAAGACGTTCTACGACAAAGGCACACTGAAAATCCATTACAATGCAGTTCACCTGAAGATTAAGCACAAGTGTACCATTGAGGGCTGCAACATGGTGTTCAGCTCATTGCGAAGTCGCAATCGCCATAGTGCCAACCCAAACCCACGGTTACACATGCCAATGAACCGTAACAACAGGGACAAAGACTTACGTGGCAGCTTGTCTGGCGATGAGAGTTCTCAAGGAGAAAAGAGGCCTGAATATGGAACCCCCATCCCCGTCTGTTCTGCAGAAAGCCATAAGTCAGTGCCCAGCTACATGGTGAGCCACGTGGACACTAGCTCTAAACTCCACAACAGCTCATTCCCCAGCATGGGCCAGAGTGGAATCCTCTTCCCTAATTTAAAAACAGTACAGCCAGTTCTACCTTTCTACCGCAGCCTTGTAACCCCACCAGAGCTTGCAAACACTCCAGGAACACTGCCCTCCCTCCCTCTGTTGTCCTCCTCTGTACCCATCAAACCCATCACTGCCCCTGAACCCTACATGACAGACCCAATACCAAAGAAAAAGTCTCGGAAGTCAAGCATGCCAATAAAGATAGAGAAGGAAGCAGTGGAGCGAGAGGAACAGATGAATGAGGACAACAGCTCTGAAGATGAGGCTCCATTACAGGGCAGGGACAAAGAAGAGTGTGATGGCAGCCAAGCAGAGGGGCACATGTGCGCAAGACAGGTTGGGGAGGAGAAGGAGGCAAAAGGGGCTTACATTGGTGAGGAGAAGAAAAGGGAGGTTGCCAAGCATCTGTTGGACCAAACTTTAAGAGAAATGACAGAGAGGGAGGACAAAGATGATGGACCAATGCAAACTGAAAAAGGGGTCATCACCTGTGCACCCCCACTCTTCGAAAACAGACTGATGGAGAACCACTGTGACAACAACTTACTCTGCCCAGAACCCAGTGGCAATGAAGAAAGGGAGGATAGGTCACATGCAAACACGTTGCATGCAGCTGACAAGATTTCAGAGCTCAGATGGGATGAGGGTGAGCACAGACTGGCTAAAGGGGGCACTCCCCAGCTCATACAACATGACAGGGACGGATCAGATGGCTACATAGACGACTATGGTGACTCAGGTTTGTCTCACCTCGACCCTACCACTGACCTGCCACACCACTGTGAGATCTGCAGTAAGACCTTTAAGAACCCCTACAGCATCAAGATGCACTACCAAAATGTCCACCTTAAGGAGATGCACATGTGCACAGTGGATGGCTGCAATGCTGCCTTCCCCTCACGCAGGAGCCGAGACAGGTGAGAGACAGACATATTTTGTTATTGTTCCAGCGCAGTTATAATATGAAAGCCAGTAAATTTTACTATTGTTAGAATAGGCAGGACTCTAAGGTGTTGTTAAGCCAATTCCGTTGGCAGTTTTCTTATGGTTCCATTTAGCAGAGACCCTGTTCATCAGTAACATAGCATCAGATCACTGGTTCTAAACAATGTGACACTGATCCATTCGAATGTCCTGGAAGGGAGGAGGAATTGAAATCAGCTGCTCTGGTTTGGTCAGTAGAGAAAGAACAGAGCATCCAAGGCAAAGTTAACTCATAAATTAAAATCTTCAAATTCTATTTGGAATCTCAGGGCTTCTGGAAGACTTTAATGAAGCTGGAGGAGCTGTATGGAGCCATTGTATGTTTTGTAAACAGTTGTAAACAAGTCCACATCTACTTCAGTTTTATAGGAAAATGATGTACATTATTTTACTGTGAAGCTCCAGAAATGTTTGTGTACTATGAAACTTACCCTGACTTTTCATCAGCATGAGGGTAAGGAGATAATGACTGAATTTTACTTTTTAGGTAAACTGTTCCTTTAAGGTCAGACACTTTGCAGAGGTCTGCATGCTGTCACAAATGTAGTAAGACTACACACAGGATATGAGCAGTCTGCACATGTCCACATATGACATTAAAATCAGTATAAACAGAACTACTAGCTGCTGGAGTCTAGCTGAGTCTAGCTGGTTATAGATATCACATACTGATTTACATAATTTAAAGTGAAGGCCATATTCAGTGACTGGATGTGACACTTGTGTTTTGTTAATCTATTCTTTAAACCATTAATAATGAGGATAAAAAATCATAAACCAGTTGGCAGTAATGGAAAAAACGCTGGCTAAAACATGAAGCAACAATGTATCTCCCTGGTTCTTTATAGTATTTTGGACCAAAAGCATTTACCATGTAGAGTATAATACATTTAATTGGATTTTAATGCTGTGCTTTTTTATCTTCAGACACAGTGCAAATTTGAACCTGCACCACAAGCTGCTAACCAAAGACTCATTCAGCCCAGCCAGCACCCGCTATTCATCTTCTGTTGGCCTGGACTACTGCCAAGACCAGCGGAACAGAGATCTGCCCCATCGAGACCCAACCAGCCAGGCCTCCGTCATCTTCAGAGGTCAAAACCGCATGGGCCTTGTCTTCCCTATGAGCAAAATGTCTACTGCGCCATACAGTACTGAGGCATCTCCCTTAGGAGAGATGGAGGGAATAGGAAGAGGAGTAGAAGAAGGTACAAGTGGGGAGGACGGAGCAGTCCTGGACTTGAGCACCTCCTCTTCTGCCCCACCCTGCGGCAATGGCAGTGCTCAATCTTCCTGGGACTCTGATGGAGCTGGTAGTGAGGACGGAGTTGAAGAAGATGAAGAGGCCCTCCAAATGGGGGACAGTGATGAAAGCTGCGATGGGATCGGTGGGGGGAGGCCTGGGGGCGAGGAGTTGGCAATTGTGGGAGAGAGGACCCTAGGCTGCACTGGGGGAGGACAGGGCGGGCTTCAGGGAGGTGGGGGTGGATCTCCGATAACTTGCCATGTCTGCCAAAAGGTCTACAGCAACAAAGGCACATTCAGAGCCCATTACAAGACTGTCCATCTGAGACTGCTTCACAAGTGTAAAGTTCCTGGCTGCGACACATCCTTCTCCTCTGTGCGAAGCAGAAACAGGCACAGCCAGAACCCTAATCTCCACAGGAACCTAGCTGTTAGCTCAGGTGCTGCAATGGACCAGGAGTAGGGATTTGAACTTATATGCCAACGTCACTGATTTCCTTTGTTCCAATTGTTGTTTGTTGTTGTTGTTTTTCATTTTTGGGCATCTAAAGAAGGTTCACCAATTAGCACTTTTAAGATTCAATACTGTAGTTCATCATGTTGTCATATTTTGGGGTAAAAGAGAGAAAAAAATAAGAAAGTACAATCATGAGTTGTTTTGTTGTTGCAAATACAACTTGCTGTTGTCATAAATTACTTTTACCGCAAGACAAAAAACTATTAAACAGATCTGTCTGTGTCTACACAACCACATGTAAAGACCAACCAAAATCTACATGTGGCAGTACATTTGTTTTCAGCATTGATCTCTTTTGCAGTAATGCAGTATGAATTTTCTTGTTTTAGTTGGCCACAGAGCCCAGTTTAGATCTTAAAAATGTTCTTTCATGTGAAAAAAATGTTTTAATTTGTTTCCAAGTGGGAGTTGAGCCATGAAACAGTATCATGTGCATAATGTTTTTCCAGTGTTTTTGCTGTTAAATGTCCATCTCTTCCCTGTGAAGCCGTGCACAATGTATTGATCAGAAGCAGTAGTGAAGTAAGCTCTCCATGTGTCATTTCATTCATTTTGACAATGGTCTTTAAAGAGAGTCTTCGTTGAAAAGCTGTAGTGTTGTGAGCTTGATCAATAAGTTACTGTGTGGTGTTATATGATCTATCTTTACTGTTCTGGTTGTCACATAATGCTGATGTTGACCAAAGATTTTTTCAGTCCACAGGAGTGTATAGAAAGCCCTTCACACTGTACAAGGGGTATGCAGTATTTAAAGGGCCAACCCAGTCCACCATCTTCTGTGATTAACAGCAGTATTCAGATGTGGGTTCTATTGTAAAAAAAATGAATAAATAAAAAATTAAGAAAAGAAATCGCCCACAAATAAAACAAAACAAAAACTTTTGACTGACAGGGTGAAAAAACTATTCTGATTCCACTGGTGTTTTTATAAAAAAAAATGTGCTCATGGGACTAGACTTGATTAAGCCATTGGTCTTGGATTTGTGTGGTTACTAGCAGTATCCTGAGTGACTGGAAAAACAGCAGGAACATGTGCTGTATCTGGAAGCTAGAAACATGTACTGTGAATGAGTCAAACACTGAGAAATAATAATGTAAACGAATGCAGTTTATGATAATGACCCCACACACAAGCGCACCCTCAAAAAAGGACTGGTAAACTAAATGTTTATTAAACTGTATATTCTGTGAATAGAGTAATTTGTTATCTGAAAGAAACCAAAAAATATACTGTATAAAATAAGTTACCTTCACTACTAAGATTACGTCCGTCAACCTTTTTTTTTTCCTCAAAAATGAATAAATAAAAACATTGTGTTGTACATGTCTGATTATTTAACCATAGTTTACAGTTCCAGTTGTGTTCTTTATTCTGTATTTTTTTTTTCATACTGTATTTAAATGCAATGGGCCAAATTTAAGATCCTATTTGTTTGTTGCTTGGAGTTGTTAAATAAAACAACAACAACAAAAGGGAGCAAAGACCACCATATGTTGATAGGCGTACATGTTTCTTTTGGTTTAATGTTACAATATTCATTTCAATTAAATAAAAAGCCATATGTTTGCAAGCCTCATTCCATCCAATTTTTTGTCAATTTAAAAAGAAATGATGTTAATGCTATATATAATATCAGCAAAGCTTCAGCTCAGCACGTTAGGTCATAACAACATATCAGATTTTCCCTAAACAATTATTGCAAATTTGTTATAGCAAAATTATTTCAACAACACAACATTAAAATTATATCTATAGATGATTTGAGAGAAAAAAAATAAAGCTGTCAGTGTCATTAGTCTTTATTTTGTTTACTGTGTGTCTCTTCTTTGGCAAATGACACTCAACATATAGGAAGTAGGAGTGTAGGAAGGTGCAGAGAGTTTGTAATCATAATTATACAAAAACCAACAAAAAGAACAATGATACCTAATAAGAAAATGCATATACTATACACACACACACACACGCATGTATAGATGTATATTTTCACACACACGCCTTAGCCTTTCCAACATATGAAGAGGTGTGAAGGCTACTTTATAAAATGTATTCCAATACAGTTATTGATTAGCTGTTACATTTTTTTGTCAGTAACATAATTGCCACAGTATAAAAGTAATGTTACTTGATTACATTGCTTTTATATTACCTCAATACCAAACAAATGCAAAACGAGAAAAAGACATATCAATAACAAGCATGTTCTGTAAGAATACACACACACACACACACACACACAAGGATGTTAAGGGGATGAGGGGATGATTTATAAGTATTCTTGTTTCTGTGCTCATCTCCATAGCAGCAGGACCATCTGATCCAGGCTGTCTCCCTGAAGGCCTTGTAATACTCAGTGTAAGGCGGAGCAACACCGATGAGCCTCTAACAGACACATAAAGCAATGGGATGATGGGAGGATAACATGCAAGCTTCACTGCAGAAGAAGTCCCTCTTAACAAGTTGTTCTAAATTGAAATGAACCAAAAAAAAACTACTTTTTCCTAACTGATGAGTTTGCCAACATTACAGAAGAACAGAAGAAACACCTCTTGCATTATTGAGCCATCCGATAGTTTGGCCTTTGTCTTGATATTCGTCTCTATTATTTCTGCAGTGGAGGTGAATTACATTTTATTTTTGTTTCTTGCAACACTGAATCAAAACAAAAAAAAATGTATATCTCTTTCCTGAAGGATAGTCAAAAGACCTTACTTAAGGTGACTGGAACTACTTTCTATTGAAGAAATAGTCCAGATAAAAACTAGTTACAACTGTGTTGATTGAAGTAAGAGAATATTCTTTATGTAATTACAGTGAAGCAATCCTTTACAATGCATGGGAAAATCTTCTTAATGAGCTGGTTCAAGTATAAATGTTAAGAGAAGTTTGTGATTGCCATTGTTTGGTACGAAAGGAGCAACCTGGCAGATTTTATCAAATTTTAAGGTGCCATTATCCATACCAATAGTTAAACTGCATTAAAGACAGGGGAATTTTTAAAAACAATTCAGGATAAAATTTGACTAGATTTAAAGAAAAATAAAGATTTATAACTCAATAAGAGACTAAATGGCACATTAAGCAGGACTTGTTTCCAGAGGTTATCTTGCCATCATACTTTAAGAGAGACGTGTGCAGTCGAGTCATCCTCGGTTGGACTCTTTCACTGCTACACCACCAGCTACAGACACAGCAAGAGACTTTTAGACACACAGGTACAACATCAGCAATGTCCAAATCCAAGTGCCAATCAGTTGACAAAAACATTCAGGTAAAGGATTTTTGTTTAATGGTGTTTTGATTTTGATTATATTGGATTTTTGTCAACCTTTCTTTTAGCATGATGAAATGGAGAAGCCACACAGATGGTTGTCACATTCAGCAGTGATTAAAAATTTGCATTGCTGCAAAATGGCATGCACTACACTGGCTGAAAAAAGCTTTCAGTTATTGAAGAGGTGAATTAATAGATGTAATACTGCAATGCAAAGTTAAAGGGCATGGATGGAAATGGACGAGGGACAGTGGAACTATCACTAGGCCCACATTGAAAAAGCGAGGAGGACAAATCAGTTACGCAACACACCAAAGTATTGCGCTATTACAGAGAGCTGAAAGCCTTGCATAACTCAACAATCCAACCCACCCATCACATTTACTGTACATTAGTGAGCTTGTAGAGCTGTTCCTCATTACTTAGGAGCTAAAAAATCTAGTTCTGACAAGTGGCCCCTGTCCTTTTTCTCTGGCACGCTGCAGAAATCTAGTACCACTCAGAGAGGGCAACAATGGGTTATTTCAGTCCCTTCTATGTGCTGCATGTAGGCGACAATATTCAGCAGAGAACCTGGTTGATCTGTAGAGGTGGAGCACTTGCTCAGCTTCCTCCACAGAGCCATATCTGTATCTGGAACAACTTGCATCGTTAGGGCTATATTTGTGAAGCAGCGGACCACTTTCAGTGACTGTTCAGTGGCAAATATGGAACAGATTAAGGAAAGTGAGAAGCTATTCCTCCAACAGCTTGCTGAAATACACCTGAAGCCTTTCAGACAGACTGACTTTAAATGTATTTGATTTCAATACATAAACGTTATGTATTGAAACGTTAAAGGATAGGATGGATAGATCAAATGTTAAAGCTTGAATCTATCGATCAGAAATTCATCCAACCATCTTCCTGTGTGTGTGTGTGTGTGTGTGTGTGTGTGTGTGTGTGTGTGTGTGTGTGTGTGTTTGCATGAGTTTGGGCTGGATGCTTTCAAAGTGACACAAGCCAGTGGTTAAAGTTGCACTAATAATGCAAATTGAAATTGTGAATTGTGATCTGTCCTGAACCAACCCTGGGACTACTACAAGGCACAATTATAGAAAAACAAATAAAATGGTGGACAACCTTTTTCAGGTCACAATTTGAAGTAGTATATCTATTATCTATGGGTTCATTGCTGAGATCTTTAAACACTGCAAGAGCTCAAAAAAAGTGGAACAAAAACACAACTCTTGGGTTAGCAAAACTTATATGGAAGTGGAAACAAAGGTGAACGTGAAAATATCAAACAAGTGTAGTGAGTGTCAGTGTCTTGAATAAAGAGACCAAATCTCAATAGTTTAAGATGCACTGTTTTATAGAAGGAGCTAGCAAAACAACACAGTACGTTAATTAATCACAGCAGAAATTTCAGATAGGTCAAACAAATATATATATGTTTAACTACGTATATATATTCAAATGTTACAGTTATTGGCTTAAAATGACAACACATGTCTCTTAACTGTTGTAGTTACAGCAACATCATGGTGATTTGGTCTATAAGCAGAATAAATTCAAGAATCAGGATCAGGCCATGTCAGCTTAAAAACAGGATACAGGTTTTGTTATAGACGGAATCACTGTGACATTGCACTGACAACAGCTGTAACTTCTAGGTAGACAAGTTGGAAGTTGATTTGCATTGTGGAGATTATGCAAGGGTTTTGTACCCAGAAGTTATTGGAAACAAATATTGGGACTGGGTTATTATTTTTTTTCCCCTGAGGGCAATGGAACAAACAGAAAACCTGTTTTATATAATCTGTTAGTTGCAAACGTCTGCTTTACATCCATCAACATGGAGCAACATTAGCATTCACTGAGAGCCATTTTTCTATCCAGTACTCAATCTCCCTTGGTCAGTACTTGGTCTCCACCTACTCGGAAATAGCTTTCTCTTTAGCCCCGAATCATGGTCAGTGGTGTCTGTAGTTTGGTGTCAAGCAGATAGTGTGCAGTGGATTTATCAAAGCTTTTCTCCAAGGAATGGAAAACGGTGTGACTCAACCAAACAGGAAAGTGAATGCAGGCTGAGGGGACCTATGCTGGGTGATCACCATTCTCTTTGGGTTTGTCTGCATATGCAACAACTTTCACAATTAGTCAGTAGTCAGTCAACCTGTAAATATTCATGACCACATCTGTGCACAGGCAGATAGACATACATATACATACATATAAACTCCTGGCAAAAATATTCAAAACTGCTTCTGTGATAATCATTTGTGCAGCTTTAATAACAAAACAATGCAACTGTGTTCCAAGATTCCAGATACATGTTACTTGAATGTATATGATATTATCACAACGTTCACATCTATGAAAAGACACAAATAGTAATGAACTGTAAATATCCTTCAAATCCTTGTGAGACTGTTCAGAGTTTTCATCTCTATGACCCAGAAAAATATAAGTAAACCTAACAATAATTTTGCTTTTTGTGAGATTACATCAGCTGATTGGTATCTTGAGACTTAGATCAGCTATGAGCCAGCACCTGGGAAGCAATGTATACGTGTGCTACTGTGAGAACCCCGAACACTGAAACTGAGCCCTCTGAACAACATTGCGGATGATCCCCCAACTGTTCCAGAGAGAAGGGTCTTTCTGGGGCAGTGACACTGGAACCCACCTCACAGTCTTGGGATGGGGATCAGGGCTGGCAAGGGCTGGTGGTTGTTGGGAGGAGTGGAACTAGAGGATAAGGCAGAGAAGGGTCGAGAAAATGGATTGTCCATGGGTGCATGGGAAGCTGAGGAATATGATGGGGTATTACTGCCCGGCACAGCAGCCAGATGGACAGCAGCGAACATGTCCAAAAGGAAAATCACATGCTCTACTTAGTTATTACACCCATCATTATTAAAACTGTGAAGATTGATGCAATGAAGAAAGACGAAAACATTTTGTATTTCATTGATAGTTTCCAGTGAGTGAAAGCCCCAGTATCCATTCTAATAATTCTAGAATCCTGCAATCTTAATTTAACTGGGTACACAAATTAAATTGGAATTAAGGACCACCGCACAGGAGCTACTGGTTGTCTGCCTCCAGCTGCTGGAAATCAGATCTCTAACCTGTCTAATATCTGCTCTTCTGCTGACCTATACCTCCCCCTAGAGGTGTACAAAAACAGTCACAGGCTTCTATGAGATTTTCATTTCAACAAACCCTCCAACAAACCTTTAAAAATGCTCACCAGATGAAATATTAATCCAGCTTAACTAGTCATGCAATTAAAATATCTAGTGTAACATTTAATGACATCATATGCACAACAATGCAAAAATTCCTTAACAACATTCAGTCACTCTTTATTTTGGTAACTAACCTTTCATTAGTGCGGCTGCAAGGAGGACGATTATTCAACAACCAGTGTTTTTGTATGTTGGCTCTGAGAGCTGAATGCACCGCAACCTTAAATACACATGTGACTGGACAAAACAAAGTCAAACATGGAAAAATATCCTCATCAACATGTGTGTTGTATTTAGGCAAAAACACTGCAAGGTGGAAAAACACAACCAAACGAATTCTTTGAGTTGCACAGAACAGGGGGGGCAAACTATTGGTACTGCAGTATGTCATATCTGTTTCTCTTCTGATAAGATAAGCCAAATATAAATATTTTTATAAAAAAAAGTGGGCCCTCAAAACAAATTCCCCTGATTTGTCTTAACAGAGTTCATACTTATTAACTCCTCACTGTGTAAACTTCTGTAAACTAAATTAACATGTATTGAAGAGAATTTAGTGTATCATAGTTGTATCCTTCCTTTCAAAATTTTAACTCCATAACTGTTCTACTTTCTGGCAGTTCAGCTCTTGCCAGTTTAAAGATATTTTACATTGGAATGATGGGACACATGGACATAGAGAAGCTGCAGTCATAGTGATAATGAGGCACTAAGCTGTGACCTTATGTACTTCTTGCACATTGCTTCATATAACTTAAAGAGTCAGGTCATGAATCAGGTGAGGGCCTTTAGATACTTTGCTGAAGATATTTTACAGGTTTTGTTCTACCACATGAAAAACATAATTAAATGTCCTACAGTTTGATTATGAAGCTCTTCTGTCTGTTAAAAATTTGCAAAAGAGTAAGGGTGTCACCGAAATTAAATGGTCTGCATTTTTATAGCGCTTTTCCAGTCTAACGACAGCTCAAAGCACTGTACAACACATGCCACATTCACATTCATACACTGATGACGGAGGCTGCCATGCAAGGCGCCAACTGCTCATCAGGAGCAATTTGGGGTTCAGTATCTTGCTCAAGGACACTTCGACATGCAACTAGGGGGAGCCGGGATTCAAACTGGTGACCTTCCGATCACTAGACGACCCGCTCTACCTACTGAGCCACAGCCGACAAATCCCAAACTTCGAATTAAAAAATGGATTCATCGATGCTGCCACGCCCCCATGTCACGTTCGGTAGGCTTGCCAAGCTGAAAAAAACACACATGTGCTGAAGTGCTGCGAGTCAACCTCCTCTAACATAGCTACTAAGCCAGTAGCTATTAGCTACAGCCAGCCAAACGATAGTATGATGTTACACCACTCCTGTTCGGCTCCCAGACAGGGGAGATGATTTCCTCAGGATGAACCCTCTTTCACGTATTAAGCTGGTTGGGAAATAATACCAGGGAGCTTTGCTATATCTATCTGTCGCCTTTATTCACAGCCAAACTGTAGACTATATTGTACACTTTATTGCTGTCGCTACTCTTGCTCCTCCTTTCGCTTCTCCTTCCTCTCCCATTCATTCACTGTCCGCCCGTATGCACGTGTAGTGTAAAATAACCATAGTTAGTAGATAGTGGTCAGTATAAAATAACCACAGTTAGTAAATAGTGACTAATGGTAACTGATAATGTTATAATGATAAAAGTAAGAAACAAAGGGTAACAAGTGTTAAAGAGTTGCTGAAACATACTACTGGGCACCAGCTGACTGAAAAGTGCATCTACTGTTTAAAGCTGCTATAGTCAGATGATGTCAAGTGTGAAAATGTAACCAAAAATCTAAGAATAACATCATAAAACCAAATATGTAACACTTTCATTATGTTTAAAAATGCAGTGCCAAGAGTGGTCAGATATAATGGGATATATCAAGGAGGGGAGTGAATTATCAAAAACCTGAAGGCCTCAAGGCCAGAGTTTCTATGAGCCGGTGATAGCGGCACAGAGCAAGCCCCAATGTAAAAAAACAAAGCGAGGCGAGGTGCAACTGGTTGACATGCAGTTCTGCACGTACACCAATCTCCGCGCAAGCACAGAAGGTAATACAGGCTTTTTCCACTAGAGTACGGGATTTTTCCACTAGAGGTACAGGGATTTTCCATAAGAAATATGGTATTTTTCCATCGAGAAATAACAGTGTCAGCAGAAATTAAACAAAATAATGATTGGTTGAGGCCATGTTGTCCGAACGGACACACCCACTTTTCTGTGTTTAAAAGAGGACATTCGGGGCTTTGAGCCTCGGGTCAGTTTGGTTTTTTCACGGATATTGTCTGTGTCTGATCCCGGTCTTTTTTGCCGGCAAATAAAGTTCTATTGCACTCAGCCTTGAAGACTCCTGGTGACTTTTTGATCTTTGAAATCTTTTGGACCAACCGAGAAAAAGAGAAGTCTTTTTACGACACACGCTCCCTCACTCTCCCTCGCCACTCACACCTTACGCACCTTACGCACACACACCTTACGCACCACCCTATTCCTGAAAGGGGCTACCCCACTCCTACAACAATGGCAACTGCAGATGGAGGAGACCCATCAACTTGAACCCCTTCCTCTTTCACTGAAGTCACCAGTGTGGAAGTATTTTGGATTTCCAGTGAGTTATGTTGACAACATTTGCGTTGTTGACAAAAAAGCCACAGTTTGCAAGCTCTGCGGAAACTAGATGGCAGGTTATTTTGTTTAAGTTTCCAACTGACTTAAGATTGACTGATAAGTTATTGTTACATTGTGTTGTTAATAAATGTTTTAAATTTGACAATGTAGTGTGGTACATTGCGAACAAAGGTCAGATATTATATTGCATAAAAGTCTATTCTAAATATAGCAAAGCAACCTGTGCTTTAAAAAAAATAAATGTAAAAATCTAGAATCGAATCGAACCGTGACCTTAAAATCGAAAATGGATTTGGAGAATAGTGACAGCCCTACTATTGAAGCTTAACTGGCGAAGTTTCAGGAGTAGGACAACACCTCAACAGCGCCAACTTTCAATATTCCTATAAATAACAACCTGACCCTCTCCTCTTCTTCGCTCTCGTATTCTGTGGCTCTTGTATTCGGCCAGAAACGAGATCACGCGACATCGCCTCAAGCACATCCAAACTTTTGTACGAGCAACATCAGCATCTACTCACCTCATCATGGACTTTGTATCACTATCCCTGTCGGACGATGATCTTTTCAGACGAGGTCAGGATCACCATTCATCAGAAGCCGACAACCTTCCCGTCACCTCCGTACCCGAGACCCCGATTCCAGTGGCCCAAAAGCCGTCTAGGAATTCGAAGACGAGTTCGAAGAGCAACTCCGTCTCATCCATGGTTTGCATCCCGCCTGGTTCATCTCTCCTCAACATCCAAGATTACCATAGTTCGCCCGACGACTCCTCCATGTTCCTCCTCCGTTGCTGCAGTTTGCCGACTCCTTTGCCCCCGAGAGGCAAAGCCTCCAGCCATCGTTCCGACAACACTGGCAGAACAACTCGCTGGTCGCAGCGCCACCATGCTCCGGTGAGATCCCCCAACTGGCCTTCCTCTTCAATCACCGATTGGACAGTAGCCACTCTCCAGAAAACTTTAGAAGACAAAGGAATTTTGTTTCACTGAATGGACATAAAGCCAAACTTTTCTCCACACTCATGTTGGCTTGTTCCGTCAACACCAGCTCTCTTCCAGGTGACGTCATCACGCGCACCCCAACACGCCGTGACATCGACGCTCCTGTTAAAGGGACAGTACAATTAAATACTACAGCCCAAAGACAACAGAAAGAGCAGCAGCAAAAGGGGAGACAGAGATCCTCATCCAGATCAAATGGCTCTAGATTTCTGCTACCACCTCTTATCATCACTCCACTCCAGAGGGAGCGTCCAGATGGATTTCAGGACCCTCCAACTCCCATCAGGATTTTCATCATCGGCACAAGCAGCCTACAACGTCAAGGGCAAATGTCATGGCGCCCACTGCCATCCAGTTCCAGCCATCACCACAGCCAATCTTTGCGGGGCTCGTGGCACCAGGATGCCAGTGCCCTCGACTTCCTGTTTCCAGCAACCACAGCAGATTGCTTCAACCGGAACTCCTGGCACCGGGATGCCAGCGCCCTCTGCTTCCTATTTCCAGAAACCACAGCACCTTGCTTCAACCGGGGCTCCTGGCACCAGGATGCAAGCACCCTATGCGCCCTAATTCCAGCAACCATAGCAGCTCACTTCAACCGGGGCTCTTGGCACCGGGATGCCAGTGCCCTCTGCTGCCAGTTTCCAGCAACCACAGCAGCTCGCTTCAACCGGGGCTCCTGGCACTGGGTTGCGAGCGCCCTACGCCGGGGTGCAGGTCCATCAGGCCCAGCAGCCATGACGGCTGGGATCGTCGGCACCGGGATGCCAGCAACCGTTCTTCCACCTCAGCAGGCAACCACTAATTTCACTTTATCCACAGCTAACCACACTGAGCTGCACCAAAACCGATCGAGAGCTTCAGCCTTCGCTCGCCTGTCATCGGCAGCTCCACCAGCACCAATACCTCCAAAACAGGTGTCATCTGCCCCTTCTGTTATCTTTCCTGTAACCAACGGCGTAGATAAGAAAGGCAGGCCCATCATGCACAAGGACGTTGTTCGATTTGCAACAACTTTATCAGTACCGGAAGCACCATGTCCCAGTGCCACTTCCTCCACATCTGCTCCTTTTGCGGCCACACCCACCCTGCATGCCTGCACAACCTATCTCGCTGAAGCTAGTTTCTTATAAAGGATTGAAGAAGGTTTTAACCCTGGACTTTCCACACAACCATCCATCTCTTTCGAAATCAAAAAATCTTCAGTCAGCCATAACCAAGCCGGAGTCAGTCGACCGCCCTCTCGTTAAGAAAGTGAAGGAAGGTTTCTGGATCTGACCGTTCGCCCGTTCTCCGTTTCCTAACTTCCACATCAGTCCCCTCGGTATCGCAACCAGGAAATAATAGGACTTCTCCCTTCACTACGCCACCATCAACCATGCCATCGCCCTTATCAAACTAGTCGGAAAAGGGTCGCGGTCTTAGAAACAGACATCAACAGTGCTTTCAAAGTCCTTCCTTTTCACCCCTACTTCTGGCGTTTCTTCAGAGTCCGCTGGCATGGTGCACATTACTTCACCGTGAGGCTCACCTTTGGTTGCAAAGCAGGCTAAACTCTTCGACACCCTATCTGAAGCCCTCTGCTGGATCCTGTCTAACAACCATGGGATTCCATTCCTCGTCCATTTCTCGCCACCTGCTTCCGGCCTGGTTACCCTGATTTCAGTCTTCTCCAACCTCGGGGTTCCATTGTCTGCAGAGAAAACAAAGGGCCCCTCCACATCCTTCGAGTTTCTCTGAATCACTCTTGACACAAATAAATTTCAGGCTTCACTCCCGGTCGGAAAGCTCAACCAAAACAGCCTTCTGATCTCCAATTTCCTCTTCTCCCCGTGCTGCACCAAACGTCAACTACTGTCCCTTCTGGGCCACCTCAACTTTGCCTTACGCATCATCCCCCAAGGGTAAGCCTTTATCTCCCACTTACTATCCATCGCTTCTTCCGTCCGATTACTCTTGACTTCCATCTCCCTGGATAGCTCGAGCTGTGCCGAAATCCATCCGTGACTCAACCTTCTCACCAATTGGAACGGAATCACTTTCCTTTACGACGACCAACTGACTCACCCACACGACATCCATCTGTACATCGATGCTGCTCCTTCTGCCGGTTTTGGGGGTTTCTACAATGGAAGATGGTTTGCAGCAGAATGGCCCCCAGAGCTCGCAAATGAATGCCAGAAGTTCAGAAGCTTGGCACCTCACGCAGATACCTTCCCAACGCCAGTTCCTCCGTATTCAGCACTGACATTCAACTCGTAAATCCTGCGCTAATACCCCTGATAGGTGACTTCCAGAGCTCCATCATCAACAGCCTATCACCTTCAACCCTCTCTTCCTACTGGACAGCTTGAAAAAGCTTCCATTACTTCACGACCAATATGACATAACCTTTCTGTGGTTTGATCTCATCACCTTGACTTCTTTCATTACTTACACTCATTCCATCATGGCAATTAAAACACACACCATCAAAGCTTACCTTAGTGGTATCAACTTCTTTTCCAAGCCAATAACCGGCAGTTCGATAACTTCCCTTTTAAAGGACTCCTTCATCAAGAGCCAGCTAACAGCCCTTGCCGTCTTCCTCTTACTGCCCGACTTACTGTTAATCTGCCTCCACACCATCCGTTCCGGGTGCGGCACTCCTCAAGTTGCCCGAACCCTGGAAGCCATGTTCTTGCTTGCTTTTTTCGGTTTCCTCATATGCTCCAAATTCAACACCCAACCATTCACTTCGACTCAAGCTGCCATGCACATTTCAGACTTGTCTCGCATTTCAGACGACACCATGGTATTCTATTTAAAGCAAACTAAAACTAATCGATCTGGTCCGCCTACACCCGTCTTCTACTCCAAGGTCCAATCACCACTGAATCCTTTCCAAACCCTTGCTAACTTCTTGCAATTACGCAAATCTCGGAGCATAACAATGACGGATCCTCTCTTCATCTCCGAATCGGGACAAGTGGCTACTCGATTCTGGTTCCACCATCACTTTCGCCACGTGCTCTCATTGTCTGGTATTTTACCTGTTAACTGCTGTGGACTCTCCTTCAGAATCGAAGCTACAACACACTCGAAAAACTCGAACAACCAACGTTTTGTCTTCTTTTTCTTTCATAATGAAGCGTTTAAACGCATCTTGTTGAAAGTGTGGTCCTTGCTAGTGAATTGAAGCTTATCTGGCGAAGTTTCAGGAGTAGGACCACACCTCAACAGCGCCAACTTCCGATATTTCTATAAATAACCACCTGACCCTCTCCTCTTCTTCGCTCTCGTATTCTGCGCCCCACCCCCCCAACCCATTTCTCTCTCCCTGTTTCTTCTTTCCTTTCCTCTCCCTCGTAGGACCATGAGGGGGTCTGTCACTGCCCGGGTGCGGCAGCAGATTCTCTACAGAGCTTCCCCACAACGCACTTGAAAAACTCGAAGAACCAACATTTTGTCTTCTTTTTCTTTCAAAATAAATCGTTTAAACGCATCTTGTTGAAGGTGCGGGACATTTGCCTGCACAGAACTGTGTAAAAGGGCTTTCGTCTACTCTGCTCCTTCTACATGGAATATGCTGCAAAAAAACTGGAAAATAACTGAACTGATTTCTTTAAATGCTTTTAAACTGAGCCTGAGAGGACTTGAGATGAACTGTTTTTTATAATTTCAATTTACTTGTAACTGTTTTCAATAATTTCAATTGCTAATTGTTTTTTACAATTCTACTTGCTGGCTGTATGTTGTGAGTGTAACTGTGTATTTTTTGCTGCCTCTTGGCCAGGACTTCCTCGAGTTGGTTAAATGAAAAAAATAAAATAAAATAACTCTTTACAACTTGTGCATTCATTAGTTTATAGAAAACATGTATAGTAATTGTGTAGTAAGAAGTTTAAGTCATGTGATCATGACATATTCTGTTGAGAGCTGTTTCTTGCTATATGCGGACTTTGCTGGTGCATGGTCTACTAGGGGGGCCCCTCTATACTCCTCAATATCGGAGGAGTGACCCACTGGAAAGGTGTGAAAAGTACCTGACACTTTTTTTGTCTCCACCGCCGCATTGCTATGACGACCAGTGCTACTAAGTGAGGAGAGGCGACGTGAGTTGTGCTGAGCCACCCGTAGCAGTCATTCATGACATGACATCAAAATGTACCATGTACAAGCTACTGTGGAGTAGGCAGCACGTCGAGGCGGTGTGTTCAATGCAACTTTTCTGCCGAACAGGTCAGACAAGAGGCAACAGAGTGGTCGGATAAAGGCAGTTGGCTGTTGGTTTGAGTCTGGGTGGTGTGTGGGAGCCTTAATGCCGAATTTTTAGCTAGCTTCAGTTTTTGCTTTAGCAAAGGGCTAAAATAAAATGTATTTGTCACATGTGGGACTGATTGACTGAAGTGACACCCGTTTTAGTGAATTATAGCAGGTCCAGTGTGTTGGCATTACTTTTGGGAGGGAGGGTGTGTTGTTAGGCAGATGTCTGTCATGTCTGCTAAATCCTCGTCCAGTGGGAGCTGCTGTTCCGTCATAGACCTCCTCTGCTGTTCAATATTTGCCACGTAACATTACTTTAGGATTATTTTTATGATCAATTTATCAATGTTAGTGTGTCCTCAGTTTATAGGTCGCTACTGCGAAGTGTGCTAAACAACACATATTAGGCCTATTGTGGATTATTATGGACTATTGTGGCAGTGGATTATTGCTCTGAGTGGATTATTGTTAATTCTACTTTTTTTGCAGTCTTTCTTTACCACCTTTATTAGAATATTTATTGTGACAATATAATTTGAACAAATTTGCCTACATTCCTACAGTTTCGTTTAAAGCATTCACCCAATTTCAAAGTTGTCACTTTTAAAGGGACACTGTACTTTATATTGCAATGTTTAATATAAAAACAGATTAGGAATTTCTGCATTAGTGTAACATTTATATAGTATGAATATTTGCTTAGGATCTATTTTGCTTGGTAACCTGAGGAGTTTTTTCTTTGCTGGAGCAATTCTGAAATATTTTGGAGCCGCGGACCAGGAAGCAGCACGGCCACCCTCAGCACCACCGGACCATGATGTTTAAGTTTAAAAATGTTTTACAATTTAAAATAAACATTTTTGAGGAACACTGCATCAGTTTCATGTATTGACCGATAGAGGATCCCCATTGTTTATCTTGTATAATCATTTTCTATCAGTTCTACCTGGTTGGGTGGGTCAATTTAAGATGTTTGATTTTAATTTCAGAGAGGTTACCACGACTCTAGCCTGTTTTCCTCTTAAAATGTAATAGATTGTTGCATCTTTGTGAATCACTTAAAAGTTACGAATCTATCCATCATAGTTTGACAAAATAGGGGCCCCCAAACAGCATCTTGCATAGGGTCCCCTAAAAGACAGAATACTGTTGATATTCAGATTATCTTGATGATCAAAAACCAGTATCATAAACAGCTTTTTGATGAGAAAACCGGGTTATGTATTACGCTTGGTTGGTAGAGTGTGGACCCAAAAGCGGACGATGAGACAAGGAGTTGAGTGCAATGTAATTTGTTGACTTCACAAGGAGTTAGCAGGTGAAGATGTGGAGCGTCCCAGGCTGAGTCCCCTTCTGGGAGTGTGTCGGTGGAGGAGAGGTAGCTCACGTCGGTACTGGTGGATGCGTGGTCAAGTTGAGACTTGGCTATTGAGATAAGGCTGTTGGCTGCAGAGGTGCTGAGAGCTGGACATCTGGAGCCTGAAACACTGGTAGTGGGAGTGCAGGTGAACACTGGATGCAGAGAAAACACGAGAATTGTTAGATCTCCAGGAGTAGCAACACGAAAATACTAGAAGTTGTACTGAACAACGAAGTGGCAAAATCATCTTGCAGCAGGCAGCATGAATAGCAGAAATTATTAGCAGGCGCTGATTGCCAACCTGCTGCAATTGAGCATGTGTCAGCTGCCCCGATAACTGGACAGCTCCACCCAGCCTCTTAGTGTATCTCTACAGGAACAACAAAAAAACAAAAACACCAAGCACAAAATATCCAACACAGAATCTGACAGATCATGACATGATGACAACAAACAAAGTGTAATGTAACACATGCAAACACACACAAACACAGTGGAAGAAGGCCAAGTCTGTATATGTATACTGTACATCTGTAGTGTCTATAATATATAGACCCTAACCCTGACCCATATATCAAACTATGTATAAACAGTTCTGTTTTTCTAATGTGATAGTAGCCTTGCATAGTTGCTTGTTTGCTTGTCTCATGGAATCAAAGTAGTTCACTAAACCTAGTCTGTTTTTATTTTCATTTTTCCATCCACAGACTAACCAACATCAATGCTGGATGGCCTGGCAGTGTGCTACCATGCCACCATACTATTTCATGACAGCATCAACTTAATATACTTTCAGGCACAAGAAGCAGGCATTTATGTGTGCCTGAAACATACTTTACAACATGTATGAATAAGTTGAATATGTTTGTACACGTCCTGTGCATAAACTTCAGAGAATTCTAGTTAATAACCCCATTGTTGTTTTGTTTTTTACTTTTCCATTTAGGAAACACAAGAAACTAGAGGTGTACAGGGACCCCTGATGCTCTTGGGAGATCCTGCATACCCTCTCTTGTGCTGGCTGAAGAAGTGGTACCCTGGCAATGGACATCTCACTAGAGAGCAGAGGCTTTTCAGTTACAGACTGGGTCGTGCATGCATGACTGTGGAATGTTTTTTTGGAAGGCTTATGGGGAGATGGCAGTGTCTGTTAAAGAAGATGGATATGAATATCTCAAAGGTCCCCACCAGACTGTGCTGGTGATGCTGATAGTAGTTGCATCAGCTGAATGCCCAGTGGGTGATGGGCAGAACCCATTGCTGATGCAAGTGATGTTATTGACTTCCTCCTCCTTGCTGTTGCAGCTTGCTGTCCTCAATGTGATCCTACCTGTTCTTAAGGCTGTTCTGTTGTGATCCGATCACTCAGAATGGATGATAATACGAGGTGGGAACAGGGCCTAAGAATCACCAGGTCTTGGACAGAAGTAGTTGACAGGAAACCACAGCTGTGGTGGCACAACATAACTCACTCTGCTCTTCTGGAGACCTGCAGCAGCATCCTATACTGGTGAGTTTTGTTTTCTTACCACTAAACCCTATTTCCTGCTTTGATTAGTTGTGAGGACATGCTGCAGCACAAGGGGGCAGCAGAGTCATGATGGCTATGAAATAAGGCCCCATCAGGCTTTTTTTTTTTTTTTTTTAATCTCTACCCATCTTTTCCAAAGTGTTTAGAGTGCTTTGGCCTCCCCCAAGAGCTAAATGACAATGTAATTATTACAGTAACTGTAACTTAACAAATTAATGGTTAAAGAATGCCAAAAAGTAGAGTAGTATCTATAAGGGAATATGGTGCTGAGAATAGAGAACTGCTTTGTTATTGTGTTGTTTTGTACTTTGTTATTCTAGCACTTGCCTTTTCAGTCATACTAGTTACTTACGCACACGCACACACACACATACACACACTAATAATGACAATGGTAAAGCCATTATGGCAAAGACTGAAGAATTTTGAGTTCAACTTGAACTTAACATTATAAATGTCTTATAATGTAACAATTACTGTATTTATTATGCTTTTACTGTCTCATATTATTCATGTTAATGAACGCCAATTGTTGAAAATTGTTGAAAAAAGCGCGACGTAGTCCCCATCATTCAAACTGGCCTTCTCCAGGACTCTATCTAGGGTGTTAGACCAGGACTACTTTCTTTTTATCATCAGACTGGCAGAAAATGCACTGCTTCCAGTTAATGGACTACTCAGCTTGACATACCCTTTCTTTCTCAAGTTAGCTAGTGTTGTTATCTAACTACAAAGGGTAATTTGATGTTACATGATAACACATGCTCTCAACATTATAAATGTAGGCTACATACAGTAGCCTAATGTTAACTAGCTAGTTAGCTAGTGTTAGCTAACTATAAAGTAAACTAATTTGTAGGGGAAAAAATACTATTTCAAACATTCATCATAAATGACACCCCCACATACTATACAGTAATGTTAGCGACCTGTTAGCAGCAGTCATAAATGTATATGTTGTTGAAATATAACATTCTGAAGTAAAAATTAAGATAATAGGCTACTTACTATACATGTACCAGATGCTCTGTAAAACAATGTTCTTGAGGGATGATACAGCTGATAGCTAGTAGTATGTTGTGTGTTCCACAACAACTATCCCATTATATCAGAAGTCTGAGGAGCAAAAGTCATATATGACACACACTTTACAGTAATATTAGCTAGCTTAGTTAGCTGTAGTCCTTCCATCTATCCATCCATCCTCTATAACTGCTTTATCCCTTTTATGAGGTTGCAGGGGTTTTTGCTGGAGCCAATGCCAGTTGTCTGTGGGCGAGGGCAGGGTTTCTCCCTGGACAAGTCGCCAGCTCATCGCAGGGTCCTCACTGATGGCATGTGTCAACTGCACATCAGGAGCAATTTGGGGTTCAGTGTCTTGCTCAAGGACATTTCGACATGCAGCTCATCTCAGCCCGGAGCTGGGATTTGAACCTGCAACCTTCCGATCACTAGCCGACCTGCTCTACCCGTTGAGCTACAGCCACCTCGGTTAGCTGTAGTCATAAATGTATAAATATGTTGTTGAAATGTATAACATATTTTCTGAGGTAAAATTAAGATAATACTTACTATACATGTGTTAGATGCTCTGTAAAACAATGTTCTTGAGGGATGACACAGCTGATATAGTATGTTGTGTGTTCCACAATAACTATTCAAGTATATCAGAAGTCTGAGGAGCAAAAGTCATATATGACACACACTATATAGTAATATTAGCTAGCTTGGTTAGCTGTAGTCCTTCCATCCACCCATCCATCATCTGTAACTGCAGGGTTTTTTGCCAGCTCATCGCAGGGTCCTCACTGATGGCAGAAGCTGCCATGCAAGGTGTCAACCACACATCAGGAGCAATTTGGGGTTCAGTATCTTGTTCAAGGACACTTCGACATGCAGCTCAGCCCGGAACTGGGATTTGAACCAGCAACCTTCCGATCTCTGTGCCGATCTGCTCTACCCGCTGAGCTACAGCCACAGTTACGGTTAGCTCCGGTTAGCTCTAGTCATAAATGTAGAAATATGTTGTTGAAATATATCACATATTTTCTGAGGTAAAATTAATCAACACTTACTATACATGTGTTAGATGCTCTGTAAAACAATGGGCCTCATTCACCAATATCTTCCTAAGAATCTTCTTAGATTCTTTCTTAAGTTGTTCTTAAGCGGTTCCTTAAGAAAACCCTATGTCAGATTCACCAACTCGTTCATAAGCCTCAGAATTGTTCGCAGCTGTGTTCTTACATTAATGAAAGCCGCAGGAGCAATATATATGCTATTGTTTTGCGGGCCTTGGATGGAGAAATGCCACGTATAAATAGGGTCGGGGGGTTACTAATTGATGGCATGTTCCCAATTTATATGATTTATCTTAAATCATTGGCACATTTAATTTATTTTAGAATTTAAATTCTTTGTAAATTACCAAAAATATTAAATAAATAAATAAATGAATAAATATGACAGAATTATCACTGTAATATTGCATTTTATTGAACTACACAAGAGAAGAAAACACAACCATGCCAACATTTCGGCACTGAAATATGCGTAAGAGTACTCCTGAGTGTTCGTAGGATTTGTTCTTGCCTAAGAAAAAATCCTAGATAAGAAAAAATTCATGAATGCCACAATCTTCGTAAAATCTTCATAAGTGGGACTTAAGAACAAATTTGTTCGTAAGAACGGTTCATGAATGAGGCCCATTGTTCTTAAGGGATGACAAGTCTGAGGAAGAGTCATTGGCTCGAAACATCACTGCAAATAAAATCTTTCAACAGGAATTACTTTGTGTGTGGATCACTCTTGGCACCCATTCTATTAGGTTTTTTATTTTTCCATTTCTTTGTAATCATTCCCACAATAAATATTAAATGTTTTAATGAGTGATATAACATTTTTTTATTTTTTGAAGAACTGCTGGAATATGAAATGATATCTTTTCATTACAAAGATATTGCAAGAAAACAACCACACCGGGTAATTTTTTACCTGCTCATACAACAAAGGGTTAATATGGTAAAGTGCAACTAGCACCATTGGATTCCTTGACCCTTACAGTGTGGGTTTGGCAGGAAAAATCAACATTCCAGCTTATTCAGAAGCCGAAGACATTACAATTTTAATTTTACAGAGGCCATATAGACATCTGAGCAAATGCAAACATTGATTTTCTCACTCCTTATACAATAACCTTTCCAAAAATGTATAGTTTAGCAAATCCCCCAAAAATTCCAACAAAGGTTAAAATCTTAACCCTCCTATGATGTTCGGGCCAAATCTGACCGATTTACAACTTCATAAGATCGTAAACAATTTATTTTTCCTCTGATTGCCACGAGGCCTTATGATATCCTCCACACTAGGCATTTGAACAGAGATGGGACCAAGTCACATATGTGCAAGTCTCAAGTAATTCTCAAGTCTTAACCTTCAAGTCTCAAGTAAGTCCCAAGTCATTTTTTCTTGTGCAAGTCAAGTCAAGTCAAGTCACAGGTTATATCAAGTCAAGTCAAGTCAAGTCCTGTACTAGGTCAAGTCAAGTCCAAGTCAAGTCACCTTATTATTGCAATTTAACCCGCAGAATCTGATCTTAATAAGGTGAATAGACAAGATATAAGTAACTGTCAGTAAAAATCTATGGCCAATGTGTCCAACCTGTTTAAAAAATGACAATACTTTGGATTTGCATTGTGATTACTGATATTCAGTTAAATACATGATGGAATCAAACAAAACAGAAATGTACATTTACTCAGCTATTTTAAAATCCTATTTATTTCATGTACTGTTTTAACATATGTATTCCATTTTAAATTATATTTACTCACTTTGCCAAGTTTTAAAACCACATTTGTGTCATGATCTGTTTTTAAGCAGCATCTACTTTATATACTAGTGTTTTAGCTTGTAGTAATTACTCAATTTTAAGACAATTGCTTCATTTAGTCCATCTCAAATAGTATTCATTCAACTTCACTACCTTAGTTACTACTACTACTACTACTACTTTTAGGTGACTTTATCGCTGCGCGCGCACACACACACACACACACACACACACACACACACACACACACAGAGGTAGCGGCCAAAATCACGCAGGCGGCCCGCCATTGCTTATGAGGCAGGTAAAACACTGGGTAATGATTCGGTGTTGGCTATTTAGCTCATTTAACCCTGTGTTGCTCGTTCGTAAAACGCACAGCCAGTCTTGTGATGAACCTGTCGGAAGGTCCGCTCACGTTGTCTGGGGTTAATGTTAGCAAATTAAAAACAAGAAGTTCCTCCAAACCGACCCTTCCCACCCCCACCTCCGTATCATATCAAGCTAAAGTTAGCTAACTACCGACTAGGCTAATAGGATAATATTAGCTAATTGACAAGCACTTACTGGGCAGAATGGCTCTTCAAATGACGAACAAAGTTTGAAGTTGTCGCTTGGCTGTCCGAGATGTTTATGTCGCATGTCTTGCACTGTGCTGTGCGTCTTTTGCCTTCAAAATGGTAATTCCGAAAGCCGAAGACGATGACTCTCAGCACCCCTCCCGCTGCCATGTTGATGCAGATCTGATATAAGAGGCCGGGTTTCTCAAATAAACACAAACACACACACACAGGTATGTAGAGAGGGCATGATTGATTGACAGGGTAGTGATCCAATCATGACAACGCCAAGTCCGAGTCGAGTCTCAAGTCTTTTATTTTTTTTCAAGTCAAGTCACAAGTCATCAAAACAGCGACTCGAGTCCCCATCTCTGCATTTGAACAAATAAAATTGCTGATTACCAATTTCATTGAATTTTGAGTGGTCTAATCAACTTTGTAACACCTGTGGTGTTCCCATTCAAAATTGACCAGCATATGAAATGAATGGGTAATACTAGATTATGTTCATTCATTAGATGGAAAACATCCCCATGTACACCCACACATCTACATCCACAACCACAAACACCCTCACACACACACACACACACACACAAATGAACTACACATTTCAGACTGAAGAATTAGGTGTCATTTATGGGAACCTTTCTCTTTCTCGCGCTTATGTGCCCACCTGGGAGCCACACTCTCCAGACCTAACAATGTATCATACCTGTTCAGAGGTTCCATATATACAGATTTACACATTTCAAACTAAACAATTAGGTGTTTCTTATGGGAACCGATCTCTTTCCCGTGCTTATGTGCCCATTCTTCCACATGAACTACACTTCATAGAATAGACAATTTTCTCATAGACCTATATAAACCTTTATTTGTGCCTTGCTCTCATTTTACTCTATGACCACAATAAGTAGGCAATTTACTGTCAAAGAGGCTCTGGACCAATTTTTGGAATCAGATGAAGAGGAGAGCATAGTTGAACCAGATATAGAGGAAGATGTGTCAGTAATGGAAGACAACATCCATCCTGATTTTGATCCAGACCTTTATGAGACTGACCAGTCAACAGATGAGGAGAGTCCAGAGAAAGAGGCACATGGAGAAGAGGCACAAGAAGAAGAGGCCCCTGAGGTGATATTCCAGTCCAAGGGTTGCAGCTTGCTCTGGAATCGGAATAAGGGAAATGCTTCAAGAGGCAACTCTTCATGGCAGAGCTTGGGAAAGCTTTAGTGACTCCTCTCATTCAACGGTGACAGCACCTTCTCCGCACACCAGCTTCTGCCAGTCTGGTTAGGAGTCTACAAGCACCAGCCTCTGCTCCCAACAAGGACAGTGGCAAAAGAGGAAGAAATGCGAGCTCTGTGCCCCGAGAGTATAAATAAAACAAGTTAGCTACAAATGTGATGCATATGTTTGCAAGGCACACTCCAACCTGATTGTACATTGCCACTCCTGTGTGGCATGCGCGCACACACACACACACACACACACACACACACAGATGACTATTCATGTTGATTTTTTCTGATGTTCTGTGAATTTACTGTCTGTTTTGATTATTATTATAATTTTCAGTGTCTATTATTTGTATATTCACTGCAGTTATGCATGTTCACAACTAGTTGGAAACATTGTTTTCAGCATTAAAAGGTGTTAAATAAGATTTAGTGATGATTATGTTTGAATTATTACCTTGATTATTATCAATTACCTCTTTTGACGTGGCTTGAACACTACTATTCCACACAGAGATGCCGGGGTCTATGACCTGCAAACCACTGTTAGACGAGCGCTACAGAACACACAGTGTAGGTTAATGTGTCGTTGCCTGTCCGAAAAAACGAAACTGTCTATGAATCGTCCAAAAGTCTATGTTGTCAGTCTTACATCTTTGTCAGGAATGTCTGTACTCACAAACAACTCATGGATGGAACAGTCTGATGCATTTGTTCACGCCGAGCGGCTCCAGAGCAGCGTGGAGAACGCAGTTAGCTGTGGCGTTGTGTGCGCAATGTCCAGGTTAACTTGTGACACCTGTTACCATCAAGTATTTCTTTTTATTCCACACTGCGTTCAAATGGTTACTTAAAGCCATCATTCCGAGCCGCATACATCGTTATTAAGCTGAATCCAAGTCGATGTAAAAACTGCATACACTGTCATACAGCCTGCTCGTCAAACAGTCTGCAGAGTATGTTGACATCCAGCCCGAACTCAGCGTGACGTCAGTCAGCTCTGGCAAAGCGTGAGGTGCCCAGATCAACTTGTGATATAAGCACCTGTACCGACCGTTGACCATGGTTCATAGGAAAGCCCAGACATATATCTTACTCTGCTCAAGGTATAACGACGAATATCAGAAGGGAGAGGTTGACTCCTCACCAGAAGTTAGGGCAAACTTCATGATCAAAAGAGTCGTTTTTGCCCCCTAAGTCCCTCACCACAAAAATCTGTCTGAAGCCGCAAAACATATTTGTGAATTATAATGAAGGTATAGTAAGCAGCCTAGAAAGTTTAACTTAGCCTATCAAGTTTCTTAATAAGCCAAAATGAACATTAATGTATATTTTTTCCTGATGTGACAACTCTGCAGTGGGCTACTTATGCTTACAGTAAAATATACTTGAACTTTGCATTTCCATTTCAGTGATGTCATGTGTTGGTGTATTTATGAAATAAAATAAGTAGCAAACAAAAAAAAAATGTGACAATGTACAAAATAAAAAGTAGCCTCATTTGAGAATAAATAAAACACATAGCTGGATTTAAAAACAGTACAAGTAAAAAAACACAGGACAGTTTAAATTTCATTTCAGTGTACTTTTTATCCTTAACCACATACAGCGATCAACCCCCAGGCTTGAGCATAAAATACAATGCCGTTAACTCAGGATCATTCAATTAATTACAACTTGATAAAAACAGATACAATTCTGTGGTAGGCTAAACATTTTACGTTGGGAAATATCAGAATCCCTGTAGGTCTAAAACAGTGATGATGATGAAAAAAAGGATTAGTTTCATGTAAAGGGGCGCACAGGGAGCCGCTGCAATGATGCAAAATAGCTTACCCTTACCACATACTGCATGTCTTTTTGTGTATTTATTATTGAACAGGTTTATTCATCTGCAAATATTGTTATATTGTTTGGATTATCACTGTTTAAATAAATGAGCAGTTCACTGGACATGGTCTTTGTTGTTTTCTCATGGGGATGGGACGCTATAAGGAAAGCTCGTCTAGGGCACCAAATGGTCTAGGACCGCCCCTGGCTGTCCGAATGTCTAGTGGGAAATATTATACCCTATATAGCATCGCGAAAAGAAGTTTACAACCGATGGTCACTTACGAAGCAATATTTACTATCATGCATTGCGCTGCGGACGAACATATGGAGGTTTCAATTCATGTTTCGACTGTGCGACAGTAGTGACGTCATTTACGGCGCCGGAGTAGTGTCCGAAAGTGCGTTTTTATTTCTGCTGATGAGCTCACTATATATTCCACTATGTTGGACTCCCTATTTCACTAGCAAGGACCACACCTTCAACAAGATATGTTTAAACGATTTATTATGAAAGAAAGAGAAAACAAAATGTTGAAGATCTTGGTTCTTCGAGTTCTTCGATTGAGTTGTGGGGAAGCTCTGTAGAGAATCCGCTGCCGCACCCGGGCAGCAACGGACCCCCTCATGGTCCTACGAAGGAGGGGAAGGAAAAGAAGAAACAGGGAGAGAGAAATTGGGTGGGGGGGAGGGGCGCAGAATACGAGAGCGAAGACGAGGAGAGGGTCAGGTGGTTATTTATAGGAATATCGGAAGTTGGCGCTGTTGAGGTGTGGTCCTGCTCCTGAAACTTTGCCACATAAGCTTCTAGCAAAGCAAGCAAGAACATGGCTTCCAGGGTTCGGGCGACTTGAGGAGTGCCGTACCCGGAACAGATAGTGTGGAGGCAGATTAACAGCAAGTCGGCAGTAAGAGGAAAACAGTGAGGGATTAACGAACTCTTAACGAACTGCTGGTTATTGTCTTAGAAAAGAAGCTGATACCCCTATGGTAAGCTTGATGATGTGATTTAATTGTCATGGTGGAATGGGCGTGAGTACTGAAAGAAGTCGTGGTGATGAGATCGAATGATGGACAGGTTGTGTTGTATTGGTCGTGAAAGTAATGGAAGTTTTTCCAAGCTGTCCAGTAGGAAGAGAGGGTCGAGGGTGATAGGCTGTTGATGATGGAGCTCTGGGAGTCGCTTCTCAGGGGTATTAGCGCAGGATTTACGAGTTGAATGTCGACGCCCGCCTGGCGTAGGGAACTTATCTGTGTGAGGTGCCAAGCTTTTGAACTTCTGGCATTCATTGGCGAGCTCCGGGGGCGATTCTGCTGCAAACCATCTTCAATTGTAGAAACCCCCAAAACCGGTCTAAGGAGCGGCATCGATGTACAGATGGATGTTGTGCGGGTGAGTCGGTTGGTCGTCGTAAAAGAAAGTGATTCCGTTCTAATTGGTGAGAGGGTTAAGTCACGGACGGATTTCGGCAAGGCTCGAGCTATCCTGGGAGATGGCGGTCAAGAGTGATGGGACGGAAGAAGCGATGGATGGTAGGTTAAAGGCTCGCCCTTGGGGGATGATGCGTAAGGTGAAGTTGAGGTGGCCCAGAGGGGAAGTTGACGTTTGGTGCGGCATGGGGCGCAGAAGAAAATTCGGTTGAGCTTTCCGACCAGGAATGAAGCCTAAAAATGTTTGTGTCAAGAGTGATTCTGAGAAACTCGAGGGATGTGGAGGGGCCCTCTGGCATCTTGGTGCCGGGAGCCCCAGTTAAAGCGAGCTGCTGTGGTTGCTGGAAACAGAAAGCAGAGGGCGCTGGCAAATCGGTGCCAGGAGCCCCGGCTGAAACAGGCTGCTGTGGTTGTTGGAAAAAGGCAGCGGGGGGCGCTGGCATCACAGTGCCAGGACCCCCTGCTGAAACAGGCTGCTGTGGTTGCTGGCAGTAGGCAGTAGGGGTCACTGGCATCCCGGTGACAGGAACCCCGGCTGCAGCGAGCTGCTGTTGTTGTTGGAAAAAAGCAGCGGGGGTCGCTGGCATCCCGGTGCCAGGAGCCCCGGCTGGAACGAGCTGCTGTGGTTGCTGGAAGTAGGCAGTAGGGGGCACTGGCATCCCTTTGCCAGGAGCCCTCACAAAGGTTAGCTGCGGTGATGGCGGGAACTGGATGGCGGTGGGCGCTGTGGCATTTTTCCTTGAGGTTGTAGGTTGCTGTAGCTGATGATGATAATCCTGATAGAAGTTGGAGGGTCCTGGAATCCATCTGGGCGCTCCCTCTGGAGTGTAGTGATGACGAGAAGTGGTGGCGGAAACTCTGGAGTTGTTTGATCTGGCAGAGGATCTCTGTCTCTGCTTTTGCTGCTGCTCTTTCTGTTTTCTTTGGGCTGTGTTATTTAATTGTACTGTCCCTTTAACAAAAGCGTCGACGTCACTGCCTTCAGGGGTGTGCATGATGACGTCACCCGGAAGCGATCTGGTGTTGACGGAACGAGCGGCCATGAGTGTTTTTTTGTTTGTTTTTCAAAGATTGGCTGTTGTGATGGTTAGAACTGGATGGCAGTGGGCACCATGACGTTGCCCTAGATGTTGTAGGTTGCTGGTGTCGGTGATGAAAATCCTGATGGGAATTGGAGGGTCCTGAAATCCATCTGAGCACTCCCTTTGGAGTGGTAGTAGAAACTCTAGAGTCATTTGATCTGGCTGAGGATCTCTGTCTCCACTTTTGCTGCTGCACTTTCTGTTGTCTATGAGCTTTCTGTTGTCTTTGGGCTGTAGTATTTAATTGTACTGTCCCTTTAACAGGAGCGTCGACATTGCGGCGTGTTGGGGTGCACGTGATGACTTTACCCGGGAGAGAGCTGGTGTTGACGGAACAAGCTAACATGCGTGTGGAGAAAGTTTGGCTTTATAGTCCATTCGGTGAAACAGAATTCATTTGTCGTTTAAAGTTTTCTGGGGAGTGACTACTGTCCAATCGGTGATTTTAGAAGATGAAAGCCGGTCAAGGGAACTCACCGGAGCGTTGTGACGTTGCTACCGGCGAGTTGTTCGGCCGGTGTTGGCGGAACAATGGCGGGAGGCTTCGCTTCTCGGAGGTGAAGGAGTCAGCGAACTGTGGCGAACTGCAGCGACAGCAACTTTCTGTTCCGGAATTTCCTCATCCTCTCTTTGCTGCGGAAGGAGGTGGGCTGCGAGACATGGGGGAGTCGTCGGACGAACTATGATAATCTTGGATGTTGAGTTGAGTGAATGTTGAATGGGATATAACAGTGTACTCGGACGAACTATGATAATCTTGGATGTTGAGTTGAGTGAATGTTGACTCGAGGGATGTTCTGATGTAAAGTATGGCTAAAGTTCTGATGACAATTATTCTAAATTGTAAGTTATACCTTAGTGTATGTGGGAGATTGATTGCAAGAGACTGGACAAGATTCACATTTACACTTTTACTGTTTGTGCTATAATTTGTTGACAGACCATGTCATTGCGATACAGAAAGGAAAAGACAGCGCTGCATAGCACAAAGAAAAAGACAAAAAAACAAAAGTAGAAATGTGAACATAGGACAACCTGCAGTGCTGTAGGAATTACAGTGCAGTCTTCCTACACCTCCTGATGTTCCTGTCTATTGGGCCACAAATTCTCATCCACATCACAGCAAATATCTTCTCTTGCATTGCAGCATGGAAAGAATTTTTTAGAGTGTCTTATCCAGCCTCTGCAGGCATCTGCTGTGATGTCATCACACGCTTCATCCATGGCAGCCAGAAGGGTCATCTGTGCATGTGGCTGGCGATCATATACTTTCCATTTCCATGCTGAGAAAAATTCCTCAGTGGGGTTAAGGAATGGGGAGTAGGGTGAGAGGAACTCTGTCAGCATCCTGTTGTGGGTCACAAACCATTGCCTGATGATGTTGGAGCGATGGAAACTGACATTGTCCCAAACTATCATGTACTTTGGCAAGTCATCTCCAATCTGGCCCCTCTCTTGTTCAGGAATGAGATCCCTGTAGAGAGTGTCTACAAAGGTGACAAGACACTCTGTATTGTATGGCCCAATAATGGGAATATGCGTTAGCACACCATTCTTAGAGATAGCAGCACCCATGGTTATGTTTCCGCCCTGTGGGCCTGGCACATCAACTGTAGCTCTGTGGCCGGTGATATTTTGACCCCACCTTCTGCATTTCGTTAGGTTAAAACCAGCCTCATCCATGTAGATGAAGTTGTGCTGTGGTTCACTTAAGTGAACTTCACTTGCTTCCAGTTCCATTATACGTTATATCCAGAAGACACAAAATGAGTTTTATGAATTACATGCATTTTCATTTTGGACAAGATAAAGTTACATCAAATGTATACAGCATATATTGCATCTTCTTTTCTACAGCCATAGGAAATGTGTAAAGGTCACACTTACTGTACTATCTATCACTATATCATGTTGTACTGTGAGGTACAGTTACTGCGTGATCATACATGTTTTACCTGTACATACTTTCACCATTTCTTTGAAATGGAACAGTGTACAGCTGCTTCATATTAATTTGGTGTCTTTTCAGCACCCTGTCAATGGTTGAGATGCTGACTGTTTGGATGTTTTCAAAGATGTTGTTGTTCTCTATAATGGCACTATTTATCTCCCTTAGTCTTATGGCATTGTTTTCTACAACCATTGTGCAAATAGCCTCCTCCTGTTCGGCGTGAAAAGGGGCCCTCTGCCACCCTGTGAAGTTGTTTTGTAGTCCTCTGTTGAAAAAATATAGTAATGCAAAACACAAAATTATATGAATTATACTTACTGTATATTGTAACATGCAAGTGGAATACTGTAATATTGAATGAAGCATTACAGAAAGTATACAGTATTACAGTACAGTGCCTATTGTTAGATTACATACCTGTTCTGTTGACAAAAAGTCTTAATGATTGAGGACACAGTTGTTCTCCCAACATTTGTCTGCACCCTTTAGCCAGCCTCGGCCATTGTAAGCCCATTATTGAGAACGTGGTACACAAGTGTGGCTCTTATCTCATCAGGAACAGTCTCTCCTGCCTCTTCCTCTGCTTTGCCTCCCAGCTGCTCCGCCACACAGCCTCACTCTTCTTCCTCTTCTTCTTCTCTCTCGCTGTTGACCCCGTCCAATTCTTTGTCCTTCCATTGTCAGACATAGTAACAGGGTGTTGTGCTCCGGCTATACTTGCCAGTTGATGGTTCATGAGATGCACCTTTGAGCTATTTCAGAAACATGGTTGCTAATGCTTCACACATTTCCTTTCGTGAGAGAAATTAAAGATTCACCTGGGAGCAATTTACCAATTCAGGCAAATTCAGAAAAAAAGTCTAATGGAAATGTATAGAAATATGCTTGACATATTATGACAACTTTTTCAACCATTTTGCATGTAAAGACTTATGCGATGAACTAATGCCTAAATGTTGTTGGGGGTGAGACTATTTAACAGAGACCCATTATCATACATTTTGATCAACGTGACATAAGCAATTGATAATAGGAAACAGCAGAGAATTGTATATTATGATTTGCATGGATGTACCAAAGCATTTGCAACTTGTTCAAAGAATTGAGAACTGCTTTTTTGATGTGCACAAGTGACACAATGATGTGAAGATTGAACAAATAGTTTTGCGAATTTCAATTCTGATCTGAGAAATGTACCAAAGCGACTGAAAAAAACTGTAATAGTCTCTAAATCTTCTAATCCAGACAGAGACAATCTGCAGTTATGTCTCTGAACGATTTCCTCCGCACGAGCAGCTGTCAGCCAATGGGGTTTGAGAAGTGGCGACATCTCTTCCATCAACCCTCTGCTCCTCCGCCACTCATTTAATTAGTCAACAGCAAGTAATTATCATGTCCAGTTTGTACTTTCAAAATAAAACCACAACGTTGTCACATCAAATAGTCAAGTAAAATTGAAAGGAGTCTGCACTCTGCAGTGAAATAAGTAGCCCACATCAATTGTATACAGGCCTTGAAACAGTTGAATTGTAAACAAGGATAAGCTAATCAATCAAACCCTTGGACAGTTTGATTTAAATGTATTCATTTGTAAAACAGTTACTTGTCCAGTCCACTCAGAATTAGAATCAGTATTCCTGTATTGTCCCACAAACAGGGAAGTGTGTTTACCACAGCAGCCAAAGGACAACATTATATAAAAAAACAATAAGAATAGTAAAAAATAATAAATTAAATAGGTGAGAAATAGAACATACTTGTAAACATGATACTGTATTAAAAACTGACCAGATAGTGCAAACCAGAAATGAGTTTTGTATAGTTGTATTGCACAGTGCAGAGTGAGGTCTCTTGGGAGCAGTGCTGGTTGTACAGTCTGACATCAGCAGGAAGGAATGACCTGCGATACCTCTCCTTCACACACTTGGGGTGTATCAGTCTGTTGCTGAAGGAGCTGCCCAGTGCTGTGAAAGTGACATGCAGGGGTGGGACTCCTGCACCACCAGCGGTGACAGCTTGTCCATCATCCTGCTCTCTTCCACCACCAGCACTGGGTCAAGAGGGCATCCCAGGATGGAGCTGGCCTTCTTGATAAGATTATCAAATCTCCTCCTTCCTGCTGCCGAGATGCTGCTGCTCCAGCAGACTGCTCCACAGAAAATGGCTGATGCTGCCACAGAGTCATGAAGTCAGGAGTGCCCCCTGCACTCCAAAGGACCTGAGCTTTCTCAGCAGATGGAGTCTGCTCTGACCTTTCTGGTTATAATGAGGTCACTGTAACATTTTGGTAACAATCACTGAGCACACAACTCTCTAGCTCTGTCTCATTTCCTGACTGCGGATATTCTGATGCATGAAGGTGCAAAAGGAAGTAGAAAATCTTTCATATATTGCCCTGGTATTCCATTAACCTTCTGCAAATCCTGGCATGGGCCACTTTTGGAGTAGGTGCTTAGAGACTGCATGACTGTAGCAGGTAAGACTGACCGTTCATTAAAAAAGTGCTCTGCTTCAAAGTTGACGTTAACCTTCATTCAAAACATGCTATACAACTAAGTAGTTTTAGCAATTGGCAATTTAATGTCACATGTAGTAAGTGTATAAATAAAAAGTTAAATAAAGACCCAGAAAAAAAGTGCATGACCTCAGTGTCCTCAGTTGTAGCTACATTCCAGGCCTCGAATAGTAGCATAATTTAGTAAATTAGCTAGCCTAGTGGCATTTAGACGTCCTATTTTTGTTCACTTTTGAAAATGGCTCTAAGATGTTTGATAATGTGAATGCATGACGTAAAATCTTAACTACACGTTATTTTAAAGGTCCCATATTATGAATAACACGTTTACTTTGGTCTCTACACCTATAAACTGGTCCTCCCTGAGCCTACCAACTCCCAGAATGAGGAAAGCAAACGAGTCCTGCATCGTCTTTGCAGCCCTCCCACTGGTAAAACAGAGCTCCTACAGACTGCTCAGATTCAGCTCCTTTCGTTACATGACGAAAGGAGAGATGTTCATAGGTCGGCCTCCTCTGCGTGATGATAAGAGATATCCAAGAAGGGGGCGTCTATGGAGTTATGGAGAATTATGCCAAAACCTTACACACACACACACAAAACATGTTTTAACGATTCACAAACAAACTTAGTGTCAGGTCCGGGGACCAGGGACTCAGATGCAGACAAGGAATTAGTGAAATCAAGAGAAATCAAGAGAATCAAGGCAACACAGATATGGCTTGAGGCAATGTAGCGGTGGCGTCTGTGAGAGCAGGTGAGCCCCGGGCTCCAGGCTAGAGGTTGGAGTCGCTGGCAAGCAGGCGGGGTTCAGGCTCAGGGCTGGCATCTGTGGCGAGACAGGGAAAACAACAGAATTAGCAACGTGCTAAAGAGGCTCACGAGTGGTTTAGTTGGCTGGCATTATCTCACGGGAGAAGATACAACGATCCAGCGGGGTCTGGAAGGCTGATCTGCGTTTAAGTAGGTGGGTTGATTGCCGGTGATGAGCTGCAGGTGCGTCAGCTGTCTCCTCTGTAACCACGCTCCCCCCCCCCCCCCCCCCCCCCCCCCAGCAGCTTCCAGAGGAGAGGGAGAGAAAAGCACACAGTGACAGACACAAAACAAAACCCACCAAGCACACCAAAAGGAAAAAGAAACACAAAAACTACATTCACACGCATACTGAGACCAGGGTCCGAGTCACGACCTGCGGGTCGTGACACTCAGTGCGGTTTGCAAATGCAATAACATCATTCACAAACTAATGCATTTTGTTTTGCAAACAAGAAATGTTTGTGTACCTATCAAACAAATACATCATGCTTCAGAAACAAATACAGCATGTTTTACACATACAAAGAAACATATTTCTTCAAGTACAAAAAGTATCCTTCAAGTACAAACTAAAATCTTTGAAGTACAAAAAAAAATCCTTCTGGGTTTGTTTGTGAATCGTTGGGTGTGAGTAAAACACGTTTTGTGTGTGCGTGAGGTTTTGGCATGATTCTAACTCCATAGGCGTCCATCCCCACGGTGAAGTTCGGTGTGTCCAGCGGTAGGCTAGCAGTGTTTCGCAATGTCGTCACTCAGAGCTAGACACGCAAATTGCTCGGTTGTTGGTTGTAAAAATCAACATAAGCACCTATATTCTGTCCCTGCTTCCTGTTAGTTTGTATGTGTGTGCTAACCACTTCACGTCGGACTGCTTCAGTAACGAGGGTCAGCACAAAGCTGGCTTAGCCTCGACACTGACCCTCGGAAAAAGGATCAGTCCCAACCATACGGGACCCAGCAACTGCACCCGAGCCACAGGTAAGTGTCGCCACGTGTTGATAGTATTTACAGTTGCCTACGTGTATGGTGAAGTCAGCTTGAAATTGGCTAACTAGTTAGCTCCACTTTGGTCCGCTATGCAATGGCGTTTGCAGTGATCTTAATGTTAATAATATTACGAGGGAGTTTGGTTTGTTACAGTAAAAAGTCTGGAAACGTGCAGACTGGAGACAGAGACTATGCAAACAGTGTCCAAGAGTTTGGAGACTGTGTTGGAGACAAACCCAGCTTTCACTAGCTGTTAGCCATTAGCTACATGGTAGTAAATGTAACAACATATGAACAAACTAAATTACATATTCAGACGCACTAACCATTCTGAAACGTCCTGCTGCAGCCGCAGAGTCTGAATTTCTTTAGGAGCCTCATCTTCTGGGTTGGATTCTGGGTCAAACTCGTATGGTTGAACAACAACATCTCAGCGAGCCATAGCCTTAAATCCACCATAAAAATTAGCACATGCTACTGCTAGGTAAGTGGCATCTTTTCCCTGAGAGGGGCGTGTAGCAGGCAATGCAGGTGTTGGCAGACGGAGCTCATTAGCATTTAAAGGTGCAGGCACAGAAACAGCCTGCTCTCAGAAGTGCTCAGTAGAGCGACTTTTAGACAGCTGAAATTCAGGACCACCATGGGTTTGGGGCAATACATTTCAAATACAGTGTTGTTGGACCGCTGACAGTATAATATGGAACTTTTATGAATACAAATTGTCTCTAACCTTAAAGAAGAGTAGGGACAAGGGACCAATCACAATGTCACTCAGGACTATTATTTTGAATGTTTTTTTTTGTTTTTTTTTAACCATATACTAACGGTTGTATAAGGAATATACCTCACTCACTATGTTGTTTATTTTACATGAAAAGCAACAGAAACGAAGAATAAAACGGGTCATTTGCTGTGCTGAAATTATGCTTTTATTCTGAAGAAAATATAAGCGTTTCGGGTTACGTAGTGTTGCGCTGCCTGAGCTTGACTACGCTCAGGTCTTGCTGCAGTCTTGAACGGTTTTGACTGATGGATGCGTTGCTGTGGATTCTCCTGTCATCTTCCTTAAAGTAGTTTTTTTTTTTTTTACACTAGTTGTATCCAGTGTTTAAAGGGACATTAGAACGGGGGTGAAGCGTTACACGTCGGTCGAAGATGTCTGTGGCCGGGCTGAAGAAACAGTTCTACAAAGCCAGTCAGGTATGGAGGCGCTTGTTATTGCTCGTTCAATAACACTTGTTTGGATGTGGACAGTGTTCGCAGTTAGCTGCGGACGGAGTCAGACTTCAGGTGACTGAAAAACAAGCACAGTGACGTACTTTAAGTTCTTACATGTACCCGTGTTGTGCTGTGGCGCATATTCACACACTGTTGCGAAACACTGTGCTTTACTTTTTCATCCAGATAAGTTTGTTTTGTTCGGGGACAACGCCACACCAAACTCCGTTGAAAAATCAACAAATTAAAGATTTCCTCGAATGTAGGCATTCTGAAATTGGTTATTTGACTCAATTTAAGGGCGTTTGCGAAACACTTGAATCCAGTGGACAGCTGGACATATCACTGAAATGTAGCAAGTAACGATAAGTTATCAATGGGTTTAACAATTAGTATGATATTGTTAGGAATGCCTATAAGAAATGTGAAAATACTGATGAAAATCTGAAAAATGCTTAATAATATATAAAGCATAATCAATATTCTGATATGTTTACCGAGCTATCATCTGGCCCAACATCTTATCTCATGAGCCTGTAGTTGAAATAGAATGGCTGTATCACGGTAGCTGTTATATTGTGCTAGTGAGCACAGCTGATAATGTTTGGTCCAGATGTAGCACGGGTCTATGTTGAAACACTGTCTCTTTGAGGAAGCAAACAATCGAAGTGTAGCACCAATGGTTGTCAAACCCTTTCATGTCAAGAACCCCTAAAATGACACAAATTAAACTATAGACCCCCATTCAATAAATTCTGTCTGGAGGTCCCTCAGCTGATAAGATTACTGCTTTTATTGCATATTACACAGGGTGACTAAAACTCATGATTATCAAAAGGTCAATACATTCTGTCATTGTGTTACTTATGGAATGGAATTTTAGTACAATTTCATTATTTCTGCTGGGGACCCCCTGGAACCCACCTCTGGCAGCACATAGTAATATTAAGACAGGTAGAATGATTTTGAGCCATTCACCCAACAGGCACTTTTATAACAACAACCTTCACACAGCGAAAGTGCATACCCTGGTCACCCTATTGTTAAGTCTATGCATGCATCCACTACTCTTAAATTCAATCTAAAGTTACTCTTTTCACCAAAGTCAATCAATTCCATTTATAATTACCCGCAGCCTCCTGGAAACAAAGACGTGTTATGTAAATGTTAAAAGTGGTATTATTGGCAAAATTATTGGCGTGATGGCACATATAATCCCACAACAAAACAGTGATTATGTAGTCAATCTTAAGTTGAATCAGCCCTGGAGGATACGGCTGCAATGAAGGCACTAACCAACCTCAAGATGGTTCAGTTAGTGAAGACGAGGATACAGTTGGTACAGTACAAGTGCAGCAAAAAGTAATTGTAAGATTGGATGTGAATGGAATACAGCACTCTTTTTGTACTTCACAGTCATAGTCCAATAGTAAGACAAAACTACATTTGAAGAGAAGGTCTGTTTTGAAAAAAAAAAAAAAAAAGAAAGAAACAAAGGCCTATCTTACATGCAAGTATGGTATTTGATATGTCTTTGTGCTCTAAAGATGAATAAATAATCTAAACAAGAATTTTACCATATTCAGATTACATATAATTTTTCGCAAATGCAAGATTGGTTAGATGTTTCCTGAACCTGACCTCAGCCCTTGATGAAATTCCTTCCTCATGTGTCATTGATATTCCTGCACCAAATTACATCAGTTATCTAACTTGATAGAGAATAATAGAATTACGTAGGTGATGACCTCAGACAAGCAGCTGGGTGAATCATAGATTTGCCCTTAGCAAAAAGTAGTTTATTCAAGTGTTCAACAAGTATACTTATTTTATACTAAAACTGAATCAGTATACTTGAAGTGTACTTTTTATATACTATATTTTATATACTTAAGAATAGTCTAGTGAAGTATACTTGACTTATACTGAAAAGTATAAAGAATAGTCTAAGACTAAGTACATTAATACTTAGACTTACACTTATACTAAAGCTTATATACTTTAGTATATTGTAACGCCCCTTGTGGACTGAGGCGCAAAGACTCTTGGGTATTCTGTTGTTGTTGGTGTAATTATGGTTCGTGAATGTGGTTGTGAATAAGACTGACGATTGAGCGCTGCTGTCGGCGCTGCAGCCCTGGCTCGGGACAACAGGCTGTTCTACTGTTGTGCTAACTGGGGCTAATGCTCCATGCTCGGCGCCCCGGTACTACTACCACACTCCATACGCATATAGGAGCGGGGCTCCGGAGCTCCGGGACAGAACCAGATACACAGAGACTTGGGCACATCAGGAGAGAGCTTGAAGAAAAGTCTGCGAGTTAGTTGGACTCTGTGTTGCCCAGAGACGGCCGGCACACGGGCCCTAACATGGTGTATTATGGCTGGACCGTCCAGCCCCGCCTTCCCGCAGGCTGCAGCCATTACCTTCTCAAATGATATGCAAACCACGCTCTACTTGCCCCTCCCCTCAGGCCCCTCCCTTTCGACGCCAAAACAGTGACAGAAAGTTGAAACTGAAAATCAGTGACACTGAAAAAAAACTGACATTGTAAAAAAAATCTGTCACTGAAAAAAAAGTGACATGAAGAAAAAATCTGAAGATTGTCATTGAAAAATACAAAAAAATCACAATAAAATAAAATGGTAAGATTTTCGGACTTGAATTATTTGAATTACTTTATTTTTTCAGTGCCAATACTTGTTTCAATGCCAATACAACTGTTTTTTTTTTTTTTTTTTGGATGCCAAATTTTAAAGTCACCGTTCTGGCTCCATAGTCACGTCTCTAACATAGGAGTGTTATCCACTCTTACTTTTTTATTTAAATGAAGGCTCTTATGGTGATTTCACCAGTTAATACACTGTGTACAGTATTTTTCTGTTTGTTCCCTTGTACCTGTTTGAACTCACTGTTGTAGCTCTCAGTCCTGCAGTGATGAGCAGTCAAAGCTGAAGCTGTGAAACATTTCAAAGTGGAATCCTGCTACTGGAACCAGTGAGAAAATATTTGACAGCAACAGCTAGATCGATCAATCAGACTTATCATTCCTGCTAAAAAGCGCACAAAAGAGAATTTTTTAGAACAAGGTGTATGTCAAAACTATTGTTTGTTATTTCACCTGCTTCCTAAATCAGAAATCTGGGAAGTGACCGGGGCTGAGACCAGGTGTAAATCTCTCCTCACATGGAGAAGATGACAAAAACGCTGTCGCTTCCTGTTTATTTTCCACATCTGAATCTCTCTCCACAATTATTGGAAAAGGGATAAGGGTAATGGAGTGGAATACTCTTTTGTCATTTTAGATAATTCATCATGCTAGTGTGTCCATACCTGTACACAGTGTCAAGTGTGACATAGTATTTATGTGAAGCAGAAAAACCTGCTTGTGCTCTGCCAATATAGAAAAAAACTGTCTCCTGGTCAGAGCCACTGCATCACTTCTGTACTGTATTTCCGACTGTCAAACTGACCTCTGTCGACCTTTAGAGGCTGTGTTCAATCCCAGTTCGGTGTCCAGCCCCATTCCCTCTCAGGCTGCCAAATCCAGTCGAGATGTCTCACTTTGCCCGTGATTCAATGTCACACTCCAGACAATCTCGGAGTTGCAGGTTCCTCAGCTACATAAGCCATGAGCCAATTAGCTAACTGTAGCTTAAAGCTTACAGCCAGGGATAGCTAGATAGAGCAGCAGTTGTCATTTCCTCTGGTGATATACTATTGGCACTATCAAAGAATTCTGGCCATATTCTATAAATTATACCTTTTAAGATGTTGATGAGCCACACTGTTTTGACAAATATTTTTGCTCGAAGTCACTAAATTGATGCTGTTGCTGATATGACTATAGCAGAATATCATACATCATCCTCAAATGGGTTATAAAAGCAGCTTGGCCCTTTTAAGAAACAGGGCAGTGTGAAGTGTGTGAGCAAGAGAAGGAGAGATAGCAGTGACTGTGAGAATGTTTATATGACCACAATAATCTGCTAACTGGGAATGATCAGGTTATGATAATAATCTTATTTGTTTACATGCACTTTCGTAATGCAATAATGCAAAAAAGTGTGATTCATGATTTTTTTTTTGTTCATCCTGTCAACATGGCATTGCTTGTCACGGCGTCTCTGTCGGTCAAGGCTGTATATGGGATTTGTTAGGTTTACAAACAAAATAATGCTGTCTTCCTTTAAGTTATGATATGAGCAGAAAACGCATCCACTCTAGTTTTCACACCATTCCAGTAAATGTATAGTACAGTTCACAGTTTGACTCTGCAGCTCCTCAATAGACAAGAAGAACTTCTGTTTGAGTGACAGCTAGCACTATCCCTGCTAATGTTCATGCTGGTTATGTTAATCTTGCTAGAAGGACAGTCTGGTTTCCATTTAGTTCCACATTGACATGCAGAACAGGGGAATCCAACCAGCGACCTTCCGGTAAGAAGACGCTGGCTGTACCCCCTACACCACAGCCACCCTGGTTGTGATGTAATAACTACTTATGACTATTAACCATGCCCCATTCTCTATCTGAGAAAAACTGTTAACCATTGGACAGGAATAAACACTAGCCCCATTGACACTGCCAATTCTGCGCATCCTCCTCTGTGTTAAAGTTTCAGATGCAGCGAGGGGTGAAACATCTGTCCTATGTCACATTTCTCCCCGAAAAACAGGGTCTGTCCCCGGCGAAAAAGTTAAACTAATCAAGTGTTTGTTGTTACTAGAGATGCACCGATCGATCGGCAACCGATCGCAATCGGCCGATAATGCCCCTATCGGTTTTGATCGGAGTTCTCAAAATAGATCAAATCAGGCCGATCAGATGACGTTTCTATATAGAGACAGTGCATTGACTGCATGCACGGTAGGAATTTCACGGTGGTCATGGCCGCCGTTGCCCCGCACTTTGGCTTTGATGCAGCTGAAAAAAAAAAACTCATCGTACAGCCACAGTGGCCTCTGTGTCCCTGGCCCGGACAGCGTAGTGAGCTTGCCTTTACCGAGTGCACAGTAGTCACTCACAGTAACTTCAGTGAGTCCGCGGTTCACGCAGGTGGAGTCTCATCATCACAATGATCTCAGGTGAAAGCCTCTCAAACAGCAGCAGCAACGTCTCAAAACAGAAGAACGAAACTTACAGCACAGCGAGCAAGCGCAGCCGGTTTTGACATGATACGTAACTGACTTATGTGGTAGGATTTAGTCCGGTAAAGTTGGAAATATATTCACAGATTCGAACTTCCCGGATCAATAACTCATAAGTGAAACCTTGTTAAAACACAAACGACGGCTCTTTCCTACCGTAGTGAGGAAGACAACGAGCTAGAACCGTATTTTCATCAAAACGAGCGTCTGGACATTAACTCTGGTCTGTATGATCAGCCGTCTGTGAGACGAGGGCGCAGGGACCGTCTACAAAGTGCAACACCGAAAAGAGAAACTACAAAAAAAATTCAATAACTTCAGTATTATTCAGAGTGTAGTGTCACCAAAATCACTCCACACATCAGTGGTCTCCTGCTGGCTATTCTACAATTTTTTGTTTGGAAAAAATGTGCTTTGCCATAATTTTGGGGAATTTCTATTGGGAGAAATATTCAATAACACTAATATTCAGTGAGGTGTCACAAAACCCACCTCACCCTAACCCTACTTAAAAACGACTTTCTAATGTAACTTTAACTTGATTTTGGTGTAAAAAAAAATGTTTTAATACACAATCCATGTCTTATTATAAATTCGGATGTTATGGTATCAGTCTGAAAGGAAATTCAACACATTTTACTCAGTGGCCTTTGTGCCCTGTCATGTGGCCTTGGTGCCCCTGAAAAAAAACTGAAGGCCAAATGGACTTGCCCCTAAAATGACAAAATTCCCACCCTGACGACATGCATTCCCACTAGTAAGCTACAGTTACTCTATGTAAGCTGAGTCCAAGTTGTCTCTAAGAGAGTCTCTAGAGTGTGAAATATTGCACATTGCCTCAGCCTGCAATAAAACGGTGGTCAATTCATGATACTTTCTCATCTCCTAATTTTTATACTTAATAATACAATGTCAATGTTGTGTAAGAAGAATCATTAATTAAATATATGAAAGTTACACAAGACAACAATATAGAAGAATTTATGGATTTGACACTGTGATCGCAGTCGGCAATATCGGGATCGGCAGATACTGCTTTTGGTGATCGGTGATCGGCCCCAAAAATCCTGATTGGTGCATCTCTAGTTGTTACTGTCTTGAAAAAACCACTGCGACAGTCAGCCTTCCCAACCGAGACTTAAGTGAACTGTGGAGTTAATACGGCATCTCTGTGAAAAGGGCTACTGACTGGTGGGGGGCTTTTAAAGGTTCAGAGGAGAAAACTCAACCTATTTGAAGCTGCCAATTATGTTGGAGCAGATGAAAACTCATGTTCAAAATAAGAAATAAAAGGCTGCCAGATCTTAAAGTATCTCTTAGATAAATGTAGTCTGTGTAACACCTTAAACTGTATCAATCCGTGTCTAACACATACAGAGGAAGAGTGTATTAGCTCCACTGCCCATCTCCAATCAACATCCGATATGTCTAACTCTAACTCTTCCTCCCATTTACTTTTAATGGAATCAAGGGATGGGGAAGCCAGCCTTCTGGATACTCACATAGAGCATGGAAACCATCCCTTTCTGAGTTGGATTCATGTCCAGAAGCCCATCTATCCATCCACTTTGTGCTAACTCAAGGGATGAGGAGAATGTCTTTTTCACAAAATCTCAAACCTTAAAGTATCTGAAGTAATTAGTTTTTGAGGGGATTCCATACTGCTTCTCCAGCTGAGCAGCAGACATGAATACACCATCTTTAAAAAGATTTTTGATCTATACCATTCCCTGAACACTGTTCCCCCAATGGCCGGGGAAAACAAATGATTGCCATAGACGGGAGCAGATAGGAGGGCGTTTCTATTTTTAAAATGTGTTCTAAATTGGGCCCAGATTTTGAGTCATGTTCAACAGGGTTGTTTGTGTAAAGGCGTTTGCTTAAGGGCAGAGGAGTGCAGACCAGGGAGCATAGGGACACCGGGCTAGATTCATATCTTTCCATATGTACCCACACTGGAGTTTCACATTCTTTGACTTCTCCAGTGCTTTCAACACCATCAGGCCAGCTCTACTGGGTGACAAGCTGACGGCGATGCTGGTGGATACCCCCCTTGTGTCCTGGATTGTGGACTACCTCACTGGCCGACCACAGTACGTGTGCTTGCGTCACTGTGTGTCAGATGCAGTGATCAGCAACACCGGGGCCCCACAAGGGACTGTCCTCTCTCCTTTCCTCTTCACCCTTTACACCACGGACTTCAGCTACCAGACAGAGTCTTGCCATCTTCAGAAGTTTTCCGATGACTCTGCTGTAGTTGGATGTATCAGCAAGGTTGAGGAGACTGAGTACAGGGCTGTGGTGGACAACTTCGGCACATGGTGTGAGCTGAACCACCTGCAGCTCAACACAGCAAAAACCAAAGAGCCGGTGGTGGATCTGAGGAGAACCAGGACACCAGTGACCCTAGTTTCCATCCTGGGGCATAACGTGGACATTGTTGAACATTACAAATATCTGGGGGTGTACATTGACAATAAACTGGACTGGACTAAGAACACTGAAGTCCTCTACAAGAAGGGACAGAGCCGCCTCTATTTTCTGAGGAGGCTCTGCTCCTTTAACATCTGCCGGACTATGGTGAGGATGTTTTATGAGTCTGTGGTGGCCAGTGCTATTCTGTTTGCTGTGGTGTGCTGGGGCAGCAGACTGAGAGTAGCCAATGCCAACAGACTCAACAAGCTGATCAGAAAGGCCAGGGACATTGTTGGGATGGAGCTGGACAATTTGTCAGCAGTGTCAGACAGGAGGATGCTGTCTAAGGTGCGGGCGATACTGCAGTACGGCTCTCACCCTCCCCACAACGCTCTGGTCGAACAGAGGAGCACCTTCAGCCAGAGACTAATTGCTCCTAAATGCACCACTGAGCGCCACAGGAAGTCATTCTTACCTGTGGCCATTAAACTGCACAACTCCTCCCTCTGATTATTGGACTCATTTGGCTATTTAAAAACAAAACAAACAATATAACTATTCATTCTCATTTCATTTATAACGCTACAACCATTTCATTGTATATTCAGATTGTATATTTTACTATTTTATTATTTATTGGTATTTTATTGGTTACTTTGATATTTTATTTTGTTTTATTGTAATCTCTACTTTAATATTTTATTTCTATTTACATCTTCATCTTTATCGCTTGTTTCCATTCACACAGTATATATATATACACACACAGTATATATATGTATATATATAATTAAAATGTTGTTTATATATATATATATATATATATATATATATACATATATATAAAATAAAATTTTAATTCTCTTCTTATCCGAGGGACTGTTTTTTCTAAATAAAGGTGGACGTACATTTATTCAATTCTTTAAAAAATTATTTAGGGATGAAAATTTTAATTGTCTGGAACAAATAGAGGAACCGTGGCATTTCTTTCATTTTAACAGAATTTATTCTCCCTGCTAATGATAGGGGGAGAGATGACCATCTTTCCATGTGTAATTTTGCCTTATCCAATGTTACTTTAAAGTTATGGTTAAATAAATCTTTATACTTACTTGTTACATTAACACCTAGATAGGTGATTTTATCCTTATTTGTTGTGAAAGGATAGGCTTGGACTGATAGTCTCCTCGCCTGCTTATTAATTGGGAAAAGAGCACTTTTCTCTAGGTTAATTTTATAACCTGACACCCTCCCAAAGTCCTCAATAATACCAAGAGCCACCGGGATGCTCGTGACAGGATTCGACAGAAGAGGAGGTCATCAGCGTACAGCGAGAGCTTATGATTTTGGGTCCCCCTTTGTATCCCCCCCCCAGTCCAGCAGCATTCCTTAGCATTATTGCAAGGGGTTCAATTGCCACATCAAAGAGCATGGGTGACAAGGGGCATTGTAGCACCCTATAATGTAATAATTTCCTGAAAATGTAATAAAACCCAATAATGTAATAACTTCACCAATAATGTAATAAAATATCCTGACTGATATTGTAATAACATTTTTACCGATAATGTAAAACCTTATTACATTATTGGGAATTCATTACATTTTCAGGTGGGTCTTTTTTTCAAAACTGATAATGATGTAATATATATGTTAATTTTCAGTCCAGAGTTCTACATTTTGTGTTATGAGAATCTAAGAATGTTATATACACTGGATTTGAAACAACAGAATGACTATTGAGTTAAATTGTAGACCTTGAGTACCATACAGCCATATGCACATATGCAAATAATCAAGGACATGCAACTACATCCTGGTCCTACTGAGTGGGTGATGGACTTACCTCCTTGGGAGACCAGGGCCCGTATTCACAAAGACTTTAGGACGTTAGGAGTACTCCTAAATCAGACTAAAAGTTTTTATGTAGGAGTTGTTTCTTAAAAGTAATTCACAAAGCCGCTGAGACCTACTTTTAGTTATGAAAACAGTGAACTCCTAAACTAGAAGTAACTCTCCGTTGCTATGGATGACGTCATTTTATAAGGACGCACTAAGAAGCGGCCACAATGGTGATTGGTTGTTGAGTGACAGGGCAGCCCATTGAAAAGTCATTTACGCTATGCAATGCATGAAGTGAAAATAAGGAAGTTGCCTACAAGCCCGTGACAAAGCCTACAAAGAAATAATAAAATTAGAAGATTGCAATGAAAAACGTTAACGTGTCCACATCGGCCAATTATCCAATAGGACTATGTTGCGACACTATAAATGATCGCCCGTTCAAGTTCAACAACGGAAACAATGGAAACAACAAAGAAAAGGACAAGAAAGCCCAATTGGTCACAGGACCAGTTGCTGCTCCTGGCCCAGTTGGTGCTTGAATTTAGACAAACGATCAAGGGAAAATTTGGCACCGGGGTAACGAGCAAAGCAAAGCGGGATGCATGGGAAAGCATCAGCTTTAACATCAATGCTGCGATTCCAGCAGTATCGTGTTCAGCCGACGACTGCGAGAAACGATGGTATTCGCTGCAATCTCATTCATGGGCTGAGATTGCAGCCTACAAACGAGCCATCGAGAAAACAGGTGGGAATTTACATTGCTAATTTACAATGCAATTTACAAAAGCCAAATACAAAATAATCTTTATGTTTACAGTCTTGTTTTATCCAAAGTGCTATTTTGATACGAAGATGTTTGAATGTAAGGTAGCCTATGTTTTACATATCATTGAAATATTATATGCACAGGAGCAGGTTCAGCACCAAAGCCTTTGTCTCCAGTTGCGTCAGTGGTGTACAGCGTGCTGGGGTCAGATACCAGTATAACGGGTGTTGAGGGTGCAGCTGACCCAGCTATGTTGTTACTGTCAGAGTAAGAGGAGTAAGCATTATGCAATAATCAGACACTAAAATGTATGCACAGTGATATTTAATGAAATGACACCCAGCTCCCAAAAACGTGTTCAGAAATAATGATTCTAATTACAATATCTCTCCCCTATACAGGGAAGATCAACACCCAGAAGCTGCAGGCATCCCTCTTCCTCTCCCTCTTCCTCTCCCACGTCCTCCTCTTCCATGTTGTCCTCCTCCACCTCCATGTGCTCTTCCTCTTCTTGCAGCTCCTCTTCCAGATGCAGCTTCTCCCTCCAGTGGCTGTGGGCCTCTGTCACCTCCTGCCTCCCCTCTCCTTTCTGCTGCAGGTGCCACCTCCTCACCCCTGATGGAGAAAAAAATTAAGCTAGAAATGTGTGTGCTTAGATGGAATAAGAAAGTATTGAAAGAAAAAGAGAAGCTTGTGAAACTGAAGAGTGAATATTACAGTTTACTAATAGAGAAAATGAAAAATGAATAAATGGCTTTTGATCAAATGTGGTTTGCTGTATTTTATATAATTTTGTCTTACCATTGTGTATTCACAAAGTGATCCCTGTATGCTAGTCCACTTTGTTCCACTTCATCCACATTGTCATTATCATCGTCATCATCATCATCATCATCATCACCATCATCATCATCACGATCATCCTCTGGCTGTGGGATATTCCTTTTCTGGCAAATGTTATGAAGAATACCACACACAGTGATAACTCTGCTAGCTCTCTCTGGGCTAAGTCTGACTTCACCGTGCAGCACATGAAATCTTCGTTTCATATGGCCAATTCCTCTCTCCACAACACTGCGTGTCCTCTTGTGTGCTCTAAAATACACCAAGAAACACTAAAACATTGTTAATTGTTGTAGTCAGGGTATAGAAGCAGACTAGTAAATAGCCTATATGCTGAACAGTCATCACAACCTACCTGTTATAGCTGTACTGTGGTCCCGGCTGTGGATTGAGGTAAGGTGTCAGGAGCCACCTTTTGCACGGATACCCACTGTCCCCCAGCAAGTGACATCCAGCTGGTACATGGTGCCTTTCGAAAAGCTGCATCAGTCCACTCTCCGTTAAAATCCGGGAATCGTGTGTTGATCTGGGCCATTTGGCAACAATGTCCAGTATATTGTAACGTGCATCAAAGACAATTTGTGTGTTGATTGAATTAAACTTTTTCCGATTGACAAAGACGTCTTCATCCTGAGAAGGTGCAATTATTTTAATATGCGTCCCATCAATGGCACCGATCACACCGGGTATACCTGCAATTTCCATGAATGTAGTTTTGATTCTTTGTTGCTGGCGATAGTCTAAAGGAAACCGGATAAACTGACGGATTATATGGGGTCTACAGAGTGCGTTGATAGTTTGGTAAATAGAGCGGCTTACTGATGGCTGTGATATTGCTAAATTATCCGCGTTTCAGAGCTGCTTTTTTCCCGTTGCCAAATACCGGAGTGTTACCAAGCATTTTAACTCTGGCGTGATTGGACTGTTTCGGTTCGTTGTGGAAGTTAATGCGTCTCTCACTAACTCAACCACAATTTCGATCCCTTTGCGGTCCATCCGATATCGTTTTAATAATTCAGCGTCATTTAGCGTCTCCAAAATATTCGGTCGTGGATTGACTTCAGCCATTTTGGGACTTTTTCTGACTAGGTCTTAGCGAGTTAGGAGTCCTCTGGACTACCTATAAGTTCTCCCAGACTTAGGTGCTACTTTTAGGCTAAAAATGTTTTGTGAATAATTCTTATTTTAGAAATTAGGAGTCCTAAAGTTACGACTGACACGCCCATTATTTTTAGGAGTTGCTCCTAAATTCACCTGTTAGGAGCTACTTTTAGCCTTAAGATTCTTTGTGAATACGGGCCCAGAATTCCAGCTCAGATATAAGCTTCTGAGCAGCACTGGAGACCCCAGGTAACTCTTCCCTAAATGTACCTCTTCACTTAACAGATTTCCAACAAATCACTACCTCATGAAAACAACCACAAACCAACAAAACAACTTTCAGTAACACTTCATTCATAACACCTGCATACACATTACATGACACCTGACAAACATAGGCCTACATATCCACTCATAAATGGTTATTATACCTCTTTCAATGTCAAATTGACATCTTACTCTATGTCAAGTGACATAGTGGTCAGCTGACATACTGTCATACTGATTGTATTTAGCTTTATAAATAAAGGTTAAACAAAAATGTCAGCATCAAAATGACAAAACTTGATGACAACTAACATGGTTATTTTTCAAACTCCTTTTTGGGGTTTATACAGGGTTTCTGAAGTTGTATGTTGTTTCTATGATAGTAAAATGTTTTAGTGGTGAAAGTAATTGTCTAAAGTCTTATATCCAATTAAATCCCGTTTTATTGACATGACATCATTTCTGCAACGCTATCTGCTGGTAATGTCGGTAACATGCTTTAATCGGATTTTCCATTATACAGTCACTAGTTTTGTTAAAAAAATTATGCTTTTGATATGCTAATTAATCTCGGACACCAACATCCTGGCCACTAGAGGGCCTGCAAGGGAGAACACGATCAGGGTCTCTTTCAGTGGTGGCTAGCTGAAAATATGTCCAGCAGCATTGAAGCTTTCTCCCTTTATATGATCACTTAAGTAAGTAAGTGAGTATGCAATGTCTCTGCATCAATACCTTCAGATTTCTGTAGGATACCAGAAAAAGTTTGATAATGGTAGGATAATGGTAGGCTTTAGACTAGTTTTTATTGACCATGTGGCTACATGCTAGTTTTTACTGATGCTAAATTTATGACACTTTAGCCAAGGCTTGGCTAATAGTTTGATAGAATATGATGATAAAATGATAGGCTACAGGCTAGATTTTTGTTAATGACCACATGTTACATGCTGATTAGAAGTTAATTAAAGGTTGAATTATGGAGAAAGTTTATTAAAAGCTATATTTTTTAGGTAAATCTCATAATACACTATCAGTATGACAGTATGTCAACTGACCACTATGTCACTTGACATAGAGTAAGATGTCAATTTGACATTGAAAGTGATATATTAACCATTTCACTAGCAAGGACCACACCGCCAACGAGATGCGTTTAAGGATTTATTAGTGACAAAGGAAAACGAAGTGTCGAAGATCTTGGTTCTTTTGAGTTCTTCGAGTGCGTTGTGAGGATTCTTGTAGAGAATCCGCCGCCGCTCCCGGGCAGCGACGGACCCCCAGAAACCTCCAATTATTTGAGAAGAGATTGAGTGGATCTTTTTTGAGATCTGAACGGATGTAATGGTGGTACGTTTGGGAGGACCAGCGTCCTATGAGACGTATGAAGTGTTCTGGGAAGCCATTACTGGAGGCTGAAGTGGCAGCTCCGATTCTGAAGGAGTCCCCAGAGTAGTTGTCGGGCAAAATACCAGACAATGAGAGCACCCGGCGAACGTGATTGTGGAACCAGAATCGAGTAGCCACTTGGCCGGATTCGGAGATGAAGAGAGGATCTGTCGTTGTTGTGAGATTTACGGAATTGCAAGAAATTTGCGAGGGTTTTGAAGGGATTCAGTGGTGATTGGACCTTGAAGAAGAAGACGGGTGTAGGCGGACCAAATTGATGGTTTTGGTTTGCTTTAAGTGGAACACCATAGTGTCGTCTGAAAAGCGAGACAAGTCAGAAATGCAAGCATGACAGCTTGAGTCGAAGTGAATGGTTGAGGAGGTGAATTCGGAGCATCTGAGGAAACCAAAAGGCAAGCAAGAACATGGCTTCCAGGGTTTGGGCGACTTGAGGAGTGCCGTACCCGGAACGGATTGTGTGGAGGCAGATTAACAGCAAGTCGGCATTAAGAGGAAGAAGGCGAGGGCTTAACGAACTGTTAATGAACAGCCGGTTATTGTCTTGGAAAGAAGCTGATACCACTAAGGTAAGCTTGGTGATGCGTGATTTGTCATGAGGAATGGGCGTAAGTACTGAAAGAAGTCGTGGTGATGAGATCGAATGATGGAAAGGTTGTGTTGTATTGGTCGTGAAAGTAATGGAAGCTTTCCAAGCTGTCCAGTAGGAAGAGAGGGTCGAGGGTGATAGGCTGTTGATGGTGGAGCTCTGGGAGTTGCTTATCAGGGGTATAAGCGCAGGATTTATGAGTTGAATGTCGACGCCCAACTGGCGTAGGGAAGGTATCTGCGTGAGGTGCCAAGCTTCTGAACTTCTGGCATTCATTAGCGAGCTTCGGGGGCGATTCTGCCGCAAGCCATCTTCCTTTGTAGAAACCCCCCAAAACCGGCCTAAGGGGCAGCATCGATGTACAGATGGATGTCATGTGGGTTAGTTGGTTGGTCATCGTAAAAGAAAGTGATTCCGTTCCAATTGGTGAGAGGGTTGAGTCACGGACGGATTTCAGCAAGGCTCGAGCTATCCAGGGAGATGGAGGTCAAGAGTGATGGGATGGAAGGGACAGAAGTTGATGTTTGGTGCGGCGCAGGGCGCAGAAGAAGGTTCGGCTGAGCTTTCCGACCGGGAATGAAGTCTAAAACTTGTTAGTGTCAAGAATGATTCCGAGAAACTCAAGGGTTGTGGAGGGGCCCTCTGTTTTCTCTGCGACGATGGGACCCCGAGGTTGGAGAAGACTGAAGTCAGGGTAATCAGGCCGAAAGCGGGTGGCGATGAGGTGGGGGGAAATTGTTAGACTGGATCCACCTGAGGGCTTCAGTTTAGGCTGTTTTGCGACCAAAGGTGAGCCTAACGGCGAAGTAATATATACCATGCCAGTGGATGCTGAAGAAACGGCAGAAGTCGGGGTGAATAGGGAGGACTTTAAGAGCACTGGTCTGTTCCTGGACCTTCCTTAACTTCCTTAGCAAGCCTGCGGTCAACTGAATCTGGCTCGGTTATGGTCGACTGAAGATTTTTGATTTCAAAAGAGATAGATGATTGTGTGGGAGTCCGGGGTGAAGACCTTCTTCAAGTCCTTTATGAGAAACTACCTTTGGCGAGGTAGGTTGTACGGGCATTCGGGGTGGGCGTGGCCCCCGCTGCAGAAGGAGTGAACGTGGAGGAAGCGGCACTGGGACACGATGCATCCGGTACTGTTGAAGCCGTTGCAAATCGAACGACCTCCTTGGTGCATGACGGGCCTGCCTTTCTTATATACGCCGTTGATTACGGGAAGATGACTGAAGGGGTAGATGACATCTGTTCTGGAGGTATGGGTGCTGGTGGAGCTGCCGACGACAGGCGAGAGAAGGCTGGTTGAAGCAATCTGCTGTGGTTGCTGGAAATAGGTGCCAGAGGGCGCTGGCATCTCGGTGCCAGGAGCCCCGGTTGAAGCGAGCAGCTGTGGTTGCTTGAAACGGGAAGCAGGGGGTGCTGGCATCTCGGTGCCAGGAGCCCCAGTTGAAGCGAGCTGCTGTGGTTGCTTGAAACGGGAAGCCGGGGGCACTGGCATCTTGGTGCCAGGAGCCCCGGTTGAAGCGAGCTGCTGTGGTTGCTGGAAACAGAAAGCAGAGGGCTCTGGCATCTCGGTGCCAGGATCAGAATCAGAATCAGAATCCTTTAATGTCCCGCAGACGGGGAAATTTGTTTGTCGCAGCAGCAGAATATTACGAGAACAGAGCAATAGCAAAATAGATAATAGAATAGACACTATAATTAAAAAGGGAAAGAAAATGGAATCGAATCGATGTATATACATATTTACATGATGTAGTGCATGAATGGACAGTAATTTTTAATATATAGACCGGAGCAGTTGAAGCGAGCTGCTGTGGTTGCTGGACACAGGAAGCAGAGGGCGCTGGCATCTCAGTGCCAGGAGCCCCAGTTGAAGCAAGCTGCTGTGGTTGCTGGACACAGGAAGCAGAGGGCGCTGGCATCCCGGTGCCAGGAGCCTCCGCTGAAACAGGCTGCTGTGGTTGCTAGCAGTGGGCAGTAGGGGGCACTGGCATCCCTGTGCCAGGAGCCCCCGCAAAGTTCAGCTGTGGTGATGGCTGGAACTGGATGGCGGTGGGCACTGTGTCGTTTGCCCTTGAGGTTGTAGGTTGCTGTAGCTGATGATGATAATCCTGATAGAAGTTGGAGGGTCCTGGAATCCATCTGGGCGCTCCCTCTGGAGTGTAGTGATGCGAGAAGTGGTGGTGGAAACTCTGGAGTTGTTTGATCTGGCAGAGGATCTCTGTCTCTGCTTTTGCTGCTGCACTTTCTGTTGTCTATGAGCTTTCTGCTGTCTTTGGGCTGTAGTATTTAATTGCACTGTCCCTTTTAACAGGTGTGTTGCGTGCACGTGATGACGTCACCCGGAAGAGAGCTGGTGTTGACGGAAGAAGCTCACATGCGTGTGGAGAAAGTTTGGCTTTATAGTCCATTCGGTGAAACAGAATTCATTTGTCGTTTAAAATTTTCTGGGGAGTGGCTACTGTCCAATCGGTGACTGTAGAAGATGAAAGCCGGTCGGGGGAACTCACCGGAGCGTGGAGACGTTGCGACCGGCGAGTTGTTCGGCCGGTGTTGGTGGAACGATGGCGGGAGGCTTCGCTTCTTGGAGGTGAAGGAGTCGACGAACTGTGGCGAACTGCAGAGACGGTGACTTTCTGTTCCGGAATTTCCTCGTACTCTCTTTGTTGCGGAAGGAGGTGGGCTGGGAGACACGGGAGAGTCGTCAGATGAACTATGATAATCTTGGATGTTGAGGAGAGATGAACCAGGTGGGATGCGAACCATGGATGAGAAGTTGGTGCTCTTCGGACCCGCTCGCGTCCTAGGCGGCTGTTGGGCCACTGGAATCGGGGTCTCAGGTACAGAGGTGATGGGAAAGTAGTCGGCTTCAGATGAATGGTGATCCTCATCTCGTCTGAAAGATTGTCCGACGGGGATAGTGATACGAAGTCCATGATGAGGTGAGTAGAGCCTGATGTTGCTCGTACAAAAGTTTGGATGTGCTCGGACGAGGCGATGTCGCGTGATCTTGTTTCTGGGTGCGAGAGCGCAGAATACGAGAGCGAAGCAGAGGAGAGGGTCAGGTGGTTATTTATAGAAATGCGGAAGTTGGCGCTGTTGAGGTGTGGTCCTGCTCCTGAAACTTCGTCAATTAAGCTTCAATTATGAGTGGATATGTAGGCCTATAATATATGTCAGGTGTCATGTAATGTGTATGTAGGTGTTATGAATGCTTATGTATACTCTCTTCAAATGAAGTGTTACTGAAAGTTGTTTTGTTGGTTTGTGGTTGTTTTCATGAGGTAGTGATTTGTTGGAAATCTGTGAAGTGAAGAGGTATGTTTAGGAAAGAGTTACCTGAGCTGGAATTCTGGGGCCGTATTTATCAAGCTTCTTAGAATTACTCCTAAGAACCCTGCTAAGAGTTGACTTATGAGTAAAAAAATTCTTCGCTGAAAGCTGCACTTAAAAGTTAGTTATCAAGCGTCTTGCTCACACATTCAGCGAAGTGTAGGACTGAATCTTAAGTGTCACTCTCAGAGCTGAATTACGACATTACTATGTGCCGTAAACGGAATTTTCGGTGACGTCATTTCTGTGTCCATAGAAATGACCAATCACGGAAGGGAATCCCTTGTCTAAGAATAAAGAAATATCTTAGAAATATTTAAGTGGACAATGGGAGTGTATACTTTGACAATAATCTACAAAATAATACAAAACAAACAAACAATATTGACAATGAATCAAAAATAAATGTTTCCTTTTCTTTCCAATTCCTTAATTAGGAAACTAATTTGAAACTGGTGTGGGTGGCTCTATATATACTAGCCTACTGCAGCCACATGCAGAAATCAACATGGAATCGAAAAGAAAACCCAACTGGCGAGAAGAGGAGACACTGTTATTAGTAGAGATAGTTGAGGAAAGGAAGCTCATCATTAAAGGCAAGTTCAGCACAACGCTTACCAGCCATGACAAAAAACAGGCATGGGAAGACATATCAAATCAACTAAACGCCTCTCAAACCTTCAGCCATTGGTCACCAGCTGACTGCGAGAAGAAGTGGTATAACGGTCTCTCGAAAAGCAGAAGTGAAATCGCAGCTTTCAAGACCTGCTCCATGCGCACTGGTATGTAGTGCTTCCTTTTCATTTGCTTGCATGCCACCTTATTCGCTCATATCTAATTAATTCATTTTTATATTCTTACACAGGCGGAGGACCACCTGGCAAAGACTTGAGCGCAGTTGCAGAAGTTGTGCAGCGCATTCTTGGAGAGGATAACCCCAGCATCTCTGGGTTGGACGGCGGCCAGGATCCAGCTGCGATGAAGCTTGAGTTGCTTTCAAAAGGGTGAGTTCACAAGTTATTCCTGTTACAACCCTATAGGGATATTGCGCTGCAGCCTAGGTGCGTTTTGGTGAGAGATACGTGCGTAATTGTTGTTGGATATTTGCCAGGGGTGTAGTTCAGTAAATGTCTAAAATGTGTTTGTTCAAGTCATAACCATAACAACAACAGGACCATTTCTGATATTTCAGCCATATTCTTTATGTTTCAGTTTGGATCGAGATGCATTAGGAGAGTCTCCTGTGTCCCCGGGCATCTCCGATGCGCACTCTCCCTCTGCCTTTGACGCGGTGCAGCCAGGCCCAAGCACTTCGTGTGAGGCAACGGGCAACAATCAAGTGGTGGGTGAAAAAGAAAAAGAAGAAATCAACTTAAGTTTATCACATCTTGAGCATGCCGTCTCTTTTGTTTTTCAGGCCGAGGTGAGTGATTGCGAACCAGCAGAGGAGACGGATGATCTGCAGGCACTGCAGAGACAAAAAATTAAGCTGCAAATTAAAGTGCTGCGGCTCCAAGAGGAGTACTACAGCTTGGCTTTAAAAAAAAAGAAAAGATACCGAGTGACTAATAAAACGAATTGATAAAAAGCCACTGTATCGATGATTTATTGTTCTTACCCAAAGTGGAGGTTGGTGAAGTGTTGTCTGAAGGCTGCCCCATCACATGGATGGATATTGCCAGGGACGCTCGCGTCTCCATCTCCTCCCTCATCGTCATCATCGTCTGCTGGTGGGAGTGGGACATTGCGCTCCTTACAAATGTTGTGCAGTATTGCACATGCCATAATGATACGGCACACTCTGTCTGGAGTGTGCCGTATTTCTGAATGCAGCACATGAAATCTGCGTTTCCACTGGCCAATCCCTCTCTCCACCACACTTCGTGTGCTTTTGTGTGCCCTGTGATAAGAATGAACCCTCCTATTAAACCATATATGATGTATATGTTTTTAATTTAAAACAATTAGGCATTTCGTTGGGCTTGCCTATTATAGTTACTTTGGGCTTGTGTCTGTGGCATCTGAAAAGGGGTAAGAAGCCAGCGGCGTAAAGGATATCCCTTATCCCCAATTGGGTGACATCCAGGTGGCACAATGTGCCTCTCAAAAAGCTGCTTCAGACCACTTTCATTTAGTATCCGTGCGTTATGGGCTGACCCAGGCCACTTGGGTACCACATCCAAGATTTTATAGTCTGCATCGAACACTACTTGCGTGTTGATGCTGTGGTTCCTCTTCCTGTTAACAAACATACTCTCGTCCACACTTGGAGCGATGATCCTTACATGTGTACCATCGATTGCACCAACCACTCCAGGGAAGCCAGCTACCTGCATGAATGCAGTTTGCTTCTGCTGAATTATCCGGGGTGTAGTTGGAAAGTCAATGAAACGCATGACGAGGTGAGGAGCAGTAAGGGCCATTATTGTTTCCATAACAATTCTGCTAACTGATGGATGTGATGGCCCCAAATCATCAGCGTTACACTGTTGCATTTTCCCAGTGGCAAGATATCGAAGCATTGTGATGACCTTTAGTTCTGCTGTGAAAGCTCTGCTTCGTGATGTTGCTGATGAGATGACGCCCCTTATTAAATCTGTGACAAAAATAATACCCGCTCTGTCTAAACGATACCGTTTGATCAGCTGCTCGTCATCAAACAAAGCCAGGACATCCTTCCGCTCCCTGAACGTTCGCGCACGTCTCTCTTGCCTCAGTGCCATCCCCTGCTGGCAACTCCTAACCACTTAGGACACCTCTGGAGGTCTCTTAAATATCTGGGAGAGTAGGAGTGATTCTTAGACTTAAGAAAGTTGATAAATAGCTTTTATTCTTAAGTTTGAGAGTAGGACTAAATTTCACAAATTCTCAGGACTTAAGTGTAAAATGGCCAAGCCAGGCGTGGCTGCTTTACGGTCCAACTGCAAGGTCTATTTTTGACGAAAGCTGCAACAAGCTGCACAGCGCAGATCATGCCAACAGGAAGTCAGAGACACAGGAAAGGCATAAAGCATCCGGTCAATTTTCAAAATAAAACGCCCTGTACAGACTCCCGATTGTATAAAAACTAAAAAATGACCAGATCAACAAAAGTTTGCTATCTGTTCTAAAAACAAAATATTACTTTTTGTTAGCATTTCTAAGTATGTCTGTTCAGAACATGGTGGCTTACGTTATGTTGCCAATTGTCATTTTTGTGCTTGTTTATAGTTTAACCATTAGTGAGGTAGCTGTTACATTTCATGATACCAGCTGTTTTATCCCCCATTGAAACGCACTCTGCTGGGCAAACTGTGTCGTTACACCATTTTTTTATTACCCCAAGCATGTTTTTTTGCATTATACTTTTTAAATATAAGGTTTTAAAACCTTATGAATCAGCCGATAAATCAATAAAGGCAAATACCGATAAGTCGGTCGGGCTCTGCTATTTTGCACAATGTTCATTGTGTGTCCTTCAAGGAATTTAAACGGTAAATAATTCCAAGGGGTCATGTGAGTCATGTAACTTAAAAGAAGCCTGCTTGTAGTGTATTGTGAGAAACATGAGAAAACCTGCCTGAATAAACTCAGTCCACTGCATACAATTTAAAGGTGTATTTACTCATTAATTTAATACAGTTATAAAAAGACAATTGTAGTGGGGAGAGAAGGAAGATAACTGGATAAAATGGAATTGTAGAATTAGAAATGTCACAGTTATGGTTAAGCGTCCTGCAACAATGTCCTTTGGGAGGTGTACATAGGTGTGTCGGGGCAGGGTGGTGCTCCCATTGGACCATTCCCCCTGTTGAAAATTAACAAATCACCTACTCAAGGTCTGCAATTTAACCCAATAGTCATTCTGTTGTTTCAAATCCAGTGAATATGACATTCTTAGATTCTTAACACAAAATGTAGAACTCTGGACTAGATAGATAGATAGATAGATAGATAGATAGATAGATAGATTTACTTTAATGATCCCAGACAGGGACATTATTTTGTTACAGCAGAGGTGGGTCCGCAAATAAAACACTTTGTACATAAAATAAATAGAAGGCAATATATACATAGTGTATATATACAATGCACAGTGTGCTATAAACAAACAATAACAATATATACACACAACAACAAAAAATATGCAAAATATATAATAAACAATAATAATATATACAAACAGTAGAGAGACCAGAGTTCTCTGTCAGGCAGAGGTGAGAGAGTTATTGTATAAAGTGATGGCTTGTGACAGGAAAGATTTCCTGGATCTATTGCTACAACAGCGAAGCTGAAGCAGCCTTCCGGAGAAGGTGCTCCGCTGTTTGACCAGTGTGAGTTGGAGAGGGTGGAGAGGATTATCCATGATGGATAACAGTTTTTTTCAGTGTCCTCCTCTCCACCACAGCCTCCAGAGTGTCCTGTTTGCAGCCAATCACAGAGCCAGCCTTCCTGATCAATTTGTTGAGTCTGTTGGTGTCGCTGGCTCCGATGCTGCTTCCCCATCAAACTACAGCAAAGAAAAGTACACTGGCCACCACAGACTGATAAAAGATCTCCAACATCTTGCTGCACACTTCGAAGGATCTCAGCTTCCTCAGGAAGTAAAGTCTGCTCATCCCCTCCTGGTAAACAGCTTCAGTGTTAGATCTCCAGTCCAGTCTGTGGTTGATGGTAACACCCAGGTACTTGTAGTCCTCCACCGTAGGGCTGCTCGATTATGACATAAATCATAATCATGATTATTTTGGTTGATATTGTAATCACGATTATTAAAGATGATTATTCATTGATTTGTAAAATAAAAAAAAACACTATCCCGGTGCGGCTCGACCATAGGTCCGCTGTGGTGGCTAAATATAATGCTCTTGACACTTCTCTTGTAAACTTTTCCTCGACATTCGTCATAAAGAGCAGGCAGCGCAATTCTGCTAATATGGTGACGCGATGATCAGTTTATTGAACCCCGGGTCTCTAACGGTGTTGATAGGTCACATGTCTTTGGCATCATGTATGTGACGCATCCGTTATTTCTTTATGCCTGTGGGAGCTGGGTGGATATGTGGTGGCAGTGTAACGTGTGTCCTTAACTGAGGACTGTGTGGCGGTGGCAGGAGTCGAGGAGCTTTTCATTTTTGAGTTTTTTTGTTCCTTCCCTACTTGGTCATGTATTACTCTGTGTGTGGACTTTAAATGGTTAAATTAATTGGTCGTGTTGCCTTGAGGTGCAGACAGGGTCGCGTGACATATCTTGCACAATATCTTCGTTTGTTCCGATTCAGACTCCTCGAAACCGAAGTGTTTCAACACCACAGGATTCGCTTTACCTTTCTTCCCGACCAAAGGCTGCCTTTCTGCCATCTTCTACCGTCTTCTTCTACATGTTTTTTCAAACACGCACTGGCAACACGCACTGGCAACACGCACTGGCAACATGCACCGGCGTGGCTGACAGCGAACATTTTCAGGCGGGGGCGGAGCGGAGTGCACAGGTGGAGATGGAAGGGTTCGCTGCATTTACCACACAAGACACGGCGTGCGGTAGAATGATCGTTTTATTACGATCATCTTGTTTTCATGATCGAGGGAAGCCCAAATCGAAATCAAAATTGAAATTCAATTAATCGCCCAGCCCTACTCCACCGCCTCCACATCCTTTCCTAGAATGCGTAGTGGTTGGAAAGCCGTCTTCCTTTTCTAACCCGAAATCTATCACCATCTCTCTGGTCTTGCTGATGTCAGCCGCAGGTGATTCTGTCCAGTCCACTCCACAAAGTTGTCCACCAGTGCCCTGTACTCCTCCTCCTGTCCCTCACTTATACACCCAACAACAGCCGAGTCGTCAGAAAACTTCTGCAGGTGACACAACCTAGTGTTGTACTGAAAGTCAGTGGTGTATAAGGTGAACAGGAAAGGAGACAGTACAGTCCCCTGTGGAGCTCCTATATCACTGACCACCGCATCAGACAGAACACTGCCCATACGGACAAACTGTGGCCTGCCTGTCAGGTAGTCAGTAATCCAGGAGATCATTGTGTTGTCTACACCCATCACCCGCAGCTTCTCCCCCAGTAGCAGTGGCTGAATGGTGTTAAAAGCACTAGAGAAATCAAAGAATGTGATTCTCACAGTGCCTCCTCCACCATCCAGGTGCGAATGGGCTCGTTGCAGCAGGTAGATGACAGCGTCTTCAACTCCCAAGTGGGGCTGGTAGGCAAATTGCGGGTCTAGCAGAGCTCTCACCTGCGGCCTTAGGTTGGCCAAGACCAGTCTCTCCAGCACCTTCATGACGTAAGGTGTGAGGGCCACTGGTCGGTAGTCATTGAGGTCTGATGGTGTTGACTTATTTGGAACAGGAAGCAGGCAGGACGTCTTCCAAAGCACTGGTATTCTCTCCTGACCCAGGCTCAGGTTGTAGAGGTGTTGTAGGACAGGAGACAGCTGGCTGGCACATGTCTTCAGGATCCTGGGGCTGATACCGTCAGGGCCTGCAGCCTTCTGCTGGTGGACTCCCTCCAGCTGTCTCCTAACCTGGCCTGCAGTCACAGTCATGTGGGGGAGGCTGCTGGTGTCTTCAGTGGAGGACGAGGAGGTGGAGGAGGTGGAGGAGAGGTGCTGCACAGGAGAGCTCACATCAGAGGAGTGAGGGAGGAGGGGAGGAAGCATTTGGGGCAGTGAGGGTGTGTGGGGGTCTGGAGGTGTCAGGGAGACGACAGAAGGCTGTGAGCTGAACCTATTGAAGAATCTGTTCAGCTCGTTTGCCCTCTCCAGGCTGCCCAATGACTGTCTGCCGCTCACCTTACACCCAGTGATCTGCTTCACACCAGTCCACACATCCCTCACATTGTTCTGCTGGAGTTTGGCCTCCAGCTTCCTCCTGTAGGCGTCTTTACAGGCCCTCAGCATATCCCTGAGTTCATGCTGCACTCTCCTCAGTTCTTCCCTGTCTCCAGACCTGAACGCCCTCTTCTTCTTGTTAAGAGAGCTTTCAGGTCATTGGTGATCCACAGCTTATTATTAGGGAAGCAGCGTACAGTCCGGGTTGGCATGGTGGTGTGTTCACAGAACCTGATGTATTCCGTGATGCAGTCGGTCATGCTGTCGAGATCCTCTCCATGTGGCTCAACGAGTGCATCCCAGTCTGTCGACTCAAAGCAGTCCTGTAGTGCATCAGCAACCTCCTGAGTCCACCTCCTCACGCTCCTAGTGTGGACAGGCTGCCGCTGAACAAGAGGGCTATACTTAGGGGACAGCAGGACCAGGTTGTGGTCAGATCTTCCAAGCGGGGGGAGGGCTGTGGGACTGTATGCATCCTTAGCATTTGCATATAAAAGATCCAGTGTGTTACAGTCTCTGGTGGGGCAGTCAACATACTGGTGAAATGTTGGGAGCGTTTTGTCCAGTGAGACGTGATTAAAATCCCCAGTGATGACAATAAATGCATTAGGATGCTGCGTCTGTATCTGGGCAACAGCGGAGTGGATGACGTCACAGGCCACCGCTGCATCAGCTGAAGGAGGAAAGTACACGCCGATACGATTGCGGACGTGAATTCCCGGGGCAAATAATAGGGCCGCATCCCCACAGTCAGCAGTTCAATGTCTGGGGTACAGAGACGTTCCTTCCCATGAACATGTCCGGGATTACACCACCTCACTCACATACAGTGCAATCCCTCCTCCTTTCTTCTTTCCGCTGCTTGTCACATCCCTGTCCGCCCGAACAGTGCTGAAGCAGGGTACCGCCACGCTGTGGTCCGGGATTTGTGAGTGGAGCCATGTCTCCGTGAAACACAACACACTGCACTCACGATATTCCCTCTGAGACTTTATCAGCGCAGCGAGCTCGTCAGTCTTGTTCCCCAGAGACCTGACGTTCCCCATGACGATCGCTGGTACAGCCAGTCTGTGTCTCCTCTTCTTCACCCTCCGTTTCACTCCGGCTCTGCACCCCCATCGTCTCCTCTGCAGCTCCTTCAGTTTTGAAAAAAAAAAGACCCACCTGAAAATGTAATAAATTCCCAATAATGTAATAAGGTATTACATTGTCGGTAAAAATGTTATTACAATATCAGTCAGGATATTTTATTACATTTTTGGTGAAGTTATAACATTATTGGGTTTTATTACATTTTCGATTGAGTTATGTGCATCAGGCATCCCTGCCTTGTCCCCCAAAACAGAGGAAAAGGTTCGGATATTATATTGTTTGTTCTTACCATAGCCTGGGGGTTCGCATACACTCTAAAAAATAAAACATTGGTTCAACAAAAAAAACTATGTTAAGGTTTTCCACTAGACTTTTTAAGTTAAGCCAACTGCTGGCAGAATTACATTAATTCAAAGCAATGTTTTGAGTATGGTGAATTACCTTTTAGGCCACAATAAAACGCATTTCTAAGTAACATGAACTTAATAATTGTCAACACGAATGTAAATATTTAAGTTGATCCAACATAATGTTTTAAGTAAGGTGAAGAAGCTTTTTGGCCACAATAAACACATTTCTAAGTAACATGAACTTAATAATTAAGTTGATCTCTGCAAGAGTTAAGTTGAGCCCTGTCCTATAACAAGAACATTTTAGAACAGAAATTCAGACAGTAATATTCAAATTAACTAGAACCACTTATTAAAATTAACAATGGCACTAAATCCTTAAAAGTGCAAACAGCAGCATTTGTAGGCTACATTCTCCTAAGACACAAAATTCCAAATTGGAATTCCAAAAAATGTAAACAGAAAAAATGGAATTTTGAAAAAAAATGCGCTAGTTTGTTAGTCAGTTAGTGAAAGTAAATGATGTAGCTACTTGTAGTTTATAAACATAGCTAGCCTACATGCTTACCGGAGTGGTGGCTAATGGGTAATCCCATATTAAGTTAGCTTGCCAAGACGTTTTCTCTGGATACCTGGCCACCTATTACTCCCGCATTTAAGCCTACTCAATCAGTGACAGGCTACAGCTACTAGCTAAGTTTACCTCGGCACACAGACTGTTCAACACTGCTCAAATTTCAGAGTAAGGACTTCCAGATTTTGATATTCAGTTTACAGTAGGCTATCACCAACAGAATCCTGAGCGAATGCAAATATGTGTAATTAAGCATAAAATGACTTACCATTCACCACAACAGCTGTGTCCCTGTGGTCACTCGTCCTTGAACATGCCCGGGCATGCAGGAGAGGGAAACTGTGGGCCGTTTACACGTCATCAAATTGTATTTTACATTAACAGAACTTAAAATTTTATTATTTTTTGATTAACTGAACATTTTAAACTCTGACAAGTCATGATAGTATATTGAATCAATAGGCATAATTTGTGTGTCACCCAAGCTCAATAAAATAACAATTACAAGTAAAAAGTCTAACAGTATCTCAGAACTTGATTTTTTATTTCACAACAATACATATATTTAAGTAATGACTAAAGGTCCCCTGAAATAGTTTTTAGAGTGTAGATTATCTCAATCCATGAACTGAATTTAGGACCAGATCCAAATCTCTCAAGGGCCGTGAACAGATAGAAATACTCTATTCTATCAAAGGCTTTGTGGGCATCCAGGGAGATCACAATCTCAGGCTCAATGTTATCTTCAGCAGTGTACATCACATTAAACAGGCGACGGAGATTACTGGCAAGTTGTCTAACAGCAACAAACCCTGTCTGGTCAGGACAGGTCAGGTCAATATCTTATAATCACAGCCAAGTAAACTCACTGGACAGTATGATTCAAATTTAATCGGATCCTTATTTTTCTCAAGGAGTACAGAGATTATAGCCTGCGACATCGTTTGGGGCAAAGCTTTTTTATCAAGGACCTCCCTATATACTCTACAGAGCAGGGGTATCAGTTTAGGAGCAGATGTTTTATAAAACACACTTGGGAGCCCATCAGGGCCTAGCACTTTACCTGCCTTCATATTCCGTTTTGCATTCTCTACCTCCCCTGCAGTCAGGGGTCCCTCTAATCTATCCCTATCTGCCGCCTCTAGGGATGGTTTTTCCAGATTTTCAAAAGAATTCTTCACTCGTTCCCTGTCATTTATTTCTGAAGTATACAGATCCCTATAAAAAGGACTTAAATTGGTTGTTGATACCCTTCTGATCTATAATTTTGTTTCCCAGATTGTCCTCTATCTCTACTATCAAACCAGCAGCTGGTGATTGCTTCAGCTGGTGGCTTAGGAGCTTACCAGCGCGCTCACCATGCTCATAGAGATCTTGTCTCAACCTAAGATATAGATCAGGGGTGTTCAAACTATGGCCCACGGGCCAACTGCGGCCCGAGGCCCATTTTTAATTGGCCTTTAGCAAATTCTAAAAATAAAATGGCATATGGCCCACACATGAAATTCGTGCTTGACTGTATTGCACTTCTTAGTTTTAACACTAAGGGGAGCTACTGTCTTGAACAAGACAACCTCTCCACAAAACAAGAGCAGTCAAATAAAAACTTTGCAACAAGTGACCCAAAAGTGGCAGAACCGAAGAAATGCAAAACAGCATGAGTGAGTGCAGGAGATTTCAGACACGGTGGGAAAATGAATATTTCTTCAGTGAAGTCAAGGGGAAGTGTGTCTGTTTGATTTGCAATGAAACAGTTGCAGTGATGAAAGACTATAATGTAAGACGACACTATGAAACCAAGCATCCAAACTACACGTCCTACACCGGTGCTGAGAGAAAACAGAAAGTTAAGTAAATGGCAGCTAGCCTCCTAGCCCAACAGCAGTATTTTTTTTGCGTGCTAACAAAACACAAGAAAATGCCTCAATAGCCAGTTATGAGGTAGCTCAACTCATTGCCCAACACGTGAAACCTTTCTCAGATGGTGACTTTATAAAACAGTGCCTCACTTAAGTCGCAGGAATAATGTGCTCAGAGAAAAGTCAGGAATTCAACAACGTGAGCCTGTCCAGAAACACAGTTGTGCGGCGAAGTGAAGATTTTTCAGCTAACCTACAGCATCAAGCGTCAGATAAAGCTTGTAATTTAGATTTTTACTTGATTGCATGTGATGCGAGCACAGATGCTGCAGACACTGCACAGCTGTTAATTTTTTTGCAGGGAGTCGACGATAACTTTTACATCACGGAGGAGCTGCTTGATCTTAGGAGTCTAAAGGGCACAACAATGACACTGTTGAAGCTGTGTCAAATGCAATTGACAAGATGGGACTTAAATGGTACAAACTGTGTGGAGTTACAACGGATGGTGCTTCAGCAATGACAGGCAAGCGCAAAGGAATGGCCTCTATGGTGTGCGAGAGTGGAGGCACGGCTGTTAAAATGCACTGTATCATCCACCAAGAAGCCCTCTGTGCCAAGACAGTCCAGCTTGGTGATGTGATGAACACTGTTGTGAAAACTGTCAACATAATTCGAGCACGAGGGCTCTACCACAGACAACTCCAAGCATTTCTATCGGAGGCTGAATACAGGGACGTATTCTACCATTCTGATGTGCACTGGCTAAGCCGCTGCTCCGTGCTGCAGCAGCAGTTTTTGCAATTAGAACTTATTGAAATGCAGTGTGATAATTCTTTGGAGAATCAACATCAGCTTCTCTCCCTGCCCAACTTCTACCAGAGCAAAAAGAGAGACAAAAAGACAAGTTCCCTCTGATGAGACGCCACGCAAAAAGAATGATTAGCCTGTTCGGCTCAACATACATATGTGAGCAAACATTTTCTCTGTTAACTCTGAACAAAGGCAGATTGACAACCAAATGACCGACAGCCATCTCTGTGATGTCCTTCGCATCTCAACCACCAAACTTAATCCTGACTTGCCAGCCATCCTTCAGTCCAAAGTGCAACATTGCTTTAACGAGTTAAAAATATAATACACAGTAATCATGTGTTAATAAGCACAGTTACTTAATTAATTCACTCAATTAAACTTTAGTTGGTGTGATAACAAGCCCAATAACTTATTTGCATAACAAGCCTAAAATATATCCATCCCCTTATGTTTTCCCCTTTATACAGGGCTCTGAAGAGGATCACCATCCTGACTAAGAAGCAATATGAGGCTGTTTTGAGAATATTACCCCTACTGAGGCCCAGCCCTTTGTATATTTTTCTGTATGTGGCCCTCAGTGAAAAAAAGTTTGGACATCCCTGATATAGATCCTCATCACGTTGACCTATCAAGACATCATATTCAGTTTGGAGCAAAATCTGCTTTCTATGTAGCTCCTCAGAGGGAGCCATAGAATTTGCCACATCAACTTCTTTTATTGCCTTCATTAATTATGTGGTACGCTTCATCTTTCTTTTCCTTTCACCAGCATTGTATGAAATTATCTGTCCTCGTATCAGCTTTTAAGGATTCCCACAAACTGCCACTACTCATATCAGGGGTATCATTAACCTCTGAGAAAAAGTCTATTTGCGAGTTTATGAATTTTGGAAAATCGTCGTCATCTGCCAATAGCCTGCTGTTGAGGCGCCACATTCTCTAAAGGCCCCCACACACCGACCCAACCGTTGGACGTCTGAAGCGTTTGGAGAGACTCGGACGAGGTCGGGAACACATATGTTTGGTGTGTTCAGCTGCGTCGGAAACTTTCGGAGCCGCGCGGACGTTGTCAAATCCGACTGAGCATGCGAAGTCTGAGGAGGTGGGCTGTCGGACGTCTGAGCCATTGAATTCTCTGATTGGCGGTGTGCTAGCAAATCAGCGCGGTGTGAGGGAGGGGCGGAATACTGTGTGCGCTTTGGTTTTCTACGCACTCCGTTCCGTCATTTCTTGTTTTCATGCTTTGGAGTACTGGCACGAGACTAGCTGTTATTATGTCCGTTCAGGACAAATTAATCTGTGTTCGTTTGGTAATGCCTCGCTGCATGTTTAGTATGCAGCTGTTTTTGTCTGAAATAGTTAAGTTTCGTTTTGATCGAAAGTAGAGAGAGTTGCGTGCATAAACCTCTAGTCCAGAGCCACCTGTTTATTGGATCTTGCGCAAGTGCAGAATGTACACGCTACTGTGGAGCTGGCAGAACATCGAAGTGGTGTGTTCAGTGCAACTTTTGTGCCGAACGGGTCAGATGAGAGGCAACAGAGTAGTCGGAAAGTAGTCGGATAAGGTAGTTGGACGTCTGGGCGGTGTGTGGGGGCCTTAAGGTGACATGTTCCCAGGAAAAGTTTCAATATGACTGGGCTGTGGTCGGATATTACTATAATCGAGTATTCTATATCTGTTGCTATAGAGGTCAGTTTATTATCTAAAAAGAAATCGTCAATTCTAGTATATGTCTGATGTGGTGGAGAGTAAAAGGAGTACTGCCTGGAGGTTGGGTTTATGAATCTCCATGGATCAGATATACCATATGCCTAACAAAAAGAGTTAATTCATTGTGCTGATTTCCATACGTTGGATGTTGGGCTGGAGCAGTCCAAAATGGAATCTAGACACAGTGCAGGTCTCCCCCTAGAATCAGATTATGAGCATCCAAATTAGGTAACAACGAGAATAAATCCTTAAGAACTTCAACATTATCCCAATTGGCACATATACATGCCAACACTACTGGCATATTGAATAGATTTCCAACCACAATAAAATACCGACCATGTTTATCTTTTATAGTAGTTGTAGTAGTAATCTACAAATTGTACATTCCTATGTATAAGGATGGCCACTCCCCGGCTCCTACTATTGAAGTTTGAGTGATAAATCTGATTAAATCCCCCCCTATAGAGCTTGAGGTGATCCTTGTTCAACAAATGTGTCCCCTGTGAAGAAACCATTTCCACTCCCTGGTCTCTTAAATGTGAAAATATCTTATTCCGTTTAGCCGGCTTAATGACCGCCCTTACATTCCAGCTCATGAATTTTGTATCAATTCTAGGGGCGGGGCTCACACAAACAGACAACATAAAACACATAACATATATAAACGTTAACATAAACACAGTGCTGGGTCCACCATCCCCTGCACACCAAGCCCACCGTGTGGGGCTCTGTGTATATCACCCCCTTAGTCCTAAAACTATAACATCACCCCTTTGACTTAATCACCTGATGGGAAAAACAAACAGGGGGTCTCTCAACAACAAGATCCTGAGTAAGGTAAAATGATAAAATTGAATAAAAAGCAATACCATAGAAGGGAGGCAACAGTAGCCAAGGGGGAACAATCAACCCTTAAACCTTTAACAAAATAAAACAGTAATATGAGGGAGGACAACAATAGCTCCTGGAAAGAGATGAGGATTATATAATGAAATCAAATATTACTTTGTCAATACTGTCAAGCCTAATCAACAATATCTTGCCTACATTAGTCATCCCATTTCAACAGTGTAGGCATGTGTAAATTTCTACTTAGGATGTCACCTGGGCTCAGTTTCTTCTTGATGTAATCCACGGCGTCCTTTGGGCTCTCGAAGATTTTCGTTTTTCCTCCTTCTGGTGTGATCACCAATGCTGCCGGGTATCGCAGCCCATATCTGACCCCCGTGCAGGTCCGCAGGAGGCTTCTTGCTTCTCTGAAGGCTACTCGCTTACTGTTTACCTCCTGGGTGTAGTCTGGGAAGATGTGAATCTGTCCGCTTCAACCCTTAGGTGTTCTCTCCATTTCCCTCACCTTCTTCAGTAGCTAATCTTTCTCTGTATAGTAGTGACCTCTTACGACGAAGGCTCTCGGTGGAACTCCGTTCCCGTCTCCTTTTTCTATTTCTTTCTTACACCTTGCGATCTCAGTTTTTTTTTTTTATTTTGTAATCTCAACATTGGCTTTTTTAATCTCTGACATATCCTTGGCCCACTGAGGCATGTGTTGGACTAACATCACCATTGCTAGCCGAGGAGGCTAGGTTGCTAGCCACCTGCGGCTTCTCTCCACCCGTCCGAGTTGATCGAGAAGTCACTTTCGGTCTTGAACTGCACTGAAACCACACACGTTCACTCCGATAACAGAACCCCACACTGCATGAAAAGTGGGATTTTCGGCCCTGTAAACGCCCGGAAATCTCCCTAATTTTCGGCAGTTAACGACAATTTACAGGCTGTGAACGTGGCGTTTGTCTGTGCCGAAAATTGTCGGAAACGAACCATGACGTCAGTGGAGCACCCGGAGGTGCGAACGGCTCTAATTTGCATATGAATAGCAGCGAAACCACGCCTGGCCAGAGGGTTACATGGCTTGATTATCCTCACTCAGTATTGGATGAAAGCACTACTTTTAAACAAGCAAAATCACTCGTGATTGGTCACCCTGGGTCATTATAAATGTAAACCCCAGTGAGAATATATATATTTATATTTATATTAATTATTCATTCATTTATATTTATGATATAATCAAGGACATGAATGAATTTATTGAGGAAAGGAACATTTGCCACACTGAAAAAAATGATTTTTTGGCCCTGTAATTATCATTTCAATTGTCTATATAAATTCTACAAAAATATATGAATTCAGTGCTTTTACTTTAAAATAGCAGTTTTCATGTAGTGCATTACTTGGTGATTGTTTGTAATTATGTGTCCTCAGTTTTGTATGTAAATTGAATCCTTCGATCCAAGTAATATTCACTAGACCAGTTCATTGGCTTAATTAGTTGATATTTCCAAGTAAAATGTAATTGAGTGACATCAGTGAATCTGGCAACCTCCTCTGCATTCGGAGCATGACGTCAAAGCCCCTCCCCACACATTTGAGCGGTCTTTCGTCAGACACGTAACCTCCATGGACCACATTTCAACCAGGTTGGCGACTTTGTTGACTGAGACGGGAAGAAGGTGAATATGGAACCATGAATGTAAGTTGTAAGCGAAACAAACGTTGTATGTTCCTGTTGGCTCACCTACTTCAGTTAGTTTCTCCGCACTGAAAGCAGGCGGCTGCGGCGCTCGCACATAGTGCATTTTCCTGCTAGCTAGCTAGCTAGCTAACTAGCTAGCTAACTTTGCTGGCGTGAACTTGCGTGAATGTTCAGACTCTGACTCTGTGGGAGCCATAACTGTGCTGGAGGAATGTATTGGTCTGTGCGTAGGTGGCTGTGAGTCAGGTGTTCAGGGTCCGTCTGCAAATTGCAACATTAAGACATCTAGCCCCTATTACAGCCTTTGAAAGAGGGGATATTTCGGGGGAAGGGCGGGACTGCAGGGACCAAAATAAAACCAATGTTGGACTCCATGAATGAGGTAAAATTTCAAATTATTTTAATTACATAATCTAATGATGAGGTCATACACACTGAGAATGTATCACTCTTTTATTTAATCTGATCAGTGTCTGTGTTGGCCTGAAACTGTTCTCCTTATCCTGTCACTGTGGCCACAATTAACAATTTATGTACATGATTTTCCCACTGCCCATAGACTCCTAATACAACCATTTCCCAGAATATTACTCTTGTGTGTGTCGGAATTCCTGTCCTTGCATGGTTTATTTTGCGATAGGAGGTACTTTTATGTTGCAAAAAATTCATTTGCAGGTCCAGTGATGAGGCAGAAAACTTCCCTCACTGGGCAGAAACAGAGTTTCTGGACCCACAGATTTTGACATGCACTAGACATCAACTCTTGTCTCAACACACATCATTAAGAAATTCATATTAAGTTGCACACTTCACAACGTTAGAATGCAGTTGCAGGCTTAGATTCCTCATGGGTAACTTTCTGTTTACAACTGTATGTGCTGTTATGTATGTATGTTACATATGTTATGTATTCTCTGCAATAAATTTTCTTTTTGTGTTTAATAGCATCACGTCGATGGCAGAAGGGACATTATCATCCGTTGCCTAGTTGAGTATCTTGGAGAGAGTGGAGAGGAGCTGATCAAAGACTATCAGGTATCTGATGATCATCATGACCATATTAAAAGGATTGTCTAGCCTTATAATCTGGTCTTCACTTGTGATTTTATATTGAAGGTCAAAGATTCTCTACACTTGTGATGTTTTTTAAAAGAGACTCAAGATGCATATTTTTAATCAGGCTTTTAACTGATTTCTTAGATTCTTTTTATGCTCTTACCGTTTTATTTTTTTAATATTTAATCTTTATCTTATCTATCTTAAACTTTAACTTGCCTTTTGTCTCTGTTTTTCTGACTATTTAACGATCACTTATTAACTTTATTTTATGAGCAAAAGAGTATTTAATTTAATTTATACCTTTTATAACCTATTTTACTGATTTAAGCATGAGCGATCCCGCGAGCGATTTTTTTAATTATTATAACTCTTCAACAATTTGCGCAATCGAAAAAAACAGTGTCTGAAACCGACGGTTTCTGGAGCAGACGCTCTGCGCTTTTCAGCGATATGCGGATCATTACGGTAATCGCAGGCAGAGCGTCACAGCGGCTCCTAAAGAGACAGAGGCTGTTTCTGCCGGTGTATTTTTTACATTATACATATTACAGATATTAGCTTCTGAGCTAACGAGCAGACTGAGACAACACAAACGAAACGTATTGGCAAATAAAACAAATGTCCTCAAAAAAGGACAGAGCTTCTGTGTGAAGCAGCATCAAAGTTGAATAAAAGTTTATTTTTGAGGTTCCCATCTTTCTTGTGTTTATTATCATTTGCCACAAAAATAATTTTAAAGCAAAAATGTATCCGATTAGTCGACTAATCGTTTAAATAGTCGGTGACTAATCGACTATTAAAATAGTGCAGGGTGCAGGGTGATGGTGGTGCTGCGGCACGGTGCAGAGAGGTCCATCTCTCCGATGTACTCACACAGAGCAGAAACACAGGAGAGCTGGCAACAGGCAGGCAGGTCCACAGGCAGGCCCACAAGCAGGCAGGGAGAAAGCAAGACACAAGACTGCACAGCAAGCACAGTGATCTGAGGCAAGGTGGAAAAAAAGACAGGAGAATTAGCTACACAAGATAAAGCACAGTGCACGAAGGCAAAATACAGAGGAGCCAGGATTCAAACAACCACGTTGACTGACAAAACAATGTGGCAATGAGCAGGAGGGAATCCAGTGGCTTTATAGGAGGTTGATTAGTGGAGTGGATTCACCTGGCGTTGCCTTTGGAAGGGAAGCCACGACCACATGCACACACGCACACAGAACAGACAGGGGGAGAGACACAGGAGGAATAATACAGACAAGGAAACACAAAACACACACAAGGGAGAAGGCAGGGCTGCCATGATGAAATCATGACAGCTACATTAGACAGAGTAACAATGAACAAAAGCTTTTTATATTACGTTACATCCTTTTTTTAGCTGATGCAATAAGAATAGAAACTGGACTCACCAAAATGACACCCAAACGCTGTGGTGGTTACTTAAAAGAACAATAGATCTGAGGGGTATTGCACAAAACTAGGATAAGGGATTAAGCCGGGATATCTTGGTTATCCTAGCTCAATTTATCCATGATCCGGGTGCACAAAAGCAGGATAGGGGGCAGTAGGATATGTTATGGTATAAGTTACCATGGAGATTTATCCTCTGCAGCTAGCCTGCTCCAGACCAGGCTAACAGCCAGGCTAAGATTAATCCTAGTGATTCACCTGTATTTCCACCGTCAATCCTGTGAGGAATTAATGTGTTTTACAGCATGTCCATGGTCTTTCTAAGTATGTTGCATCACTTTAATTATCCTGCATTAAAATATTACATATATAGTAATTTTTAACTTCATTTAAATCTGTTGGCTGTTTGTAATTGCAACAGTCTTTTTATATTTATTTAAGTGGTAGTATTATTACTTGGGCCAAGTGTTAAATTGCTGTGTAATGAAGACTGCTTGCCAAATTCCCATCAGAGATTTCATAAATATGTTTTAATGCAGTAATTGAGATCACAAAACACGGCTGATGAAGTTGCAAAGGTGTTTTCAGTGAAATCTGTGCCACACACACACGATTTTTTGCAAGTGGGAGCTTCCTTTATTCTGTTGGGGATGTAGAGAACCTCATTAAAGGAACCACAATAAGTATTTGACAAAGTGGCCGGCTCAGTGAATGACTCCAGAGTCTTTCAGGCTAGTCCAATTTACAAGAGACTTTCACAAGGTAAACCAAACATTGTATTTGTACTGTAAGCACCTTGGACATCATGAGTGTTTAACTCTGCCGTGTAGTTTTCTAAATGATATCTTGCATTATCAGGCGAATTCTCTGGTGTGCTGCTGGGAGACAAAGGCTATGCCTGCAAGTCATTTCTCTTGACTCCCCTTGCGGACCCCCAAACCCCACCACAGCAGGACTCCAGCCATGCACACAGCAAGACAAGGGCTTGAATCGAGATGACCTTCGGCCTTGTGAAATCTCGGTTTCAGTGCCTGCACCACCTGAGGGTTTATTTGGCAGTCATTTCTCTTGGTTGCTTGGATCCTGGAATAGAAAGAGCAAAAGCAACAAAGATTCAAACACTGTATTGTACTTATGGTTACTGTGTGCACTGAAATACTCACTTCTCTTTCTAGTTTCTGGATTTCCAGGTCCAGTTTCCTGAGTGTCCCACGTTTAATTTCAAGCTCCATTTCTTGGTGCTTTCTCTTCTTCAATTTGATTTTAATGTCTGCCAGCTCTCTGTTTCTCCAGGTGCTTTGCATACAGTAGTCTGACAGTTTGTGAAGACTGTAAAAGAAATGTCAATTAGCACAGCAGGATTTGTGCATAATGTAGATTTACTTTTGGGACTGTGCAGCATTTGGGTCCTGTTACACATATAATTTCTATTAGCACCACATCACTGACTTCATACTTTATGGACTAAATAAGCAGGATATTTCCATAAAATTAACGTATCTCAAGCCTTCTGGAGTCCAGTAACAGTCTCCTCAGCTGCAGATGTGCCTTCCCCCTGCCATATACATAGGCCTACATGTATTGAGAGAACTTGAATTAAGATTTCACAGGACATACCCACCCTGTGATTTGAAAACAATGTACTAACCGGATCATCTTCTGGTGGCTCCAAAAGTGTAACTGTGTTCCCAGACACTGTAAGGAAATCCAAAGTCAGACAGTATAATATATTTGACTGTGTTCCAAGTGCAGTAGTACTGCAGTATGTACCTTGGATGAAGCGGACAGTTTCTGTGGCTGGGACAGAGTCTGTTACTGTTCCTCCCTGGATCCCCTCCATCACTGGCCTCCCTTTATTTAAATGGAGTACCAGCTCCTCTGCTGGGGTCGTATCCTGGTTCGGTGGGCCCCCCCGTGCTATTTAACTACTACAATCATACAGACAGTCAACATGTCAGCATACACCTAATCTATTCACCTCATTTGTTCACTGTTATCTACTTTAAAGTCACCAGCCTGCAAAATGTTCTTGTAATTAATTTGAACTTGCTGCCAGGTCATTTTATAGCCAGACAAGTTTGTTCTTTATGAAGGAGAGAAAGATAAAATAGATAAAAACATAACATGAGAAAAATAGATTAAACAACACACGTGGATAATTGTTTGCACTTAATCATACTCTACATTTCCTGAGTAACATGCAAAATGTACAACAGTTGATTAGTGGACTTTAAAAGTAACTCCTTTAGTCCTTTAGTTGTAGCCTAATTATGACAGTTCCAGTGGAGCACTGTTTATTAATTGTACAGTTTTGAACTACTTACGCATTAAGCCGGTCCGCTATTGTCTGCCAGGTTTTCTCTCATTCTTTAATTACGGCACTGGTGATGCCTTTTTTTCTTATAATGTCTTTCACCTCTTCATAGAACTCCATCAGGAGCTGTTGTTCAGTGGCCGTGAGATATGACACGCGACTCTTATCCATGTTTCCATCGGTGATTCTGTGAGCAATCGCAAGGTCTATTTAATTCTGCCATGAACACTCACTTATCCAGACTATCTACACCTGGCTTGACATAGCCGCACCTTTTCATCCTGGCTTGGCAAACGTGCAACCAATTAAGCCAGGATGCGCCAAGCAGACTAGGTCAAGCCGCGCTTGCTCAGTTATCCTGGATATCTTTATTCTACTTTTGTGCAATACCCCTCTGGTGTGTTGGTCAGTAATAACACTTAACTCGCCATCATTGCTATCTCACCTTCAACATCCACCCAGCTATCTTTTTGGTTAGCGTTGAGAAAAACTAGGGCACCAACATGGGCGGGATGGAGGACCCTAGGTGCCTACTGTTGCTCTCTATTTTACAGCCAGCTTTCAGTATAGCATTCTGGTGGTTTGTTGAAAATAAACTTGCTGCAAGTAACTCAAAAAATCAGTTTGAATTATCAAACGTGTGGTCACATTAAGGAGAAATCTGCTTCTCTTTAAATGTGAACATGGACACCTTTTTAGCCTTAGCTAGCTTGGTAGTTTGAGAAAGGACATTGACCGCTACATTGGAGGAAACTGAAGGGGGGCTTTAATGGTTCAGAAGAGAAAACCCAACGTATTTGAATCCCTAAAAAAATCTAACATTAAGACGGAACTCACCCTTAGGTTTAGATTTTCACAGTTTTAATGAAACAGGCTACACAAAAAGAATGGCCTTAAAAGGCAATAACAAAAAAAAAAAAAAAAAAAATTATAATTGTATTTTTGGTTTAGTTAAATAGATAACTGTTACATAAACATCGTATTTATATTCCATGTCAGAGGTCAGGAAAGACTGGCAATGAAAAAAATACATCGGATCACTTATAATGTACAAGTAACAGACATTCAAGTGTAAATGTAAGTACCCGTGCCTCTGTGTGCTTGGTGTCATAGTGGCCTTTTACATCACAACTCTGTACAACAGTGGCGGCTGGTGACTGAAAAAATTGGGGAGGACAGGAGGAAAACCAGTCCACGGTGTCATGTTATTTCATACAAGTCAACTACTTATCCCTACTTTCTTATATTCAATGAAAATTAAGCAATAAAACAATGACTTACTTCTTTAAAAAACATTTTATTAAATGGCTTATATGCAAGACAAAAAAAATACCAATGTCTACCCCTTCTGGGATTTGATCCCCAGTCACCTGTGTAGCAGGTAACTAGATTAGCTGCCATATGTCTTAACCTCAAAACACTGATGTGCTGTCATGCACATGCATGCCAGCAACATCAATTATCTTTTCACTACCATAGCAACATGTTTTCACAGTGACCTATGTATGCCTGCAGCCTGCAACAGAAACAAAATGCCACTAGATACAGCTGACACCTCAGTTGAAAGCATCCATCCACCTTTAATGATGTATGAATGATAGTTATTCAGAGACTGAGCCACAGTCGCCTGGTGGTCTCGTCGACAGCCTTTCAGCTCATTAACCTTTCAGCAGCTTATCACTATTTAGTGATGCTTCACTGTGACGTGGGTCTACCAACTTATGTTGGTTGTACAAAATGAGTGCCTTCCAGCTGAACAACAGCTGATAGGATATCGGTACCTTCTCTTTTCTATTGAGAATGTACAGTGCATGTAACAAGTCTTACTTGTTTTCTCATTTCATGACTTTTATCAAAGGAATCATAGTCAACATACAAAAAATATACAAATAAAAAAAACTCTTACAATGTCAAAGTGAAAACAGATTTCTACAAAGCAATGTCAATCAATTAAAAATATATACTGTAAAATCAGTGATTGCATAATTATTCACTTCTTATTTCTAATTCAGCAGAGGTCCAGCCAATTGGTGCTAGTAGTCTCACAATTAGTGAAATGGGGATCTCCCGAGTGTAGTGAATGTGTCTCAAGTGATTGCAGTATAAAGACACTTCATTCATTGGAATTGATTGCTACAATTACAGCATCAGACAAAAGAACACTCCAAAATAACTCTTTGAAAATGTTATTGAAAAGTTTAGGTCAGGGGATGGATATAAAAACAGTTCTAAGTCACTGAACATCCCCCAGAGTTCAGCATACAACCCCCCTCAAGAAGAGCTTTAATGATGAGAGATATGTTTTATACGTAGTTGAATATAAATTCGTGTTGATGTTTATCATGTACCAGACAAGTGGACCGTGATGGCCTTACTAGTGTTTAGAGCCATTTGCACACGTTAGCATTAGCAATCCAGTTCATGGTGGTTACGTTTTTCAGTCAGCTACCAAACAGAAGTTCATGTGTGTGTGTGCGTCTCACTTAGTGGGACACACGCATCGCAGCGATATATGAGAGTGCTGCACCGACTGAAGGACAGCTTTTAAAACTTTGAGAGACAGTTTTATACCTGGTTGAATATTTATTCCTGTTAACATTGATGCAATTTAGAACAGAAACTTCAACAGTTTGTTGCTTAATGCACATCTGACATCACATTATTTTCCTCTGCTAATCTATGTTCTGGGGTTGCCATTCTGGCAGCTTCTTTTACATTTTCGTTTAGACCTACTAGTGTGTTGTCTTTGCATATTAGGTGGCATAGTAGCCTAAGACATGCTCACTTTATTTTATGTAGAAAAATTGAAACCATGGCAGTCTTAAATTACAAATCAAGGAGTTTATTTCAATGGCTACTTATTTATGTATTGTTTATGTTTTATAAAATTATTTAAATGTGTTTTTTTCACATGTTTTTAATATTTGTTAAATATTGTTTACTTGTTCTATCTCACCTGTTTTTAATATTTGTTAAATATTGTTTACTTGTTCTTGTTCTACCTCACATTTTTAAATTTCAATAAATGCTCCTATTTTTTAAAGTTGAGACTCATAACCTCCTCCTTGAACCGGCACCTTATCGTTGTGGAGGGGTTTGAGCACCTGAATGATCCACGAGCTATGTTATCCGGGGCTTAATGCCCCTGGTAGGGTCTCCCAAGGCAAACAGGTCCTAGGTGACAGGTCAGACTAAGAACGGTTCCAAAGCCCCTAATGAATATGAAACCAACAAGGAAGTTTACGTCGCCCGGAATGGCTTCACCGGGGCACCACCCTGGAGCCAGGCCTGGGGTTGGGGCTCCCAGCCTGGTGGCCGGGTCTTTGCCCACGGGACCTGGCCGGGCTCAGCCCGAACAAGCGACGTGGGCCCGCCCTCCGGTAGGCTCACCCCCGCAGGATGGTTCAGAAGGGGCCTGTGCAGTGTGATTTGGGTGGCAGTCGTGGGCGGGGGCCCTGACGACCCAATCGGACGGTGTGGAAAGAGCCTGAGCTAGTGCGGGAGGTTGAGAGGTACTGGCTAGAGATAGTCGGGCTCACCTCCACGCACAGTCTGTGCTCTGGAACCCAACTCCTTGAGAGGGGCTGGACTCTCTTCTACTCTGGAGTTGCCCGCGGTGAGAGGCAGCAAGCTGGTGTGGGCTTGTCTATAGCTCCCAAGCTCAGCCGCCATGTGATGGAGTTTATCCAGGTGAACGAGAGGGTCGCCTCCCTGCGCCTTCGGGTCGGGGATAGGTCTCTCACTGTTGTCTCGGCTTATGGGCCGAACAGCAGTGCAGAGTACCCAGCCTTCTTGGAGTCCCTGGGAGGGGTACTGGAGAGTGCTCCAACCGGGGACTCCGTCGTTCTACTGGGGGACTTCAACGCCCACGTGGGCAGCGACAGTCTTACCTGGAGGGGCATGATTGGGAGGAACGGCCTCCCCGATCTGAACGCGAGTGGTCTTTTGTTGCTGGACTTATGTGCTAGTCACAGTTTGTCCATAACAAACACCATGTTCAAGCATAAGGGCGTCCATATGTGCACCAGGATGCCCTAGGGCGGAGGTCAATGATCGACTTTGTAGTCGTGTCATCTCACCTCTGGCCGTATGTCTTGGACACTCGGGTGAAGAGAGGGGCTGAGCTGTCAACTGATCACCACCTAGTGGTGAGTTGGATCCGCTGGCAGGGGAGGAAGCTGGACAGACCTGGCAGACCCAAACGCATTGTGAGGGTCTGCTGGGAACGTCTGGCAGCCTGGTTGGCTCAGGGGACTCCTTAGGTAGCTGACGGGTACCGGAAGGCCAAGCGGGCAACAGCATGGGCAGTCACGGAAGCAAAAACTCAGGTCTGGGAAAAGTTCGGGGAGGCCATGGAGGAGGACTATCGGTTGGCCTCGAAGAAATTCTGGCAAACCATCCAGTGCCTCAGGAGGGGGAAGCAGTCCTCCACCAACACTGTTTATAGTGGAGGTGGGGAGCAGTTGACCTCAACTGGGGACATTGTTGGACGTTGGAAGGAATACTTCGAGGATCTCCTCAATCCCACTGACATGCCTTCCATAGAGGAAGCAGAGGCTGGGGACTCAAAGGTTGACTCATTCATCACTCAAGTGGAAGTCACTGAGGTAGTCCAGAAGCTCCTCAGTGGCAAGGCAACAGGGGTGGATGAGATCCGCCCTGAGAACCTCAAGTCTCTGGATGTTGTGGGGCTGTCTTGACTGACACGTCTCTGCAGCATTGCATGGCAGTCGGGTAGAGGGCCTCTTGAATGGCAGACCGGGGTGGTGGTCCCCCTATTCAAAAAGGGGGACTGGAGGGTGTGTTCCAACTATCAGGGGATCACACTCCTCAGCCTCCCTGGGAAAGTCTATTCCAGGGTACTGGAGAGGAGAATTCGGCCGATAGTCGAACCTCAGATTCAGGAGAAATAATGCGGTTTTCGCCCTGGCCGCGGAACACTGGACCAGCTCTATACTCTCCGCAGGGTGCTGGAGGGTTCATGGGAGTTTGCCCAACCAGTCCACATGTGTTTTGTGGAAAGTTTGAAAGCATTCAACGGTGTCCCTCGTGGCATTCTGTGGGAGGTGCTCCGGGAGTATGGGGTCGGAGGCCCTCTGCTAAGGGCTGTACGGTCCCTGTACGAACGGAGCAGGAGCTTGGTTCGCATTGCCGGCAGTAAGTCATACCTGTTCCCAGTGCATGTTGGACTCAGGCAGGGCTGCCCTTTGTCACCAGTTCTGTTCATTATTAGGGTCTAAGATTGTGCCGGTTTATTATTATTATTATTTGTTGTCTGCCGCTTGAGCTCAAATTCCCATGAGCTGGAATGGGCCAGAAACTTGAAACTTGGCCCAATGATTGGAAATGATGTGCATCAACTTTTAGAAAATATGAGCCCTGTCAGCCAGATGGTGGCGCTGTAATTAAGTATTTAATAATCAAACGTCGGACACTTCACACGCCAGAAGCCCGTGTGTGGTAACTGTGAGGAGAGCGGAGGTAATCTGCGACCAGTGATCAAAACGGCTCTTTGTTTTTGTTTTAGATCAGCTCGTTTCCAGCTTTTTTGATTATTATTATTTTTGTATTATATATCATTTGTCATGACTCTGGTTTTATGTCTTTGTATCTTGTCTTGTGTCTTGTTTTTCCATGTCCTCATGTGTCCTTTAAGTTCTCCTGTGTATTTTCCTATGTTCCCTCTGGCTCCCTCTGTCTATTGCTTTCTTCCCTTCATGTTCTCGTGTGCTCCTCCCCTTCGTTATCTCACCTGTTGGTCCACCTCACCTGTTCCTCGTCTTGTCATCAGTGTCTGTGTATTTAGTATCTGTCTTCCCTTCACTCCTTGTCTGGTCATTGTAATTGTCAGCCTCTGTCTCGTCCACGCTCCTGTCCATGTGCCTGCTCCTGTCAGTTCCTTGTTCCCCACGGTATGTGTTCTTTGGATTTTGATTTCTGGTTTTTTGATGTTTGAGTTGAACTTTGATTTTTTCTTTGTACTTTGTCCTGCCTTTTAGTTGTTACTTTGTATTGCTGTTTTTAGTTGCTACTTTGCCTCTTGCCCCCGTTTTGTCTGTGTGGTGTTCAGCTTTGCAATAAAGCTCGCCTTCTGTTTCCCCTATCCTTGAAAATCACATGTTTGAGTGGGGAATCAATAGACTTGGCAGGTGGTGATGCATCAGGGCTTCTTTGGTTGAGCACTGCGGACAGCGGGGTGAGACAGAGAGAGATGATCCTCATTAACAAGAAGCATTTGGCTTATGCAGAGACATAAATCTGTTTAAACTAGATATTTATATGCCACAAAACAATTAAAAAGGAGAGTGAGAGCGGACGAGGCATCCATTGTGTGACGGCGGAGCGGAGAGTCAGCACCTGGATTTTGTTTTTTGGGGGGGTGCGTCAACCCGGTTGGGACGTAGAAGGGGGTGCTCCGCAAAAAAAAGTTTGGGAACCCCTGACCTAGGGTGTAAACTTCGAAAGGCTTTCCCTGCAAAGCCATTAGAGCTATTGACTTGAAATTTTTCATACACATCCTGCTGATAGTCCTCTACAAAAATGCCTCTTGCACCACAAAAGCTGGTATTACAGATTTTTTACTAATTTGCATAACGTTAAAAACAGTAATATGAATAGAACTTTTGAAAGATTGACTTTATCAACACCAAATTTGCTATACAGCTTTGGGGGATGAAAAGACAGATTTCTATTATAAATGAGCCAGATTGGTCCGTGGCGGCCATGTTTTTTGACCAATGTATCTTTGCAATGGGCGGGGCTTGGTTATTATTTGTTGTCTGCCGCGTGAGCTGGAATGGGCCAGAAACTTGAAACTTGGCCCAATGATAGGAAATGATGTGCATCAACTTTTATTAAAATATGAGCCCAGTCTGCCAGATGGTGGTGTTGTAACTAAGGCTTGAAAATGCGTTTTTGGGAAGGCCACGCCCCTCACACAATAAGTCTGATTGACTTGAAATTTGACACACAAGTCCAGCTCCATGTGCTCTACAAAAAAGCCTCTTTGACCATTTAGCTCCGCCTACTTAGATCTTTTGCTAATCAGCATAATGTGAAAAACAGTAAAATGAATAGAACTTTTGAAAGATTGACTCTATCAACACCAAATTTGGTATACGGCTTCGGGGGATGAAAAGACGTATTTCTACTATAAATGAGCCAGATTGGTCAAAAAACATGGCCGCCACGGATTTTTGCAGTGGGCGGGGCCTAGAAATGATTGGCCATAACTCCCACACCCTTTGTCCTATCATCAGGACAAAGGGTGTGGGAGTCAGTCCAGCTCCATGTTCTCTACAAAAAAGCCTCTTGAACCATGAAGCTCAGCCTACTTAGTTTTATTGCTAATTAGCATAATGTCAAAAACAGTAAAATGAATAGAACATTTGAAAGATTGACTCTATCAACACCAAATTTGGTATACGGCTTTGGGGATGCAACAACACATTTCTACTATAAATGGACCAGATTGGTCGAAAAACATGGCCGCCACGGACCAATGTATTTTCGTAATGGGCGGGGCTTAGAAATGATTGGCCATAACTCCCACACCCTTTGTCCAATCATCACAACTTGGTGGGTCGTTTCACAACAGGACTGGAAATCTGCCTACCAAAGCATGTTGAGCTCAACCTATAGGGGGCACTATAAATGCTACAAATGCATATCTCAAAGACCGTTGGACGGAATTTCACCAAATTTGGTATGCATGCTCTAGGGGCGAGTATTAACTAATATCTTGAGTGCCATGTTGATATGTGAAATAGGCGTGGCCTATTCGTCATTAACAATCATTGTTTGCGTTTTATTAATTTATGGCGAGCTGGAAGGACCCAGAGACACGAAACTTGGTACGTTGAGTAAGTGCTATTGACTTGAAATATTTCATACACGTCCTCCTGATAGTCCTCTACAAAAAAGCCTCTTACACCATGAAAGCTGCTATTATGGATTTTTTGCTAATTTGCATAATGTGAAAAACAGTCAAATGAGTAGAACTTTTGAAAGATTGACTCTATCGACACAAAATTTGGTACATGACTTCGGGGGATGAAAAGACAAATTTCTATTTTAAATGAGCCATATTGGTCAAAAGGGGTTGAAGGAAAGACTTTCACCTGTGTCTGTCTGTCAGCAAGATCAAACATTTCTGCAAACATGGGCGAGCATCAGCCAACTTAGGTGACATATACTGTACCTCCGCTCCCAATAAGCAGCAGGCCTCGTAAAAAGGAAGAGACGCCTAATTGTTTAACGTATCATCCTCCATAGGTCAAATCCATGGTATAAATGCCACAACTGCACACACTAGCCCTTTTTACACATCGTCTCCACATCATCTCCGGAGCGGTGGTTCGCCAATTCTCCACCAATGGTGGTTCACACAGAGCGAAGCATCGCCGCCGTACTGCTGTGTAATTCACACAGAAAGCCACCTCTGCAGCTCCTAAAGAGGCTTGACGGTACACGTCATGTTGATGACGTCGGTGTTTCCCAGGTGTCCCCTGCTGTCAATCTAAACTCGTGGACAGTTTATAATTATATTGATGCTGTTATAATGTGTTGTGGTGGAGATACTGATCCACCAAACATCCTGGAAAGTGATGAAGTTATGTTTTTCGCGCTAAATTACATAATCACCATCAGTAAACAGGTAGCTGTCTGACTCCCTCACTGGCAGATATGGAGGCCGTTTTCTGGGGGAAAGTTTCCTGAAGTCTCGGTCAGGAGGGCTGATGGTCGTGGTGATTTATTTTCATCACAAACACTCTCCGAGTTAAAGTTTTTGCCGGTGACAAACACTGTTTTTTTTCCTCATATACGTTGCCATAGACAGTTACAGTTTCTATGTTAATTTTGTTTGGTCCTATAACCTTGCTTTGTGGGACATTTCTCTGTATTTAGTTGAGTGAAGGACCTGTGCAGTTATCAGACTGTCAGACGCGACACGCCCTCGCTCCGCGCCTCCGGATTATCCGTTCACACTGGGATGGCTCACCAATAATGCGGCCCTGATCCTACCTCGAGAGGAAGATCAGCGCCGGAGCGAAATTTCTCCCCTCTCGGCATCTGAAACTTTCACACAGAGGAGGGTGCGGAGAATTGGCGCAGGATCCCCGCATGCAAACGGCAGTGTGAATGGGGATACTGACATCTAGAAAGCACTTATTGGCAGAGGTCTGTTGTTGTGTTTGACTATGATTTGTACATAGGTGGCGCTACAGTAACCAACTCAAAAGCTGGCAGGAGAAGAGGTTGGATTAGGGAAGAAGGAGGGGGACTGTAGTTCATGTAGTTTAAAAGAGTATTTTCTTTTCTACAACAACTAATAATAACTTTTGCAATAAAAACACATTTAAAATTATTCTTTTCAAATAAGTAAGTGAACACTCTTTCCTTCCACACAACCTGATGAAGACCTTCCAGTCAAAATGTTGCCAATTTTTGTTGTTGGTCTTTGATGCCAATTTAATAAAGGCTTTAAAAAATATTTTCCTACTACTTACGTTAAATACATAATACAAGCAGCATAACTTTCCAACTTCTAGACTGATCGATTGATACTAAAGTGTGTTAAGTATAGTCACAGTCATGTGGTGGTAGTGTCGTTATTAGCTTATAAGCTAAGAAAAGCTTTACATCTGGCGTTTTGCATTTACACTTCAAAATTCATTTACGTTGTGTTAAATTGGTAATATTATCTTTCTGATCAAAGTGTGTGACTTGTGAAACTTGTGATTGTTATGGATCTTTTTTTCTGCAATAATAAAAACAAAATTCTCAATTTTCTCAATTTTTTTCTCCAAATTCTATTGGCTTTTTGCACATCTCTACTCAGAAATGTGATTCTGAAATGGATCTTCCGAAATTCAGTTAAACGCCTGAAATAAGTTCCATGGCTGACACAAGATATTTTCACATTTTGTTCTACAACATAACATATTCAAGAACATTTGTATGATTTAAAACTTGTTTTAAATGCTGACAAAACTAAAGTCATGCTGTTCTCTAATACAAAATCAAAACCGCAAAATCTGCCCTCAATCCTCTCTTCTCAGGGTTTAAAGTTTGAGTGTGTTTCCAATTACAGATATCTTGGTATATTAATTGATGAATCCCTCTCCTTCGCAAATCATATTCAGCAGCTGGTAAAAAGATTGAAACTAAAACTGGGTTTTCATTTTAGGATCAAATCCTGCCTTTCTTGTAAATCAAAAAAGAGAGTGGTTGCTTCCACTTTGATTTGTCTGTTCTGGACTGCGGTGATGTTGTGTATATATGCAAGCCTCGTCTCAAAGCTTACATGCTCTTGACACTGTATCATGGATTTCTGAGGTTCATCATTGGTTTTAAAGCACTGACTCATCACTGTACAGAGTATGAATTGGTTGGATGGTCCTCCATATCAATACGCAGACTGAGACACCTGCATATTCTCATTTACAAGGCAATCTTAGGTTTTCTTCTTTCTTACCTTTTGTCCTGCATTAACCGAAGTAATGCTGGGACGTACAATCTTCGGTCTCAAGATTTGTTCTTGCTGTCTGTCCCAAAAGTCAGAACTGATCTGGTAAAGAAAGCATTTAGGTTTGCTGCTCCCTCTGCCTGGAACAAGCTACAAAACACTTTGAAATAGAATGAGTTACTTATTGAACACTTTTAAGGGGAAATTGGATGACTTGGAGGCAGAAACATCTAGATGTTAAATAAAGGTTAAATAAATAAATAAAAATGTCAGTTAATACCTCCCCTTTGAATATAAAAGTATTTACGTGTCTTTAAAATATGGTGTTTGCTAACAAGTGGCTAAATGAGACTACAGATGTACAGATGTCGAGGGCATTAATGCTAATTATGCCAAACATAGACTCATCTTCTCACTACTTTGCGGACTTTAGTTGCAAACTAATCTAACTAACTTTCCAACTTCTAGACTGATCAATTGATACTCAAGTGTGTTAAGTATAGTCACACAGAGGTAAAATGATGATAATGCAACACTTTTTTTCACTTTATGAGCTATTATTACATTATGAGCTGTTATTACATCATAAGCAGTATCAATAAGGCTCTTAATGTAATAAGTTATTACATTATGCGCAAAGCCCTTATTACGTTATGCGTCCGTGATTTTATTACACTAGTGCAGTGCCCTTAGGAAATATGTATTCCTATAGAAAAGTGTGAGGTTAAGTAGCTTTTTCATGGATGGCCAAAAGAGGCTGTGTTTGAAGGTAGGATGTCAGGGATATTCAGGTTTGTTGTGAATTCCGATATTCCAGGCTATAATTGGCCGTTTTTGACTATTTTTGATTGTGCCATTATATTTCACCTTAAAAACTATTTAATTAGTGTCATAATTTTCAGCACAACCTCACGTGTGACTGTACAGTTATTTTTTTATTTTGACATACTGTATTAACACAATGGACCTAAAGTCACAAAAAAAACATAAAATCGGAGTAGAAAAAGTTAGATTTTTTTTACTGTGAAAACCACAAGTATGTTTAACAAACCATTTTTTATTACTTATAATGCAAATATAAATAGTTGTTTGCTAAATATGTGCATAAATTTAAAAAATGTACAAAGTTATATGTAACTATTTACATTTAAATGCAGGCAATGCTCAGGTCTGCCTGAGCTCCTTCCAGCTGAATGAAGAGCTGCACTGCCTGCTCCACATTCAGCAGTCTACTAATTGTTTTGACTCATTAAACAAAAAACCGACTCCACTACACACTAAACACACTACACCAAACACTACATAACACACTAACTATACACTCCAAACACACTAAATGTCACAAATCTCTCAACTTTCAATATCGCCGTCTCTATCGCTGTCTCTACACCAACTGTTGTTGCCTGTCATTCATCCGTCTCCGTCCCTCCCACAACTTCCCCCATTCCTCAACAATCAAACTTGCTGCTTGGACACTTATCATGACAAAAGCCCGTTTTTACCATTTCTTCCTGCACCAGACACAAAGCAAACGTGACGGCAATGTTCGCGAAAAAGCGTGGCGGACATTATTTACCCTAAGTTTGGTTTTGGACGTGCCCAGGGCTGGACTGGGACAAAAAATCGGCCCTGGTATTTTTGGCTTAGACCGGCCCCTCATAATTAGCGAGCACAACCGGGAAAAAAAAAAAAAAAACTTTTTGCCTTTAGGTTTATTAGAAATCTACAGTTTATTATTACTTTAGAAGTCTATCAAATAACCATTGTGGAAAGCAAATAAGTACATTTACTCAACACATAGTTGAGTAAAGGTATATTCTATTTCAAGCATAATGTGTCATCGGCATCCTAGATCTCAGAAGTTTAGCATCTATTGTTAACTCTACCACTTTTGTCTGCTATGTGTAGTTCAATTGATTATTTTATCCTTTTTATTGAAATCATCTATAATATGTATTTTCTGAATTTCCCTGATATAGCAGCTCAATTCTGATTCTTCAGGTTAAAAGGTGCTCCCTTTAAAAAGCTATAAAATTGTTATATCAGGCTAAAAACAGGGCTGCTTTATGAACTCATGCAAAGCAACTTGTCTTAAAAGCATTTGACAGATCTACTCTTGTTCTATGTGGGCAAACCTTTTGCTAATAATACTTTTATACTTTTTTTTACACTTACTTTAGTAATGCTTAACTTGCAAAGCTTTTACTAATCATTTAGCAGTTTTAAAATCTGTTTTTAAAACATGTTTAACCACAGCATAGAGGGTTGCTACAGATTCAAATTACTATGCAGCCTTTCAACACACCTTTAACCTAAATATCTAAAATGCTATGATGGAGCCTAATAGACACTTAATGCTCACCCGACACTTTTCAGCATTGACCGTTTGCTGTTTTATCAGAATAAGGTGCCGTGGCTGCCAGATTTTGAGAAGCATGCAATACCAATTAATATCGACACTAATCAATAGCCATTGCTCATCATTATCATGTAATTAGAGTTCTCAACGGGCCTGAAAATTATAGTCCGAACCCGAAACAGCGCTACACACCCGCATGAATTGTCTTTTAGTACATTTTGCAGCATCTACAGTGAGATTCTTCTCTTAGCACGCAACTTCTCCACACCCAATTTCTTTCTCTTTGGTTGTTCCATGTTGTCAGTCCTCGCGCTCAACACTTTGAAACTAGCAGAAGTTATAGGAGACAGCGCAGGGAGGGGTGGGGCCACCTTCGTACTATATCCTGATTGGCTCAGTTCACTGTCTATATTGAAGACGGACCAATGGGCTGCCCCCTCTAAATTGTGCACTTAGAAAAAAAAAAAGGAGGGCTGAGTGAGATTGGATTAGCCCAATGTCCTTCAAGAAAATCAACCAATGGGCCATCGCGGTCGATAAAAATGATTTATAATAAAACTTTTGGATTAAATTATGAAAGCCTGGCCCATAAATGTGCATCGGCCCACCGGGCATTGCCCGGTATGCCAGATGGCCAGTCCATGCCTGGACGTGCCGGTGCGTCCAGTCCGTCGACTTGGGAGGTGGGCCGTGTGGGTGTGCTAGCAGCTAGCTACACACGAACATCCACAGATTCCGATTCCACTTTGTTGTCCGCGCCTCTCCGGATCTCCTCAGACCCGAACAGACTCGGTCCGGACTCGTTTAGTCTCATTAATCCGCAACAGTCAGTTTAGATGCACAGAACAGAACGGGACCGAACCGCCGGCAGAATCCCGGTCCAGCTCGCGCAGCTGCAGGTATAAATCCGCTTGTTTCTTAAGGTATGTCGTGGAGTCGGGCTCTGCAGTGATTGGCTCTGGTGCGCACGTGGCTACGGTGTGCAGTGATTGGCTCTGGTGCGCACGTGACTGTGGTGGCTCCGGTGGACAATGCTCGCGGAATTTGTAAAGCATTTATGAAATAATTTATTAACACTATCATTGCAGTCCAAACAAATCCGACGTCGCACACCCTTGAACCATGCAGCAGCCATGTTGAAAGTCTAATGTCAGTCTGATCCTGATCTGCAGAGATATTTGAGGCACACATACACACATACATGCACACACACACACACACACACACACACACACACACACACACACACACACACACACATACACACAGACAGGTAGAGATTCCTTGCTTTTATTGAGAGATTATGAGCTGATTATTACATTACATTGAAATTATTAAATTTTGAGCCGTTATTACATCATGAGCCATTATTACATTATTAGTTGCTTCACGCCCACCAAAACATTTTGAGCTCATCCCTTAGGGGCAGATTACAGGCACACACTGCTGTGTGCATGAGTGAATGTGAAAAACCTTACACCCCCCTTGCACCCAGAGCATCAGTCGTATACCTGAATTTTGATATGTTTCAATTACTTTAATTTCATATGCAGAAGAAGAAGTTTTAATATCTTGTTATCTCCACATTTCTCCCAAAATTATCATGATCATGGAACTGTGATTACTTAAACATTATAATACCTATTGAAACTTTGAAATATACATCAATAGGTAAAATTTTAATTTATATTTTAATGTTCAAATAAAGTCTCTTTGTGAAAGTAAAACACAAATGCCTTTAGCATGTAGCTGAAAACCCAATTTGGAGAAATCTGGGGCTTATCATGGGTATGTGTTGCACAGATCTTTGAGGAACACAGCGGCCGATGTCATCAACTGCAGGGGATGAGGGCCAGAGTGGCCGGTTTTTGGGCGAAAAAGGTCAGAACTTGCAGATTGCCGCTTGCGGATATATTTTAATATGATTCTAAGGCAGTTGGATTTGACTGCGTTGGTTTAGCTTTTAAGCGGTTTACATGGACCTCAAAATCTGATCACTGTATATTCTCCTTTACCTCTTGTTGTGTCGAGCGATGCAGACAGTTTTGGTGTATCCAGATTTTTAGATATCTGTCTCTTGGGTTCCTGCCTCCAAGCCAGCAAATTGGGGGTTAAATCAGTTTGTGGTTTATGTTGAAAAGTTATTTTCAAACGTTTGCCAGTGGTTTATTTTTCTCTAAAACAATAATCTGGTTCTGGGTGACACAGCTTGTGTATATTTTCTGCTGAGAAGAATCGCCCCTATACAACTGCTGAAAGCCTGGAGTTTTGATTATCCTGATGAATGCAGTTATTTTTTGAAAGACATATTGATTCATGTCATAAGTCCATGCTGTGAAGTTGAACATGAACGATAAAATCCCTTCCATTGTATTTTGGTGGCGGTAAAAAGTCTAAAAAAAAACTCTATCTGCCTGGCTATATGAATAGAAGCAAAAAAATAGTCAAGTTTACCAATCATTTAAATTATGAAGTTTACTGGGAACCTTTGTATTCCAAAGTGAGCACCATTGGTGTAGATAAATAAAGGTGGCAGCATGCTCCCCCATGGTTGCAGACTAGATCCAGACTTCAGTACTCCTCTGCTTTGAACCTCTGAACTCTCTCTTAATCTTCAGAGGCTGCCTCTCTCCTTTATGGGAGTCCTGTCTCCTTGGTTGATCCAGACTAGTTCCTCTGCCCTCCTCAGACCCCCTCATCCTGCCACAGTTGACAGCACAGTTCCAAGTAGGCTGGTGACCCACCACCAGGTCCAAAGTGGGCAGGGAGAAGGTGCTGGTCACGTCTATGAAGCCTAAAGAGGATCTGAGAGAAGTACTGTCTGGAGGGAAGGTTTCATATCCTCCCCTCATACCTGAGCATCCTCCCCAGGACGCCTTCTCCCTCAGCCTCACCACCTGCCTGATCTTCTTCCAACCTAGGTGGTTGAGCTCCAGCAGATTGAGCAGTATACAGAAAACACCCACGCAGAACATAAAGAGCAGGAAAATGGTCTTCTCCGTGGGCCTGGAGATGTAGCAGTCCACTGGCTGGCTGCAGGGGGCCGAGTTACACAGGAAATGGACAGGTACTTGAAAGCCAAACAGCTTCCACTGCGCCAGGACAAAGCCAAGCTCCAAAACAGCCCGTAAACACACATGGAAGACATAACACTTAGACAGAACCCCACCAGACACCATATGGCCCTCTGCACTGCCCTCCCTGAAGGTACAAGCTTGCGTGTGACTCAAGGACACCATATTGTTAGGACCTCCCCTCTGGAGGCTGTGGGCAGGAATGCCCTCCAGCACTTCTGCCAGGCTGTGACCCACATGCTTATGAGAGTGGATGGAGCAGCTGTCTGAGTCACAGCTCTGATCGTACACTTCCCTTCCACCGCCTCTTCCCACATCTGGGCCTTCCTTCCCTAAGGTATCCCCTGGACCTTGCCCCTGCCTCTGGGTGATGCTGTGGGGCATCTTGGAGAGGTTGTGCCATGTGTAGATGATGAAACACAGTGATGGTGTGGAGACACTGATGATATGGAAAACCCAGAAGCGAGGTTGAGAAATGGGTGCGAATGCATCATAGCAGACGGTGGAGCATCCTGGCTGCAGCGTGTTGCACACAAACATCTCCTGCTCGTCAGTGTACACATCCTCAGTTGCCACAGCGACAATGAGCAGCCGGAAGATAACCATGACAGTGAGCCACAGGCGACCGATCATGGTAGAGTGCTGGTGGACAGCATCCAGGAGTCGTTTGAGCAGGGTCCACTCTGTCATGGTGGTCTGTGGTTTCCGGCTGTCTGCAGGACAGACAAGTTGCCTGGAGTAGTGCAGTCTGCTCTGGACCTCCTTGGACTTTGTGATATCTTACACTACTGTGAAGAAGACTTGAGCAGGCCACACCATCCCATCGATCTGCATTACCTTGTGTTCTTGAGTTTTTCCTAAATTCCCAAGAACGTCTCACTCTTTAATCAGAGGATTCTTCTAAAATCCGAGCACCTATCCTCCCTAGTTAAAGCCTGCAGTACATTTTCTCTCTGCCTTAGTATTCACCAGCTCTGCCTGCCTTGGGAGCCGTGGAGCCACTGAAAGAGAGAGCCATCCCATCCCTCATAGATAAGGATGTCCACTTGACATGAGTCATTTGGTGCACTCACTCGTGTCTTTAGGATCCATTTCAAACAGAGACATCACCCTTCCTTAACTGGAGGAGCTGCTGATAGTGCTGACTGATAGAACATTTTCCATAGATTAGTCCTCTGAAAGCTAATGGATTCTCCCTTTAATTGGAAAGGTACAGAAGAGCACATTTACTGTCAGATTCTGGATGTGCACTCAGTGTCGTTAAAATAAATCAAGAAGCTTCTGTCATAATACACAAGTGAGCAAAGTAATTAGTTAATAAGGTTTGGAATGTTGAAATAAGGCTTTAGTGTTCAGTCTATGCTTTTTCTGTTCTAGGGCTTGTTTTGACAGCTCCTCTTCAGCCACTTGCCTATTCTCTTATCTGTGTTTTAAAAAAAGACCCTTGGAAAGCCTGCTCGCATCAAGTCATTGTGTTCCCCAGATAAAACACTTAGTGATCCCTTTCCTTACTTCAAACAGTCCTGGCAGGCTCTATCTGAGTCCCTGAGGCAGAGCTAAGCCCACTTTGTCTATAAGATATAACCAGCACATTTTCTGTAATATAAAGGCTTTTCAACTTACATGGAATGCTTTAATTTTTAAAGCCTTCATATGCTTAAAATAAGGCACATGCTGGATCATCTAGCAATGTGCAAAACCCCATTTCTGATGGCTGAATCAGAGTGGCTGCAACCAGCAGGTTTTTAAACTTTTTGAGCAGACAATCTGACAATTGTACACAGTGATCGGAGGTTTGTATATAGAAATACTTCTCTAACTGCTTCCATTACAGTACAACACCGAAAAGGAACTGTCGGGCTGGAATTTAGTGTAAAACATTAAAAAAATTAACTAACATTGTCAACAGAGTTTAAAGAAACAACAGTGTTGATATTCTGTCAAAGACATCTATGTTCTGTGTTGCAGACATGTCTACTGAAGAAGTTAGCATGCTAACCAGCTAATGCCACTGTGTGCCTCCGGAGGTGATAGGTCTTATATAGCCCTCCGAGTTAAATATAAAACCTGGGATTGTGTAGCTTTTTCCTGAAGTATTGAGCTGTCTTTGTCTTTACTGATGTCAGAGTGGATCATTGATTACAGACCATTCTTATTCACAAAGCTGTTGACTCTGGTTCTACTTTAAAAGAATATTCTTTTCCTTTTGCCTCATTTTACCTACAGTTGTTTGTAGATTTAAAAATCATGCCTGAAATCATCACTCAGGGTTTTGGAAAGAGAGCCGGGAGGCAGTGGGATGCAGATATGATGGCATGCGTTAGACCTTTTAGTTTGGACCTTCAGAACAGCTATCAACACTTTGACTTTATAAATGATAGGACAAAACATTGTGCAAACCGCTCCAGTTGAAGCACATTCAACCCCTTCTCATTTTTACTCCTATAATAATAATAGTACTTGTATCTCTTAGGAGCAGGTGTTGCAGTATATTTATCAAGATCTTGATGGCGTACAGGACAGGCAAAGCATAAAGCACATTTGTTAGTTAATGTCTACACAACCTCCTACATTGCTTTTGTCTATCGATCCAGACTGAAGCACATGCTGGATTAACATCTTTTAATGGCTGTTACGGGACCTGATGAAGCGAAGGATTGATAGACTTGGGAGTGGCCCCTTGCTTCTGACCCTCACAGGATTAGAGAGGGCCCCACTCTCATCTAAAACAATGTAAATGGAGCAGGGGGGTTGAAGGTTCCGCTGATCAGAAATAGACCTTGACTATAGCCCAGACACAACGTCAGCAGACCCATACCAGAGGCTGCCAGAGGCACCGTCCAACAAGCCAGCACCCACCACCAGCCACACAGAGGACAGGAAGTACCTTTTCTTCTGTGCAACGTGATGGGGCCCTGTGTGCATATGTTTTTATCCAGCATGTCTGGGACTGCTGTCCTGTCACTGTCAAATAACTTATCCACCCTCAGTCTGCTTATGAAGGAATTCCTAGTGATGGGGGTTTCCTCTGGGCTTTGTCAGAAGCAGCACATAAAATCCTTCCCTTTCTCCTCTATACTAAGGAGTTATTTTTCAGCAGGACTTTCACCTGAGCTCACGTGTAGAAATGGAAAACAGACTATAAACATGAATGAAAGGGCATCCTTTAGAACACAGGCTTGGCACTCAGGGCTCTATCTTGCACTAAGCGCAATTGACTTTGTACACTGGCACTTGTATAATTCCTATTTTGCATTTGACACACATTGGAATTTTCCCTCCACAGACGCACGCAACAGACCCGGAAAAACCTAGTCTAAAGTCAGTGGCGCTTATTCAGATGCTATTTTAAGGGCGCATGCTTGGCCATAATGTAGCGTGTGCTCAAAGTGCATACACTTTGCTTCTCTCATCTACAAGGAAGCAGTTCCCATTTTTGCAAACCATACAAAAAAAAGTTGAAAAGATTTAAACAGAAGAACTAATTCTTTTTCCCTTTGATATGCGACGCGCCCGCCGTAGCCGTGAGGGTCCGGGAGTGGCAATGCGGGATGTGCTCCTAGTGGAGCGGGTGGATGGAGACGGAGTGGGAGGAGGAGGAAGGGGCACAACAGGAGCAGGTGATGCGTTTGGAGACTTGAGGCGATGCGCCTGAGAGGCTGCAGCAACATCGCCACCCGGTCAAGACGGGCATTAATATCTTGCTGCATCCCGGATAGTGCTGTCCGGTCTGACAATGCTGCCACGGCGTGTAGTGGGTCTGGATCCTCTGCACCTTGGTGTTTGCGCAGCTCCTTCCTCAGCTGGCCCTTGCGCACTGCTCGGCCCGTGCGCACTGCTCCTGAGGCCCGGTGCGATGTCCTGGGGATGCCAGACGTAGAAACAATTGTGGCAATTTCCTCCCACGCCCTTTTAACCAAAGCTAATTTGGATGGGTTTCTCCTATCCCCATACAATGCTGTGGTTTCTGGGCTTTTCTTCTTTAAGGTGTCGGCGTGTAGTTTGATAATAAAGGAGTCTGCGGAGGCAAGGCGGGTGGAATGAAGAAGCAATCTTTATTGAAACAGAATTTAGCGCCTTGAGTCCGGGTCAGAAGCGGCCGTGTTCTGATATTATCAAATCTGTGGACAAAACAATACCAAAATGCTCTGCCCTCTGCTCCCTCAAAACCTCAGCCTTTGCTCTTAGGAGGTTGTCCAAGTGCCACCACCCATCTCTACTAGTAGGGGCCTTCTTAAAGTCCCTTGGGCTGTACCTGCCTACTCCTAATTGGTCACTGTGGTGGGTTGAGGGTCCATCTATCCAATCAACATGAAAAGGAGGTGGTTTATCTCCCTGCTCATCTCCCATAAATGGCTAAATCTGTTACTGTTCCTCCTTTGGTCTTGTACTCCAAAATTACCTAAATAATCTCTCTATCCTTTTCTGGAGATGTACACATTTAGATATCTTCCTCCACCAGACATAGGAGTCAGGCTCTGTTTTAGTCCCTATAGTGGCCTTGTCTCCTGCTAACCTTTGACCCACACACAGCTGAATGCTGCCTCCAAGGTCCCTTGGAGCTGTGAGCCCCGTATTGTCTACATTCCTTAGCTTACACAAGGAGGAGCAGGTTAAATTTAAACTGAGTTGAATTAAAGGCCAGAATGTGTTGCAGTCCAGATACCTCAATGCCACTTCTCGGTCTTTTACGGCCCTGACGAGAGTGTCGGTCTCCTCGGCTGTGAACCGCTCCTGGTGTGCGCCTGGCAAATCCGCCATTATAATAGCAATCCGCCATGGAACAAGTGCGCCTGCTTTTAAAGGGAATGTGAGATGACTCTCTGATTGGTTTATTGCACGTTACGCTCAAACCACACCTATAAGTAATGTAGCTACTTCAGACCAACCAATTTTAGATTTGCGTTGGGCGCAAGAGTCATTTATCCTGCCGGCATAATAGCAACAGCACCTGAGATCCGCCCACAAAGCTACTTGAGTTTTGTGTTTGATACTTGCGTTTCAGATCGTTAAGATAGAGCCCTAAATCTGCTTCACACTCCTAACAGACGTACAAGGTACATGGTTCATTTATGTATATGTCCCTTTCTGCTGCTCGCAAAACAAAAATATATATATATATATTAGTGTTGGGAAAGTTCAATTTCTACATGAACTAGTTCAAAGTTCAGTTCACAAATGTTAAAATGAACTAGTTCAGTTCATAGTTCATAATTCAAAATTTTGAACTAAGTTCACAGTTCCATAAATGAACTAGTTCATAGTTCTTTTTTTTTCAATATGTTGCTGCAAGCTATTATTTTTCTAAATTATTGCCACAGCCCATATAGAACCACAGACAGCAATTGTTCTATCAGTTTTAACACTGAAACTGCAGCTCTCCCACAATATACTGCAAAACCAGGTGGTCCAGCTGCGGCTGGGAGATGAAGACAGTGGAGCCACTACTGTACACCGTTAATGTGATTTGGGTTGTAGAGGATCTGTTTTGGCTTGCCGTTGCCGTGTCTTTTCATTTTTCATTCACTCGCACAGACCTTGAAAGGCTAGCCGGGTGCTTTAGTTCAATGTGCCATTTCAGGTTCGCTGTTGATGTTTTTGATGTACAGAGTTGCTTCTTGAAACCCGGCGGGCAAAGTTTGCACAAAAAGGTCAGATTTTTCCCACCTGGATCATCACTGACCTTTTCATAAAATAGTTTTAAGTAATCATACATATCATCATCAATCATAGATGGTGTATTAATTATGGAGGCACAGTCTGAGGTAGTGCTGCTGCCTTCATTTGTTTTTGCCTCCATGCTTCACATGTTGATGATGCATGCTGTGGTGCGACTCTGTGGTGGCTGGTATTGTGTTATGTCCGTCCAGGACGAATTAATCTGTGATCGTTTGGTAATGCCTCACTGCATGTTTGGTATGCAGCTGTTTCTGTCTGAACTAGTTAAGTTTCGTTTTGACCGAAAGTAAAGCGAGTTGCACAAATCTCTCGCCCAGCGTCCTTTTAATACACAACAGCCAGATTGGGAGTTTTTTCGCTACCTGTTCACAGTGTGTTTTAGCCGGTTTTCGCCTGGAAGGCTCGGTGGAAATCTGGCAGTGTCTTGAAATACATACGTTCAGTTCACGTTCGCCCAACACTGTAGCTCAGGGATGCCCTTACACAGATATATATGTGTGTGTGTGTATATATATATATATATATATATATATATATATATATATATATATATATATATATATATATATATATATATATATATATATATATATATATATATATATATATATATATATATATATATATATATATATATATATATATATATATATATATATATAGTGTGTGTGTGTGTAAGGGCATCCCTGAGCTCCTTAATTGTATAGACATCCCGAAAGTGAAATAATGATGTGGCAGGCTAGTCCATTTTGTCAAAATTCAATTTCTGCAACTCAAAATACTTCTCAATATCTTGTGTGGCCCCCACGTGCTTGTATGCATGCTTGACAACGTCGCAGCATGTTCCTAATGAGACGACTGATGGTGTCTTGTGGGATGTCCTCCCAGATCTGTGTAAGGGCATCCCTGAGCTCCTGTAAAGTCTGAGGCTTAATTGTATAGACACCCCGAAAGTGAAATAATGATGTGGCAGGCTTGAATTTTGTCAAAATTCAATTTCTGCAACTCTAAATGCTTCTCAATATCTTGTGTGGCCCCCACGTGCTTGTATGCATGCTTGAAAACGTCACAGCATGCTCCTAATGAGACGACTGATGGTGTCTTGTGGGATGTCCTCCCAGATCTGTGTAAGGGCATCCCTGAGCTCCTGTAAAGTCTGAGGAGCAACCTGGCGGCGCCTGATGGACCGAAACTAAATGTCCCAGAGGTGTTCTATCGGGTTTAAGTCAGGTGATCATGAGGGCCGTTCAGTTTTGTCAATTCCTTCATCCTCCAGGTACTGCCTGCATACTCTTGCCACATGAGGCCGAGCATTGTCTTGCATCAGGAGGAACCCAGGACCTACTGCACCAGCGTAGGGTCTGACAATGGGTTCAAGGATTTTATCCCGATACCTAATGGCAGTCAGACTGCCATTTTCTAGCCAGTAGAGGTCTGTGCGTCCCTCCATGGGTATGCCTCCCCAGCAGTGTTGTTTTGTCAACGATGACGATGACAAAAGTATTTCGTTGACGCCCCTTTTTTTCATGACGATAACGAGACGATGACGAGATAAACATGCCTCTTTGATGACTAAAACATGACGAGATGTGTGTGAGTTTTCGTTGACGAGACAAGAATGGACATACATGTTAGTGGGTGGTCTGTCAGACGTTCAAAATGCATTACATTTCTACTGTCTTCGTTGTCCGCTTGTTGTTGTAGCAGCAAGCTGGGAACGGTTAAAAGCCCCCCGCTAAGAACCCAGTTCTAAACTCCAATGGGGTGCAATGTAAAGCTCTTATTTTGAAGACAAATTCATTGTCGCTGTTCACTGCCCAACTTTGAGCTTCACGTCACGTCACATGTTTACGCCTACCCCCACATATATGGACGTATTTTAAATATGATCCATAAGTATTGGAAAGTGCTGTTGGACAGAGACCTTTTATCTCCATATTTCAATTTTTCAACTTTTTTTCCAACATATTTCAACTGTTTTTTTTCATGAATTGAGCTTCATCATACAAGAGTGTCACACATAAGTTGTGAAAATAGCAGATCTACAAGTTTAACACATTGCAACACATTGTGAGCTTGTAGAGCTTGTGTACTTATTGACCTAAATTAATTTGTTAAAAGACTATACTTCTTTTGTTTTTTAACAAATACTGACTAAAACTAGACTAAAACCTGTTTTAGTCTAGTTTTCGTCGAGTAGAATTGGACTAAAACTATAACATATAGAAATGACTAAAATTTGACTAAAACTAAAAAGCATTTTAGTCCAAAAGACTAAGACTAAGACTAAATCTAAAATGGCTGCCAAAAACAACACTGCTCCCCAGACCATCACTGACCCACCACCAAACCTGTCATTCTGAACGATGTTGCAGGCAGCATAGCGTTCTCCTTGTCTTCTCCAGACTCTTTCACGTCCATGACATGTGCTCAGGGTGAATCTGCTCTCATCTGTGAAAAGTACAGGGCACCAGCGGCGGACTTGCCAATTCTGGTGTTCTCTAGCAAATGCCAATCGAGCTCCTTGGTGCTGGGCGGTGAGCACAGGGCCCACTACAGGACGTTGCGCCCTCAGGCCACCCTCATGAAGTATGTTTCTGATTGTTTGGGCAGAGACATTCACACCAGTGGCCTGCTGGAGGTCATTCTGTGGCAGTGCTCAACCTGTTCCTCCTTGCCCAAAGGAGTAGATATCGGTCCTGCTGATGGGTTGAGGACCTTCTACAGCCCTGTCCAGCTCTCATAGAGTAACTGCCTGTCTCCTGAAATCTCCTCTATGTTCTGGAGCTTGTGCTGGAAAACACATTAAATCTCCTTGTGATGGCATGTGTGGATGTGCCATCCTGGAGGACTTGGACAACCTGTGCGATTCCTTAACCCTACAGAAGTAGGGTTAAGGAATCGCCTTATACTGCCAGTAGTGATAATGACTCTAGCCAAAACCAGTACTAGTGGAAAACCAGCCAAAAAAGATCCAAGAGGGAGAAACTTGAAATGACCTCCACATGCAAAACCAGTCCTGTTTTGGGGGTTTTCTCATTGTTGCCACTCTACTGCCCCTGTTGTTAATTCCATCCACACCAATACAGCTGAAACTGATTAACAACGCCCTCTGCTGCTTAACCGCCCAAACTTGAAAATGGCATGGATCACTCATAAAGGATGCAAAGGGACAACTCAATCTTCTTGTCTGTTTTATTTTCAGTCTTCATCCAAATATTTGCTTGATCATGCACTATATCTCAGGTAGATTCGGATAGACGGATAGATAGGTTGATAACCTTAAATGAAACAGAAAAGTACAAAAAATGCAATTATTTTCCACATAATGCGATTATGCAACAAAATCACTTCTTTTAATAATTAAAGATTAAAGTTTTACTTAATTCTCTCATTCAAACCAAATCACTTATTTAAATAAATTACACATTCAAAAATTTCTACTAATTTAACTAATTCTAAACTAGACTCAAGTTATCATTTACTAGAGTTAATGAAGTAACAAAGTAAACCATAGATTAAGCAAATTAGACTGATGATATGACTAAACATTTTTAATATTCTTAACATTACATTAACAAACTCAAAAACTTTTCCCATGGGTGGTTATATTTAATGAATGAATGACGTTTGGTGTTTTTGTTTTTTTTTCCTATTCCGTCAGCGGGGCGCCGGTTTAATTACTCCGGCGGAAACTGGAAGTGAAACTTAGCGTTCTGACCCTAATAAAATGCATCTTCCTGAGTTTTAACTAAACACCTCTCCCTTGAGCTCCTGGTTCTTGAACCCAAGGAGGTCATACCATCCTTACCGACTTTATGTTATGGTATGGGGAGGGCCGACTCCTCCTCTGGTGGATCTGGAGTTTTTGACTGTTTCCCTGCTGGTCCAGAGATTCCATAATTTGAAGTCCTGGCCTTGTTTTGCTCTTCTACAGGAAGCACAACAACTAGACGTCTGACATCTCTGTACAGGATCGTAGCAGGGATATTAGTTGAAAGTTTTCTGTATATGTTTGTAGCGCTTTCTCTTGCAGAGTTCACCATTGAAACTGCGTAGCTTGGGAATGTTCTGATTTTCACATCCCTGATGATGCCCTTCTTGTCACTGCTGACACTGACAACCCTGGTGTAGGAGATACACTACTTGATAATAACGGTAATTAATCACTGGCGATTAATAACACACTCGTAAATCTAACTGCACAAGTTTGGCGGGGACAGTTGGAATCAGTTTATCCAATTTATTCAGTTTCAAAATCTATATCCAACCTCCTATTCTGAAGTAGTGATTTCTTTACATGGGTCCATCGATTTTCCACATCAAATTAAACTTGCACAGACAACGACATACGGTTATATATGTTTATTGACTAAATAATACAGAGTAAATAAAATGAAATGATAATTTAAACAAGTGACAACAAATAACAAAGTGTGGAGACTGTAAAGGGTAAAATATTGAGATTAGGTGATTTCTGAACGATTGTGGATTTGCAGAACAGATAGTTGATTTAAAGTATTACGGGAGTAATTTTTACACTAACAGAACCCTATTCAAAATTCTCTTTGAGCTTATGAGATGAAAATCAAAGCTTACAGATAACAAATCTGATCTCATGAATGTGAATCCAGCCGTTGCAGAAGTTCAGCCTACTTTGTTTGTAGATTGACGAAGTCCAAGGAGTTGGTCTCCTCTGATCGTTTCTCAGCTTGTCTGCTTGCAGCAGCGTTCCAACAGCCAGAGGATGACATTGCATCATGTCTCTGATGACGAAACTCCCAATTCACAGGCCCAGCAAAGCTTTTGCTTGAGTGCGCTGGGGGCGATAGGTCGTGGTTAGATGACAATTTCTCTGTTAAGCTGGAGATGTTAGCTCGGCTTCTTGAGCAGTAAAACACTGCACCGGCTTTCTTAATACTGATCAATGTCTTATTCAGGATTTCTTAGAGCGTTATTTCTTCAGCTTCGATTATGAACTGATTTAACTTCTTGTCTAAAAATAACTGGAGGATGAAACGCAGGCCGGTCGAAACCTCCTTCATCACTAAATACAAGACAAAGAAAAAGGTAACTTCTTCTGAGTCTGCAATGATACTTTAACGATATATAAAAGAAGACAAAAAGAAATGAGTTTCATTCTTGTGCGAGCTTTCAAAATAAAAGCAAAGAGAGAATACCTCAAAAACCGCGAGTTATCACTTTGAAGAAAAATTCAACACGTGGTTCAAATCTGTGGAGATTGCTAGTCTTGGAGCGTGTCGCAAAAACGAAGTAAAGTACTGAAATCAAAAGTGGAAAAGAAGAGTAAAAGTTTCAAAAATGAAAAAGAGTTAAGGGTAAGAGTTAAGAGAGCGAGGAGAACGTAGTCTGCTGTTTTTATATTTTAGACTGAAGGCTTAACCGAAGGGCGGGCTAACAGCGTCACTTCCTCTGGTGACATCCCAGCTTATATCACAGGATTTTATTAAACTATTCTTAACATCTTGAAAGTTTTTTAAAAAATCGCGATTCACTGTTCACAGAAATCCACCATGGTTTAACAAACATTGTTTACATGTTTTAAAATGACATAACCGAAATCACTTAATAGGAAAAAGGAAAAATTACTTGTTAGGATATATCAAACACACACACAGACATATGTAGCAGCAGCACTGATGGCTTATACATATTTCGTATAGTGCTAGCTTAATCCTTAGTACAAAAATATATGTCAGAGGTAGATAATTATATATTATAGACATGTATTATAACATAAGTTTTTTTTTAGAAAGTTCTCTTCCAACTATCCCGGAACTTACCAAAAGGTGGCACTGTGGTTACACTAAACATTAAGACACATTAAACCAGAATTTGAGACCTTCTCATGCTGGTTAAGAATATGTAATTTTGGAAAAGATGAAATCCTAGTTTGATATTCGTCCAGGATTAACTTGAAATTAGGTCTTACTGGCTCCTGCTGTAGAATGGGAATGCAAATGGTTTTTAAACACAAAAAAAAGTAAATGTACACTTTGACAAGTAGAAGCGAATGCCAGATGTGTGTTGTTATCTCTTGCAGGGGAGTCTGTCAGAACAAAAGAAGGGACGACACGATCCAGTGACCACTCGTTCCTAATTTACAATAAACTGGGCACTCAATTATCAGCACCCTTTTTGTAGAAAAACAGTTGTTATTTGCTCCAGATGCAGAGTTCCGGGATCCCAGAGTGTTGAGTGTCTATGACCTGGGGAAGGAAGCTTTCACAGTCATAAGAGGGGGGTGGAGAAGTGAATGGTGACTCCATTCGTAAGACCAGCAGACAGGCTCTTCCTGCAGACACAGTTTTATGGCTATTCGAAATGTTCTCATCTTCTTGCTGGGGCAAAAGGTGACAGAGGGGGGCCTTCTAGGCCCCTCTAATGGGGGAACATGGCAGTGGGTGAAAGTTGAATCATACAGGAAAAACAGGCCTTTGGATAGAGGTGAATAAAAACAGGACATGTTCCTACACTGGCAAGTTTGTACTGACCCCATAAGTCATTCTAGTCTGCCAGCCAGATGATGTATCCAACAGCCACATTCCTTTCTTTTGTGTGCCACTTGCTTCTAACAAACAAATTTGGTCCAGCCAGCTGACTCCATTTCCTCCAGAATTTATCAGCTTCTGCCTGGATAACTCTTAACCTCTTGTATGAATAGCCTTCAAACTCAAAGCTTCCTGGGTCTCCTTTTGGTCCAGCCCTGCCTAGCAGTAGAGAATTTGGGCTGAATTTGGCGTCTATGGGTCTGACATTGGCCAGGTTGGAGGCCATGTAGGGAAATGTTGAAATCCTCCCCATGTGAAGACGCAATCTTCTCCCAAGTTCTGCAGGGCTCTTTTCACTATCCGGACCGCTGTTTCAGCGTCCCATTTCTGTGAGGTGAGTCTGCTGGATGGACCTTCCAGCTCCATTCTGTCCCATGTTTGGCAGCCTCATTCTCGAGTTCTGATTTTTCCAACCTATCCAGAAATTGATAAAGCTCCTTTAGGGCAGGTTTAGCTCACACAAAGTTTTTTCAAAGGTCTGACCACAGCTTTCTGTGATGTCCTCTCAATGATGTGAACCTCTGGTAGGCAAGTAGGAAACCTTCAGCTGACTGGTCACTAACAACATCTGTGTATATAGCTCTTGATGCCATGCAGCAGAAGACAATTCCCCATACCTTTAGCCTTACTTTCTTCCTGACTTCATCCTTCACTTATACTACTGTAGTGAACTTAAGGGGTCTGGCTGGTTTTGTCCGCTCAAGTAGAAGTTCAGCCATGACTTCACTGCATGTGACACAGCTGTCCACAACTTTTTTAGCCAATTTCTGTCCATTCACCACCCAGGCCTTCTTTCTCAGCTGGTGTGAGGTTTCTGTGGAAGGTGACTTGGCCAAGACGCACATACTTACAAAACTTACACTGGCTCCCTGTCCCACATCGAATCAACTTCAAGCTCCTCCTCCTCACCCACAAAGCCCTCCATAACCAGGCCCCTTCCTACCTCACAGACTTGCTCCACCACCACACTCCCTCCCGCAACCTCTGATCATCCGATGCAAACCTCCTCTCACACCCACTCAGGACCAAGCACCGCACCTGGGACGACAGAGCCTTCTCCATAGCCGCCCCCTCCCTCTGGAACGCCCTCCCCAAACACATCCGTGACTGTTCTCACCCATCCACCTTCAAATCACTACTCAAGACCCACCTTTTTAAATCTGCTTTTAACCTGCAACAATGGCCGTTTTTCTCTGTGCCCCCCATCAGTTTTCGTAATCACTAACACACATAGTTATTTGCACATTGTTTGTTTGTCCCCCTATGTACTTTTCATTTATTTCTCTTTCTTTCTCTTTGCACTGAGCTCTTATGTACTTTTCCTCTGTATTTGGTTTTATGTAAAGCGTCTTTGAGAGCTGTAAAAGCGCTGTATAAATAAAATGTATTATACTCTTCAAACAGCTTGATTGCTTACTCCCTGAGGCTATCAGAAAGCAGTTTGTCCCAAGTGTCTCGGGTCAGACTTCCTCCTCCAGCCTCCTGGAATGCTCTCCTGACGAGTATGGCTCCCTTCTGTTTAACAGATGTGACCAGGGTCATAGAGGCCAGCTACTTGGCTCAGTAGTTCTCTTCTGGTTTGTGGATTAGGAATCTTTTCTCTTACGTCTCCCTCCTGGAGGTCTTGGCCTACTCTCATCTTCATTCTCCTCCTTGAGATGTTAATCAAGGTCATCACATAAAGCTTGTCTTCTTTTACCAGGTAACTGACACCCAGAGCTTTATTTTCTTCTTTCCTCATTTGGTTTGGGAGTACAAAGACTCTTCCTTTGATGTTCCTGGCATGAGTTCTTCTGACACAACCTTCTACTTCCCACTTTATCCTGACCAAACCCATGGTTTGAGGAAAAACCCACCAGCCTTCAGGATTTCCTCCACCTTCCTTGTGCTCTCATCCAACCGTTGTAGGTCATTGTGGGAGGTCAGGATGTCATCCACGTAGCTATCCTCCTCTAGGATTCTTCGCTCCTCGACTAAGTGGGTAAACATGGGTAACTTTGCTGTCTCTCGCATAGCCAGTTGTGCAATGCACCCTGCTGGTCGATCACCATTATTGACTCGAGTGATAGCATATTCACCAATTTCCTCATCTTGGGTGTCTCTCCACAGGAATCTGTGGAGGTGCATCTCATGATCTTCCAGCCATGAAGAATTGTATGTCTTTGTGATGTCACCCAGAGCTACATGCACTCCCTTCCTGAACTGCAGAGTAGAACTGCTCGAATTAGATTGAGCACATCTAGCCCTTTTAACAGGAGATTGTTCATGCTCTGTCCTTTAAACTTTTGGCTGCTGTTTTATACAAGGCGTACTGGTGTTGTCACAGAGTGGGGGTTTGGTGCTACTAAGTGGCTCACATACCACACAGGTCCTTTCCAGCTGTTTATCACGTCTTTGGTTCCCTCTTAAGCCGTTTCTCTGTCCTCAGGAAAAGTGGCCTCCACTGCACTTGTTGGGAAGAGAGGTTAGAACCTCAATCCAGGGATACTTAGAGTCCCAGTGTGGAGCATTGCTGTGGGCATCCGCTTTCACATAGATGAGGCCTTGCTTTATGATTTCAAGCTCTCGCTCTTCACTCAGTGTCATCTCCTTTCCTCCTGGTTGACAATTCCCGCAGCGACATCCTCCACACTTTGGTTCACAGGCTGCTCCAATGCTGTCCCATTTCCACCATTTCAGGAACTCTTTTCCAGCTACTGTACCCTTAGTCTCGGCCCTGATGGTCTCTTCATAATTCACTGTAGTAGCTGTTCTCACGGAGCGAGCAAAGTGTGTTTCGGACTTATGTGCTGTCATGTCCACCTCCTCAAAGAGATCTGTATGAGCTCCACCTACAGTTTTTTCCCAGTGGGCCTTCCCACAGGACAAGGTCCCCAACAACCTTGACTCTCTGCGGGGCAAGTTGTCCTTCTCTGTGGCTGATAAGTAGCTCAATGTTCTCTGGTCTTTTTAAATCTTCCAGTTTGGTTTCTGGGAAGAATTTACTCAGTTGTTCAGGTTTGACAGATCTGTGTACTTTGGCTATTTCATTTAGGCTATAGCAGACAAGTCCATGAGCTCTTTCTGTGTCTCTGGGTGTTTTAACTCTGACTTTGAGTAAGTATCTTCTGGTGTTAATGTGATACACCTTAATGTGAGGATATTAAGTAAATTTTTGTTTATTCCTGGTCTTATGTACATGAGTGTATCATTTTACACATTACTTTATTAATGCTTGATGTAATTTCAAATCTTATTGTGAAAAACAATGTTAATGTGGGAGGAACAAAAGAAAGTGGAACCAAAGTGCGGGTATCGGTGCACCGCGGTGCCCAAGGTGAGCGACTCCTCCCTCTTTCCTCAGACCGAAGCTGTGTCTCAATTCAGGGTCTGCACACTTCGAGTGTGCATTTGAAGTGCGATTACGTCACTATTCCGCGACGATGGGTGTCCCAATTCAAAGTGTTCTCATAATGCACCCCACAAATGCGCACTCCTTTTACCTGTTTTTTGAGTGTGCACCACTACTACACTTCGTGGTCTCACATATCCAAAGATTCATCGCGCGCCCTAAGAGAAGAAATAAATAAATAAATAATGGCAACCTCAAGTGGCACAGATCTCGTATTTAAATATAAGTATTGGGTTTATACTTGGTTTTTACTCCTTTGAACATCCAACGCCAGAAATGTCAAATTTCAAGGAACATTAAAACCTCCACATTTCAGTTAAAATACGTTGGTAATGCTCAGCTTGATCCCTTTGGAAGTAAAGCCTTAAAAGCCTTCACTTTCAAACGTAAGACGTTCAGAGGTTGACTTATATTTTATATCTTATTGTGACTGTGGAGATGTTATAGACTATCTTTACTTCATGTACATAAATGGACCAAGATGAACAGATTTAGATCAGGCTGTGATCTCTGCTTAATTTCAGACCGCAACACTGTAAAGTCTTGTTAAACGTTAGAATTGAAGAAAGAGCTAAGTTTAGGATTATCCTTGATAATTAGGATATCATTTTCCTCGATGATGATTATATATTTTTTGTTGCATTAGATCTCTTTTGTCTGTTGATGTAACACAAAACATCTTTTACATTTCATTGTGTTTTAGGGAGCAAACAGAGAGGAGGAAGCGGAGGAGGAGGATGAAGGAGGACATGAGGCTGCAGAGAGGATGGAGAGGCTCTTCTCTGCTCCAGAGGACAATCCTTACATTATAGCTGTTGTTATTTAGTTAATGTATGGGATCTTTTTATATTATTTGTTCATAATTGTTCATGTTATATAATTCATTAAATAAAATATTGTTATATTGTTACACGTTGTCTATTCCATTCAGTATTTACAGCTTAAGTACAACTTATAACAGCAAACGGCATCAAGTGCTACTTCTCAGGGATAACAAGGGATTGAATGGTTTCTTTTATTATTAAGGTCTTAACATTTACAACTATTTACAAAATTACAGCATAAATAACTATTTACAGATTATTATTAACTGTTAACAAAAACAATTATTATTGAAAACAATATTAAAACAGTAACAGATGATGTACAGTAACAGGCTGAGCAGGAGTCCCTGCAGTGCTGCTGGGCTGGATGGTGTCAGTGGGACATCATCTGGGTCGGTATTCAGGGTGTTTGGGGGTCCAGTCTCCTCTGTCCACCACATCGTCCATCAACTGGTTCTGCAGTTCTGACTCGATCGACGGCAGCCATGTCATTAAGAATGTTTTAAGAAAGAGGCAATTTCAATTATAATAATAATTAAAACTGCAAGCAGTGATGAACGGGCCCTCGCAGTCCGCGCGCACGTCGGGGCGTGCCGCCGTCCAAACGCGCCGCAGCTTAAGCCCCGTTGCTCGATCGTTGTTCACGGAGGCGGCAACCGCCTGCGTTTGGGACGGTGCACGCGGGGGGTGAATATCAGCCTCTTCTCCCAACGTGTGTTTGTAACGCGGTGGGTTGCCCCTGCCAGTATCAAGCGCTTTAAGGTGAAGTCAGAACAACTTCCTGCAATCCACAGAAATCCAAAGGGACTGCAGGTGAATGATTTCTAAAACATTTAGTAATCAGGTACGTTTTAACAATCGATTCTGCACTGTTACGTTGTGTGAAGGGTTACAGCCGACGACTCGCAGCTAAGACACTGCCTTCTGTTGTCACTGTGAAGGCAGGAAGGCAGCGCATCATAGGGGAGGATGGAAGTAAAATGCCACAGATTTCGATAGGTAGTGGAGTGCAGCCAGATGTGATTCTTCCTTTTGGAAAGGGACAGCGGTCAAGTGACCAGGTTTGACGAGCGTCCTGCAGTAGCTGTGTTTAACCAAAGAACTCACTCAGTTGTTTCAAATCGAAGGGGAAGCCACTGCGTTCATCACGGAAAAGTTGGGCAGAATCACACCTACACACATCTTGTTGTGTGCCACATTGACAGGGCAGACACAACACGCAAATGGCATTCTTAGCAAATTGGCTTATTTGAAAATGGTGTGCTGTAGTTTACTACCACTCACTTATCCATTATGTGGCTCTAAACATTACCGTCCAATTATGCCATGTTGTAATGTACAAGTCAGACAAAACTGCCTGCAAATGCCATTTACATCTGACTATGTTTGTCATCACTGCACATAAATGAGTGTCAAATGATGCTTCACTTGCCTCCTTACCAAAATGTATGTATGGCTGTCTATGAATGTCAAGCTTTTGATCTAATGTCTCCTTTGTTTGCTAGTTTTTATTCCATAAAGTGCATGCAGCCACATTTTGAAGTTTCAATAAAATCTGATACATTTGAGGCTGAATTCCTGCCATGGAATGGAATAATCTAGAGGTTGTCCAGAGGTTGCAAAGCACAAAGGACACCTGTGACTTGAAAGACAACACTGCCATCTAGTGGCGACTTGTGTCACTCACAGCTTGTAGGAGCCCTAATGGAATGAGATTAAAACTAATTTATGTTTCCAGTGGGTAGGGCTATGGATATGACACAGCATTGATGCACAGATCTATTCAGGGCGACTCCCTCTAGATTCCCTCTAGTTTTGGCCGAGCTAGGAAATAGTATGAAGGAGATATCAGGACTTGATGCTTCATGGCGAAGGATTGTTATGGCGGGCTCCGCAACTGCCAGCAGGTATGACGTAGGATAAAGATTTCCATAACTTTTCATCTTCAAGGTCAGAGGATGCTACTGAGTGACTTTGAAGTCGGTGGTGTTACATCTGTAGGAGGAGATAATTTAAGCACGAAGATTGGCGTAATTCAACATGGCGGCCAAACGCAAAATGGCAGACTAAGTATTGATGCTGAGATTTGTTCGGGGAGACAGCCTCTACAGTTACAAGCAGTTTGGTGTGGATAGGAAATTGTATGTTGAAGTTATAAAGCCTCGATGCTTGACGGCGTGAGGACAAAATGGTTTCCACCGAACGGCCAACATAACCATGGCGCATTTGAAGGATTTCCAAAAATTTTGTTCTTCAAGGCATGAAGAAAATTACTGAGTTAATTTGAAGACTGTGGTGTTTAAGCTCTAGGACAAGATAATTTTCAAAGTAGGCATGATTTGGACAAAAACGCCGCCACACATCTAAATGGCTGCCTTCCTGTTGGACTGACACTAGGGGTCCAAATGGGCTTTTTGTGCGTCCGGTCATGAGGAATATCCGTACCATTTTTTCGTCCTTCTATGTTACATGTAGGAGGCGGGGCATCACAATAGGGGGCGCTACAGAGCCCACGCGTCACGGCCACGCCCCATGACTACACAGATCTCATCAGGGCGACTCCCTCTGCATTCCTGAGAGATTTGGCCGAGATAAGACATTGTATGAAGAAGTTATGAGGACACGATGCTTTACGGCGAAGGATTCGAATTGCCCGCTCCACTGTGGCCAGCAGGTATGATGTAGGATAAAGATTTCCATAACTTTTCATCTTCAACGTCAGAGGATGCTACTGAGTGACTTTGAAGTCGGTGGCGTTACATCTGTAGGAGGAGCTAATTTAAGTACGAAGATTGGCAATATTTCAACATGGCGGCCAAAATCAAAATGGCCGACTTAGTGTTGATGCTGAGATTTGTTCGGGGAGACAGCCTCTACAGTTACAAGCAGTTTGGTGTGGATAGGAAATTGTATGTTAAAGTTATAAAGGCTTGATGTTTGACCGCGAGGGGAAAAAATGGTTTCCACCGCCCCGCCCACTAAAGTATGTCGCAGCTGAAAGATTTTAATAACTTTTGTTCTCCAAGGCATGAAGAAAATTACTGAGTTAATTTGAAGACTGTGGTGTTTAAGCTCTAGGACAAGATAGTTTTCAAAGTAGGCATGAATTGGACAAAAATGTCGCCACACATCTAAATGACTGACTTCCTGTTGGACTGACACTAGGGGTCCCACTGGGTTTTTTGTGCGTCTGGTCATGAGGAATCTGCGTATTGAATTTCGTTCTTCTACGCACTTGTGGGAGGCGGGGATAAACATTAGGGGGCGCTACAGAGTCCGCAGGTCACGACCACGCTAATTGACAATGCAGGATCGCCATTTTCGCTTAACGTGACGCAAATTCCAAATTTGGAGAGTTTTCGATTATGTTCAGGCATCCAAAACTGCAGTCGATGTCGGATCGGAATAATAATAATAACGAAGAATAATTCTTCCAATTACAATAGGGACCTCACAGGTCGATGACCTGCTCGGTCCCTAATTAAAACTGCAAGCAGTGATGAACAGGCCCTCGCAGTCCGCGCGCGCGTCGGGGCATGCTGCCGTCCAAACGCGCCGCGGCTTAAGCCCCGTTCCTCGATCGTTGTTCACGGAGGCGGCAACCGCCTGCGTTTGGGACGGTGCACGCCGGGGGTGAATATCAGCCTCTTCGCCCAACGTGTGTTTGTTACGCGGTGGGTTGCCCCTGCCAGTATTAAGCGCTTTCAGGTGGAGTCAGAACAACTTCCTGCCATCCACAGACATCCAAAGGGACTGCAGGTGAATGATTTCTAAAACATTTAGCAATCGGGTACATTTTGACAATCGATTCTGCACCGTTATTTTGTGTGAAGTGTTACGGCCTTCTCTTTGCCTTTCTCTGGAATTCAGGCATGGACACCTGTGTTTTTGCAGGGAATAGATTGGAAGTGGGACAGAGAAGGGGGGGTTGTGGCTTGCAGTAAACTTCCTCCGCTCTAAATTCGAACACGGGTCCACTGCGTATGTGGCATGCACTGTAACCACTCGACTACCGGCGCAGATAAGACACTGCCTTCTGTTGACACTGTGAAGGCAGGAAGGCAGCGCATCATAGGGGAGGATGGAAGTAAAATGCCACAGATTTCGATAGGTAGTGGAGTGCAGCCAGATGTGATTCTTCCTTTTGGAAAGGGACAGCGGTCAAGTGACCAGGTTTGACGAGCGTCCTGCAGTAGCTGTGTTTAACCGAAGAACTCACTCAGTTGTTTCAAATCGCAGGGGAAGCCACTGCGTTCATCACGGAAAAGTTGGGCAGAATCACACCTACACGCATCTTGTTGTGTGCCACATTGACAGGGCAGACACAACACGCAAATGGCATTCTTAGCAAATTGGCTTATTTGAAAATGGTGTGCTGTAGTTGCTGTGTTTACTACCACTCACTTATCCATTATGTGGCTCTAAACATTACCGTCCAATTATGCCATGTTGTAATGTGCAAGTCAGACAAAACTGCCAGAAAATGCCATGTACATCTGACTATGTTTGTCATCACTGCAGATAAATGAGTGTCAAATGATGCTTCACTTGCCTCCTTACCAAAATGTATGTATGGCTGTCTATGAATGTCAAGCTTTTGATCTAATGTCTCCTTTGTTTGCTAGTTTTTATTCCATAAAGTGCATGCAGCCACATTTTGAAGTTTCAATAAAATCTGATACATTTGAGGCTGAATTCCTGCCATGGAATGGAATAATCTAGAGGTTATCCAGAGGTTGCAAAGCACAAAGGACACCTGTGACTTGAAAGACAACACTGCCATCTAGTGGCGACTTGTGTCACTCACAGCTTGTAGGAGCCCTAATGGAATGAGATTAAAACTGATTTATGTTTCCAGTGGGTAGGGCTATGGATATGACACAGCATTGATGCACAGATCTATTCAGGGCGACTCCCTCTAGATTCCCTCTAGATTTGGCCAAGCTAGGAAATATTATGAAGGAGATATCAGGACTTGATGCTTCATGGCGAAGGATTGTTATGGCGGGCTCCGCAACTGCCAGCAGGTATGACGTAGGATAAAGATTTCCATAACTTTTCATCTTCAAGGTCAGAGGATGCTACTGAGTGACTTTGAAGTCGGTGGTGTTACATCTGTAGCAGGAGATAATTTAAGTAGGAAGATTGGCGTAATTCAACATGGCGGCCAAACGCAAAATGGCAGACTAAGTATTGATGCTGAGATTTGTTCGGGGAGACAGCATCTACACTTACAAGCAGTTTGGTGTGGATAGGAAATTGTATGTTGAAGTTATAAAGCCTCGATGCTTGAGGGCGTGAGGACAAAATGGTTTCCACCGAACTGCCAACATAACCATCACGCATTTGAATGATTTCCACAAATTTTGTTCTTCGAGGCACGAAGAAAATTACTGAGTTTATTTGAAGACTGTGGTGTTTAAGCTCTAGGACAAGGTAATTTTCAAAGTAGGCATGATTTGGACAAAAACGCCGCCACACATCTAAATGGCTGCCTTCCTGTTGGACTGACATTAGGGGTCCAAATGGGCTTTTTGTGCGTCCGGTCATGAGGAATATGCGTACCATTTTTTCGTCCTTCTATGTTACATGTAGGAGGCGGGGCATCACAATAGGGGGCGCTACAGAGCCCACGCGTCACGGCCACGCCCCATGACTACACAGATCTCATCAGGGCGACTCCCTCTGCATTCCTGAGAGATCTGGCCGAGATAAGACATTGTATGAAGAAGTTATGAGGACACGATGCTTTACGGCGAAGGATTCGAATTGCCCGCTCCACTGTGGCCAGCAGGTATGACGTAGGATAAAGATTTCCATAACTTTTCATCTTCAACGTCAGAGGATGCTACTGAGTGACTTTGAAGTCGGTGGCGTTACATCTGTAGGAGGAGCTAATTTAAGTACGAAGATTGGCAATATTTCAAAATGGCGGCCAAAAGCAAAATGGCAGACTAATTACTGACGCTGAGATTTGTTCGGGGAGACAGCCTCTACAGTTACGAGCAGTTTGGTGTGGATAGGACATTGTATGTTGAAGTTATAAAGCCTCGATGCTTGACGGCGTGAGAACAAAATGGTTTCCACCGCACCGCCAACTTAACCTTGTCGCAGCTGAATGATTTCCATAACTTTTGTTCTTCGAGGCATGAAGAAAATTACTGAGTTAATGTGAAGACTGTGGTGTTTAAGCTCTAGGACAAGTTACAAAGTGGTTTGGTGTGGATAGGAAATTGTATGTTAAAGTTATAAAGCCTTGATGTTTGACCGCAAGGGGAAAAAATGGTTTCCACCGCCCCGCCCACTAAAGTATGTCGCAGCTGAAAGATTTTAATAACTTTTGTTCTCCAAGGCATGAAGAAAATTACTGAGTTAATGTGAAGACTGTGGTGTTTAAGCTCTAGGACAAGATAATTTTCAAAGTAGGCATGAATTGGACAAAAATACCGCCACACATCAAAATGGCTGACTTCCTGTTGGAGTGACACTAAAAGTGCAAATGGATTGTTTGTGCGTCTGGTCATGAGGAATCTGTGTGTACGCATTTCGTACTTCTAGGCACTTGCAGGACGAAGGGCTGAACATAGGCGGCGCTATAGAGCCCGCAGGTCACGACCACGCCCATTGACAATGCAGGATAGCTATTTTTGCTTAACCGGACGCAAATTCCAAATTTGGAGAGTTTTTGAGTATGTTCAGGCATCCAGAACTGCAGTCGATGTCGGATCGGAATAATAATAATAATAAGAAGAAGAATTTTTCCAATCACAATAGGGACCTCACAGGTCGATGACCTGCTCGGGCCCTAATTAAAACTGCAAGCAGTGATGAACTGGCCCTCGCAGTCCGCGCGCACGTCGGGGCGTGCCGCCGTGGAAACGCGCCGCGGCTTAAGTCCCGTTGGTCGATCGTTGTTCACGGAGGCGGCAACCGCCTGCGTTTGGGACGGTGCACGAGGGGGTGAATATCAGCCTCTTCTCCTAACGTGTGTTTGTAACGCGGTGGGTTGCCCCTGCCAGTATCAAGCGCTTTAAGGTGAAGTCAGAACGACTTCCTGCAATCCACAGAAATCCAAAGGGACTGCAGGTGAATGATTTCTAAAAGAGTTAGTAATCAGGTACGTTTTGACAATCGATTCTGCACCGTTACGTTGTGTGAAGTGCTACGGCCTTCTCTTTGCCTTTGTCTGGAACTCAGGCATGGACACCTGTGTTTTTGCAGGGAATAGATTGGAAGTGGGACAGAGAGGGGGGGTTGTGGCTTGCAGTAAACTTCCTCCGCCCTAAATTCGAACCCGGGTCCACTGCGTATGTGGCATGCACGCCAACCACTCGAATACCGGCGCAGATAAGACACTGCCTTCTGTTGTCACCGTGAAGGCAGGAAGGCAGCGCATCATAGGGGAGGATGGAAGTGGAATGCCACAGATTTAGATAGGTAGTGGAGTGCAGCCAGATGTGATTCTTCCTGTTGAAAAGGGACAGCGGTCAAGTGACCAGGTTTGACGAGCGTCCTGCAGTAGCTGTGTTTAACCAAAGAACCCACTCAGTTGTTTCATATCGCAGTGGAATCCACTTCGTTCATCGCGGAAGAGTTGGGCAGAATCACAACTACACACATCTTGTTGTGTGCCACCTTGACAGGGCAGACACAACACGCAAATGGCATTCTTAGCAAACTGGCTTATTTGAAAATTGTGTGCTGTGGCTTACTACCACTGACTTATCCATTATGTGGCTCAACCCATTACCCTTCAACTATGCCCTGTTGTAACGTGCAATTCAGACAAAACTACCTGCAAATGCCATGTACATCTGACTATGTTTGTCATCACTGCACATAAATATGTGTAGAATAATGCTTCATTTGCCTTCTTTCAAAAAATGTATTTATGGCTGTCTATCAGTGTCAACCTTTTGATCTAAGTTCTGCTTTGTTTACTAGTTTTTATCCCAAGAAGTGCATGCTGCCACCTTTTGAAGTTTCAGTAAAATCTGATGAATATGATACATGTGCCTTGAAAGACAACAGTGCCTTCTAGTGGCGACTTGCATCACCTACACCATCAATTCATGTGCTTCTAAGCAAAAGTGACCACTTCCTGTTGGACTGAGAGTGTGGGTGTAAATGAGTCATTTGTGCATCTTGTCATGACACACATGCGTACCACATTTCATTCATGTACATGCATGTAGGACGCCCAAATTGCCTGAAATAAAACTTGCTTCATGTTTCCAGTGGGTGGCGCTATGGATATGACACAGTATTGATGCAAAGATCTATTCAGGGCGTCTCCCTCTAGATTCCCTCTAGATTTGGTCGAGCTAGGAAATAGTATGAAGGAGATATCAGCACTTGATGCTTCATGACGAAGGATTGTTATGGCAGGCTCCGCAACTGCCAGCAGGTATGACTTAGGATAAAGATTTTAATAACTTTTCTTCTTCAAGGTCATAGGATGCTACTGAGTGACTTTGAAGTCGGTGGTGTTACATCTGTAGGAGGAGATAATTTAAGTATGAAGATTGGCATAATTCAACATGGCGGCCAAACGCAAAATGGCAGACTAAGTATTGATGCTGAGATTTTTTCGGGGAGACAGCCTCTACAGTTACGAGCAGTTTGGTGTGGATAGGAAATTGTATGTTGAAGATATGAAGCCTCGATGCTTGACGGCGTGAGGACAAAATGGTTTCCACTGAACGGCGAACATAACCATGGCGCATTTGAATGATTTTAATAACTTTTGTTCTTCGAGGCATGAAGAAAATTACTGAGTTAATTTGAAGACTGTGGTGTTTAAGCTCTAGGACAAGATAATTTTCAAAGTAGGCATAATTTGGACAAAACCGCCGCCACACATCTACATGGCTGCCTTCCTGTTGGACTGACACTAGGGGTCCAAATGGGTTTTTTGTGCGTCCGGTCATGAGGAATACGCGTACCAATTTTCGTCCTTCTATGTTACAAATAGGAGGCGGGGCATGACAATAGGTGGCGCTACAGAGCCCATGCGTCACGGCCACGCCCCATGACTACACAGATCTCATCAGGGCGGCTCCCTCTGCATTCCTGAGAGATTTGGCCGAGATAGGACATTGTATGAAGAAGTTATGAGGACACGATGCTTTATGGCGATGGATTTGAATTGACCGCTCCACTGTTGCCAGCAGGTATGACGTAGGATAAAGATTTTAATAACTTTTCATCTTTAAGGTCAGAGGATGCTACTGAGTCACTTTGAAGTCGGTGGCGTTACATCTGTAGGAGGAGATCATTTAAGTACGAAGATTGGCAATATTTCAAAATGGTGGCCAAAATCAAAATGGCCGACTTAGTATTGATGCTGAGATTTATTTGGGGAGACAGCCTCTACACTTATGAGAAGTTTGGTGTGGATAGGAAATTGTATGTTAAAGTTATAAAGCCTTGATGTTTGACCGCGAGGGGAAAAAATGGTTTCCACCGCCCCGCCCACTAAAGTATGTCGCAGCTGAAAGATTTTGATAACTTTTGTTCTCCAAGGCATGAAGAAAATTACTGAGTTAATTTGAAGACTGTGGTGTTTAAGCTCTAGGACAAGATAATTTTCAAAGTAGGCATGAATTGGACAAAAATGCCGCCACACATCTAAATAGCTGACTTCCTGTTGGAGTGACAGTATGGTCCCCACAGACTTTTTTGTGCGTCTGCTCACGATGAATCAGCGTACCGAATTTCGTTCATCTACGTGCATGTGGAAGGCAGGGAAGAACATTAGGGGGCGCTACAGAGCCCGCAGGTCACGACCTCGCCCAACGGCATTAAATTATCGAATGTTTCACTAGATGTGACGTATATTCCAAATTTGGTGAGTTTTTGGGTATATTCAGGCCTCCAAAACTGCAGTTAAAGCGGTACACTAGTCCTTCCAATTACAATAGGGACCTCACAGGTCGATGACCTGCTCGGGCCCTAATTAAAACTGCAAGCAGTGATGAACGGGCCCTCGCAGTCCACGCGCGCGTCGGGGCGTGCCGCCGTCCAAACGCGCCGCGGCTTAAGCCCCGTTCCTCGATCGTTGTTCACGGAGGCGGCAACCGCCTGCGTTTGGGACGGTGCACGCCGGGGGTGAATATCAGCCTCTTCTCCCAACGTGTGTTTGTAACGCGGTGGGTTGCCCCTGCCAGTATCAACGCTTTCAGGTGAAGTCAGAACAACTTCGTGCAATCCACAGAAATCCTAATGGGCTGCAGGTGAATGATTTCTAAAACATTTAATAATCGGGTACGTTTTGACAATCGATTCTGCACCGTTACGTTGTGTGAAGTGTTACGGCCTTCTCTAGATTGGAAGTGGGACAGAGAAGGGGGGGTTGTGGCTTGCAGTAAACTTCCTCCGCCCTAAATTCAAACCTGGGTCCACTGCGTATGTGGCATGCACTCCAACCACTCGACCACCGGCGCAGATAAGACACTGCCTTCTGTTGTCACCGTGAAGGCAGGAAGGCAGCGCATCATAGGGGAGGATGGAAGTGGAATGCCACAGATTAAGATAGGTAGTGGAGTGCAGCCAGATGTGATTCTTCCTTTTGGAAAGGGACAGCGGTCAAGTGACCAGTTTTGACGAGTGTCCTGCAGTAGCGGTGTTTAACCAAAGAACTCACTCAGTTGTTTCATATCGAAGTGGAATTCACTTCGTTCATCGCGGAAGAGTTGGGCAGAATCACAACTACACACATCTTGTTGTGTGCCACATTGACAGGGCAGACACAACACGCAAATGGCATTCTTAGCAAATTGGCTTATTTGAAAATTGTGTGCTGTGGCTCACTACCACTCACTTATCCATTATGTGGCTCAACCCATTACCATTCAAATATGCCCTGTTGTAACGTGCAATTCAGACAAAACTACCTGCAAATGCCATGTACATCTGACTATGTTTGTCATCACTGCACATAAATATGTGCAGAATAATGCTTCACTTGCCCTCTTTCAAAAATGTATTTATGGCTGTCTATCAGTGTCAAGCTTTTGATCTAAGTTCTGCTTTGTTTACCAGTTTTTATTCCAAGAAGTGCATGCTGCCACCTTTTGAAGTTTCAATAAAATCTGATGAATATGCGGCTGACTTACTGGAATTGAATGGAATCATTCAGAGGTTATCTAGATAGGATACATGTGCCTTGAAAGACAACAGTGCCATCTAGTGGCGACTTCTATCACGTACATCATACATTCATGTGCTTCTAAGCTAAATAGACCACTTCCTGTTGGACTGAGAGTGTGGGTGTAAATGAGTCATTTGTGCATCTTCTCATAACACACATGCATGCCAAATTTCATTCATGTACATGCATGTAGGGCGCCAAAATTGACTGCGATAAAACTTACTTCATGTTTCCAGTGGGTTTCCAGTGGGTGGCGCTATGGATATGACACAGTATTGATGCACAGATCTATTCAGGGCGACTCCCTCTAGATTCCCTCTAGATTTGGCCGAGCCAGGAAATAGTATGAAGGAGATATCAGGACTTGATGCTTCAAGGCGAAGGATTGTTATGGCGGGCTCCGCAACTGCCAGCAGGAATGACGTAGGATAAAGATTTTAATAACTTTTCATCTTCAAGGTCAGAGGATGCTACTGAGTGACTTTGAAGTCGGTGGTGTTACATCTGTAGGAGGAGATAATTTAAGTACGAAGATTGGCAATATTTCAAAATGGCGTCCAAAATCAAAATGGCCGACTTAGTATTGATGCTGAGATTTATTTGGGGAGACAGCCTCTACACTAAATAGAAGTTTGGTGTGGATAGGTAATTGTATGTTAAAGTTATAAAGCCTTGATGTTTGACCGCGAGGGGAAAAAATAGTTTTCCATCGCCCCGCCCACTAAAGCATGTCGCAGCTGAAAGATTTTAATAACTTTTGTTCTCCAAGGCATGAAGAAAATTACTGAGTTAATGTGAAGACTGTGGTGTTTAAGCTCTAGGACAAGATAATTTTCTAAGTCGGCATGAATTTGTCAAAAATTCCGCCACACATCTAAATAACTGACTTCCTGTTGTAGTGAGAGTAAGCATCCAAATGGGTTTTTTGTGCGTCTGGTCATGATGAAGGTGCGTTCCGATTTGCGTCCTTCTATGTACAAGTAGGAGGCGGGGCATCACAATAGGGGGCGCTACAGAGCCCATACGTCACCGCCACGCCCCATGACCACACAGATCTCATCAGGGCGACTCCCTCTGCATTCCTGAGAGATTTGGCCGAGATAGGAAATTGTATGAAGAAGTTATGAGGACACGATGCTTTACGGCGAAGGATTCGAATTTCCCGCTCCACTGTGGCCAGCAGGTATGACGTAGGATAAAGATTTTAATAACTTTTCATCTTCAAGGTCAGAGGATGCTACTGAGTGACTTTGAAGTCGGTGGCGTTACGTCTGTAGGAGGAGATAATTTAAGTACGAAGATTGTCAATATTTCAACATGACGGCCAAAATCAAAATGGCAGACTAAGTATTGATGCTGAGATGTGTTCGGGGAGACACCCTCTACACTTACGAGCAGTTTGGTGTGGATAGGAAATTGTATGTTGAAGTTATAAAGCCTCGATGCTTGACCGCGAGGGAAAAAAATGGTTTCCACTGCCCCGCCCACTAAAGTATGTCGCAGCTGAAAGATTTTAATAACTTTTGTTCTTCAAGACATGAAGAAAATCACTGAGTTAATTTTAAGACTGTGGTGTTTAAGCTCTAGGACAAGATAATTTTCAAAGTAGGCATGAATTGGACAAAAACGCCGCCACACATCTAAATAGCTGACTTCCTGTTGGAGTGACAGTATGGTCCCCACAGACTTTTTTGTGCGTCTGCTCACGATGAATCAGCGTACCGAATTTCGTTCATCTACGTGCATGTGGAAGGCAGGGAGGAACATTAGGGGGCGCTACAGAGCCCGCAGGTCACGACCTCGCCCAACGGCATTAAATTATCAAATTTTTCACTAGATGTGACGTATATTCCAAATTTGGTGAGTTTTTGGGTATGTTCAGGCCTCCAAAACTGCAGTTAAAGCGGTACACTAGTCCTTCCAATTACAATAGGGACCTCACAGGTCGATGACCTGCTCGGGCCCTAATAATTCTTCCAATTACAATAGGGACCTCACAGGTCGATGACCTGCTCGGGCCCTAATAATTTTTCCAATTTCAATAGGGACCTCACAGGTCGATGACCTGCTTGGGCCCTAATAATCCTTCCAATTACAATAGGGACCTCACAGGTCGATGACCTGCTCGGGCCCTAATAATTCTTCCAATTACAATAGGGACCTCACAGGTCGATGACCTGCTCGGGCCCTAACTAGAATTGAAAGCAGTTATGAACGGGGGCCAAGCCCCCTCGCGCACCGCAGAGCCCACCGAAGTTGGCCCCAAAGGATGCTCGGGGCAAAAGTGAAGACACAGGCCAACGTCTGAGCCGAGGTATTCGCTGTAATGGGAAGTGAACTGGAAGTGCAAAAGGCTGAATTTGTGCCTATTTGGATTTATTTAATAAGCCACACCCACATTGACCAGTCATGACCACCTTCAAGATATGGCCTCAAGATTGGCCCTACATCATACCAACCAAATTTCGTAAAAATCTGCATAGCCGTTCAGGAGATATAAACTTCTTATCCTTTTAGCGCCCCCTAGTGGCCAAAATTCGCCAAATTCGGCTCATTCCTTCCCAGTCTCATGGCAACCAAGGATCTCAAATTTGGTGTTAATAGCATTTAGTTTGACCGAGGTATCAAACAGTTTACATTTTTATAGCTAGCTACAGAAATTTGTTCTTTAATTGCGCATTTTTTGACCAAGCAAAATTCTTTTGATAACTTTAGATCAGGTCCAGCTGAAGAGTGTACGTGCCAAGTTTCATGCAGATCGGACAAAATCCCAAGGAGGAGTTTGAAAAAGTAGGTTTTGCATATGTGGCGATTCAGCGAACGAAATGTGCAGCAGAAGTGGGCGTGTCCTAAGTCAGAAAACCAAGCTCTAATTAGGGAACATATGGATATAAGGTTTGCGAATGCTTTATTTAAAATGTGGAAGTTACAGGCAAAAATGCGATTGCATCCATTATAGCGCCACCTATATTCAAATTTGCACCAAATTTGGCACAGAGCCTCTGGATGACTTCAGGAATAATTTACTTGAGTTTGATGTTGAAAGCATTTAGTTTAACTGAAACAATATGTGTTTTTTAGCTAGCAAAAAAGATTGTTTGGTTATAACTATCAGATTTTTTGGAGTGCCAAAATTCTTTTGATAACTTTTCATCAGACACATCTGGAGATTCTATGTGCAAAGTTTCAGGCAGATGGCGCTTAAATTGTAGGAGGAGTTCGAAAAAGTAGGTTTTCCATGTGTGGCGCTTTAGCGATCGAAATGTGCAGCAGAAGTGGGTGTGTCCTATGTCAGAACACCCAGCTCTATTCAGGGAACATATGGATATAAGGTTTGCGAATGTGTTATTCAAAATGTGGAAGTTACAGGCAAAACTGGATGGCATCCATTATAGCGCCACCTAGTGGAGTAAAAGTGCAATTTTTGGTATGGAAGAACTGTATCCTGTTCTATATGTGCCATATAAATTTCAAAGCTCTCAGCATAATAGTTTGGGTTGAAATTAATGTTTGTTGTTTATCTTGTAATAAGCCACGCCCACATTGACTAGTCATGACCACCTTCAAGATATGGCCTCAGGATTGGCCCTACATCATACCAACTAAATTTGGTAAAAATCGGTGTGGCCGTTCAAGAGATATAAACTTCCCATATTTTTAGCACCCTCTAGTAGCCAAACTTCGCCAAATTCGGCTCATTCTTTCGTCTCATGGCAAGCAAGGATCTCAAATTTGGTGTCAATAGCATTTAGTTTGACCAAGATATCAAACAGTTTACATTTTAATAGCCAGCTACAGAATTTTGTTGGCTAATAATTTGCGCATTTTTTGACCGAGCAAAATTCTTTTGATAATTTAGATCAGGTCCAGCTAAAGAGTGTACGTGCCAAGTTTCATGCAGATCGGACAAAATCCCAAGGAGGAGTTCGAAAAAGTAAAAAAAAAATTATTCAGCTCCATTCTATGGAGGACCAAACCTGACATAAGTCTAAATAAATAAATAAATGCATAAATGCATAAATAAATACATAAATAAATAAATAAATACATAAATAAATGCATAAATAAATGAATAAATAAATAAATGCTGAAATAAATGTATAAATAAATAAATAAAAGTATAAATAAAAGAATAAATGCTTTTTATTTATTTCTACATTTTTGTTCACCTACATTTATTTATTTCTGTATTTCTGTTCACCTACATATATTTATTTCTGTATTTCTGTGTCCATATGTAAATGAGGAGGTAGGAGGTCCTAACCTCAGTCAAGAGCATGATTGGTTACAGGAGTGTGCTCGATGAAGGTCTACTACTTCTGCCTTACTAGCTGCGCTGATTCCTGTACACTGTACAGGAATGTTGCTGGCTACCAGCAAGCCCGCTCAGCTAACTGTTAGCTGCAGTTGTTGACATTTGTTCATGAGCTCTGGTTTAGTTATGAATTTGACTGGCATTCATTTTAACTTGCGAGGGTCCCAGGTGTGCTGGTGGTGTGGTTTGAGAATCCCGTCTGGAGAGAGAGGGGTCCTCAGCCATGTCCGCTAAGCAGGAAAAACATTCTGCTCATGTGACCGCTGGTTCCCTCGGACCCTCGGGCTTGGCCCCCTAATAATAATTATTACAATTAAAATAGGGACCTCACAGGTTCCCTGCTCGAGGGCTTAATAATAATAAACATAATTTCAATTACAATAGGGTCCTTGCAGGTTCCCTGCTCGGGCCCTAATAAAAATCATTTCAATTACAATAGGGTCCTTGCAGGTTCCCTGCTCGGGCCCTGAAAATCTTTAAAATTATAATAGGGTTCCTAGCACCGCTGGTCCTAGGAAACGCGTATGCTTGCATACACGTTCCCTCGGCCCCTCGGGCTTGGCCCCCTAATAATAAATCATTACAACAAACAAAGCTATCCACCAAATACTTTAAATAGGAATAGTGCCTTTAAAATGTAAATAAAACCCTAAGTGGCGATCAGCAGTTTATATGTCAGCATTAACGTAATGTATCGGTATGTTAATGACCCCAAACTGTTAGCTTGCTAATAATGATAATATTGATAACATTACTGTGGGCTCAATAACAGGTTTACCTCTCCATGGTCCTCTCAGCCGGAGATAAACCAGAGCCGCTTCTCCTCTTCCTCCACATAATGGAGGAGGCTTAAAAAGGAAATCAGGAATTCCTGCAGCTCAAACAGATCTGACAGTCAAACTCTACTCTTCTTGTCACTTTCACGGACCTGGGCTGCATAAATAGTGACGTACGAGTAGAGGCGCGGACACCTGGTGACGCAACCAGGAAATGCTGCGAAGGGTAGACTGTCCCATTTAACAAAAGCTGATGCGGCCTGCAGGGCGCACCGAAGTACACTTAAGCCTGGTTTATGCTTCTGTGTCGCGGCGACGGCGTAGCTACGTCGTCGACCCTACACCGTCATTGAGCATTCGTAGTTCTGCGTCGAGGGAATGCGTTGTTCCGCCAAGCGGCTAGGGGGGTGTGGCTGTGTCTTTGTTTGGTTTCGGGGGGTTCATATCAGATTCCTTGGTTTTCTTCCGGTCAGACAGTAAACAATGGCAACTGAGATGGAGCGGGTGTTTTTGGAGATGGAGCTCGTGGATATTGAACAACAAATGCGGTGGCAGTGTTGTTATACTGTTGACCGGAAAAGCAACTGCCGGAAATCACCTTCTGAGCGGGCTAATCGCAGTCCTTGTCGTTGTCAGGATTTTTTGGAGGCGCACGTCAGGCTACGGCGACACAGAAGCATAAATCAGGCTTCATTCGGTGAAACCACAAAGGGCGGGTCCTTGAAGTGTGCAGACCCTGAATTGAGACACGGCTCGAGACTCGGGGAAGAAGATGGCGGTTCACTCATTCATTCACTGATTCCGCGATTCTGTTTTCCAGGTCGGTACTCGGTAAAACCTACAAAGACTGTTTTCATCCTAAAGTGTGTAGTGGTTTACTGTAGCTGTAATGAGTCAGCTGGTGGATTTTTAATGTGTGTCGCCAAGTTGAAGAGCTGCGTTTATAACCGCAAAATGCTAGCTTAGTGGTTTAGCGCTAGCGGCCATTTAGCGTGTGTGTATTGTTACTGTGAAAGTGTGATTCTGATGGCTGGTGTCCTCGCTCCCTGGCTGTGTTTATTTCGGTTTTTGAGGTATCCTGACATGTATTGAATGATTGCTAAGGTTAAAGGAAGGAAAGTCTACTGTTTACAACTTAAAGAGAGTTACTCCTGAGTTTTATAGGAGCAGTTAGATTGTTGGGTCTGTATTTGAAGATGTATTATAAGCTGAACAGTTCTCCTCATGTGTATTGTGTTTCATGTTGTAACTCTAAAGTCATTTAAATATTAAGTTAAATCCAAAAAGTGGTTTTTATTTACAGTATTACACTGATATAATGGTGGATTTCTTGTGTTAAAACAAATACAGTTATATAAGTTAAAAGCATGGTCTATTCGATGGACATGATTGCACTTAAAAGAGAGTGATGTTTATTTTTATAAGCACACGATAATTTCTGCGAATTTGTGTGTGTGTGAGATGTTGCCAACTGATGTGTGGAAAGAGACAACTGGATTGATGTATTTCAATTTAAACTAATGAATGGACTTTGAAACTGAAACATGATTGCACTGGGGAATGTTTATTATTTGAAACTATGATTTTGAAAATTTGTAATAAAACAGGCCGAGACTCGGGGAAGAAGATGGCGGTTCACTCATTCATTCACTGATTCCGTGATTCTGTTTTCCAGGATTTCATCCAGGAGAGTTAGAGCAGTTGATCCCAACAAAAATCAGTTGTTACTCCAGTTACACACATTTGAAACTCGTAACATTAACCTTCATAGCCATTCCTCTGACTCCAAGGATGACTAATGTGATCTTCTCACTTCTCAGGTTCAGTCTTCTGGCAGCTTTGTGGGTGATGTAGTTGGTGTCAGATGCTAAGTCTATCAATGTTCCAATTTTCTGTCCGGCATAAGCAGTGACTTCCAGAAGCATCATTAGAACTGACAGCTCTTCCAATCCATTTGCCTTTCAGTCCAAATTGATCCTGTGTACCACAGTTTGTCGTTGCAGTCATGTTGGTAAACGTTCTTCAGCATTTTTCTGCCATTTCTGGGGAGAGTTCAGCTATGAATTTCTCTTGCTCTTTTGTAAGTGTAGCAGTATGAAGGAGTGTTTGATGGGTTTCAGCTGTGCAGCTCTTTCCAGCCAATCACTGTGGGGGAGCACCTTATAATGGCAGGCATAGGGCACCTGGTTGTCCTCTTGCCTGACGGAGCCTGGGTCATGTCACTTCCTGGTGCCCTTCACTTCCGCCTTCGCTTGGTTGCAGCAGCTAGCTTGGGTGTTGCTGCTGGCTGCACGTTGCTTGCTGCTGGTTGTGTGCCGCTTACTGTCCACTGCTGGTTGTTGATCGCGTTGCTCCACACCGTGCCGACCGTGATTGCCTGACCGGGTAAAGACACCTGTATAGTGGCATAGCAACCACTAACCTGCAAGAAATCGCTGCTTTGCTTTGCTTTGCTTTGCTGCTTTGAATCTTTTGCAAAAGAAAATCTTCTCTACATGCCTTTCATCTCCGCAGACAATACAACCTCCATCTCTTCTTGTAGAACATGTGGAAGAATATTTTCTTTCTGGTTTCTCTGGCTACTCCAAGCTGTTCCAGTTTTTCCAGGATTTCCTCTTGGGTTTTCAGGAACTTGAGGAGGCCGTCAAAATGGTTCTCAGGGGTTACACCATTTCTGGGGTTAGTCATGAAGACAAGTCAGTCTTTCTTTATGGTGTCAGGTAGCTTGCTTTCTATGGACCTGGTTACAAGCGGGTTCTTGATGGTACCTATGTTTCCGAGCTCTGTGAGGTCTGCCAGGGCTTTCTCCACAGTCTGGATTAAGTCAATTACCTTTCTTGGTTGATGCTCTCAAGACAGGAATCTTCTGCAGTTCTTCAGTTATTTCTAAGGCAATTGTGGACTTATTTCCAAACCCATTCTCCAGCACTCTGAACATGTCTTCAGCACAGTTGCACATAGTCAAACGAAGGTTTTTGGAGATTCTTTCATCCACACTGTCCAAAAGTTGCATCTTTGTCGGTTCCCCTTGCTTTTACAGGCTTTCCCAGTCTTTCATCCATCTGTAGAAACTTCTTTTACAGCCATGAAGTTTGGGCAGACTTGCCGGCTTTAACCTCACAATGGGAGTGGTCTGTGCTACTGAAGTGGCCGTGTTGTTCGTTGTTGCTGCTGCCACTGCCACTGATGCACTTTTCTCCTCCTCTGCAATACTTTGTGCCATGACAAAGTTCCTCTTGCTTTGCTTTGCTTTGCTGCTTTGCCTCGCTGCTTTGCCTCACCACTAGCTGCTCTGCTGCTAACTGCTAACAGCTGTGTTGCTTGCTGCTCAATGCTAGCTGCTTTGCTTTAAGTAGCTATTGCTTTGACTCATTGCTTGGCCTCACACTGCACTGACACAGACTTTTATTTGCATCTGCGGTTGCGGTGCTTCAACGCTGTCTGCCTGACTCCTGGCTGCTCACTACAGCTGGCTAAAAGTGTTAGCCTTCGTCCAGGCTTTGTTTAAGCGTTGCCGTGGCCTAATCATTGCTCGGCAACGCTATACTGAACTGTGTACTGTCAACCCTGTCACTTGTTGTTTTGTGTGTGTGTGTGTGTGTGTGCGCACGTGTGCACAAGAGAGCACAGTGGGAGAGTTTATGCCATTCTCTTTGTGATTAGTAGTTTATGACATTTTCTTTTCTTTTGTAACAATTGGTTTTACTGCAACCTGTAATTCTGATTTGTTAGTTTTATGGTTATTTTGGTCTTTGCAGGTGAACATCATTTGATGTAAATCTTAATTCTATTTGATTTGATATTGTGTTAATTCTTAGAGATGTGATAAATTAAGTCCTGATTTCCTGTGCTTGTGATTAGTTGCATTTAATTTTGTTTGTGTTCTCACCTGCTTTCCTCTGATTTCCCCCGTTCAGGTGCTGAGCCTAGGGTGGTGGATTGGTGTCCTCGTGGCTGTGTCCCTCTTGTGTTTTGCACTTTTAAGTTGATTTTGCTTCACTTTTATTTACTTCACGTGTGGTGTTCCTGGGATCCCCTTTGTTTTGGACCCATCTCCCCCGCTAAGTCTCAGCCCTGATTGGTCCCCCTTGTTGTCCCCAGTGAGTGACTTCTTAATAAGTTTTTAAGACTGTTTAAACTGAAATTAATAAATGTTTTGTACCCAGATATGCTGTCTCTGCCTCACTGTAAAACGGACCTGAGTGCCTTATTTAGTTTACAAGTTGTCCTTTAAAAGATAAAAAGGTCCCTGGGTGAAACCCCCAGGGTGGCAGTGTTTGGCATAAAATGTATTCTTAACTGAGTGCTGCCCATAGCACGCTCCTCAGTGCCGCCACATAAGCTTATGTCTCCTCTTGCTGTCTTTTCCACTTTCGTTGTCCTCGCCCCTTCCGGATATTCCCTTTGGACAGATAAAGAAATGGTGATCTGAAGCGCTCCCCCTCCTGCAGTCTATTCTTCTGCACAGGTAAGTGTCTCTACATTTATTATTTTCTTTATGCAATCCCGAGCACTTCTTACATGCTACCAGTTTATTAACAGCATTCATTTTTTCAGTCAGCTTCAACTCTTTGAATCTTTTGCAAAAGAAAATCTTCTCTACATGCCCACATCTCCGCAGACAATACAACCTCCATCTCTTCTTATAGAACATGTGGAAGAATATTTTCTTTCTGGTTTCTCTGGCTACTCCAAGCTGTTCCAGTTTTTCCAGGATTTCCTCTTGGGTTTTCAGGAACTTGAGGAGGCCGTCAAAATGGTTGTCAGGGGTTACACCATTTCTGGGGTTGGTCATGAAGACAAGTCAGTCTTTCTTTATGGTGTCAGGTAGCTTGCTTTCTATGGACCTGGTTACAAGCCGGTTCTTGATGGTACCTATGTTGCCGAGCTCTGTGAGGACTGCCAGGGCTTTCTCCACAGTCTGGATTAAGTCAATTACCTTTCTTGGTTGATGCTCTCAAGACAGGAATCTTCTGCAGTTCTTCAATTATTTCTAAGGCAATTGTGGACTTATTTCCAAACCCGTTCTCCAGCACTCTGAACATGTCTTCAGCACAGTTGCACATAGTCAAACGAAGGTTTTTGGAGATTCTTTCATCCACACTGTCCAAAAGTTGCATCTTTGTCGGTTCCCCTTGCTTTTGCAGGCTTTCCCAGTCTTTCATCCATCTGTAGAAACTTCTTTTACAGCCATGAAGTTTGGGCAGACTTGCCGGCTTTAACCTCACAATGGGAGTGGTCTGTGCTACTGAAGTGGCCGTGTTGTTCGTTGTTGCTGCTGCCACTGCCACTGATGCACTTTTCTCCTCCTCTGCAATACTTTGTGCCATGACAAAGTTCCTCTTCTTGCTTCAAGTTTTTTTTTGGCTGGTTTTACATCCTTCACCCAGCCTTCTAGATCAGCTTTTTCTGTTGCTGGAATCCACATCTCCCACGATGCTTGGCTATTAGTTGCCCTTTGAACCAGCTTCACCATGAAAGTCAGTTGCTTCTCATAGCCATCCTGATTCACAGCAGGGACCAGTATTGCAGCAACATCATCACAAGCTCCCTCTGCTTCCCGGATTGCAGCTCGCAGTTCATCTTGTCCATATCTTGACAACAGGTTGGTTTGAACTATTTTCCGGACCTCATCCAATCTTGTCTCACATTCATTGATTGTTTTCTCCAGTGGCTTCAATGTCCTTTTAGTAGTCCAGCTCTGTATTCATCATTTGTTTCACTGACATTCCTAGCCTCAGCTGTGAGCTTCTGGAACTCCTCTCGTAGTTCAGCCTCAGTCATGCACTGTGCTCCTCTGCTAAGGAAGTTAGCAGGGCCGTAGCCAGGATTTTTGAAATCCTCTGTTGAATTTTTAAAATGTAATGTCTAAGCATACTACTGAGTCATGGCCTAATATTCTAATGCCATGTTTAGTCACATTATTACCTATCCATCCAAACATCCAAATAATATTATTTATGGATAATTCATACAGTGACTGAACATGGCCTAAATAATATTCTGATTTATTGCATGTCCTTTTATTTTTTAGCCTAGGCTACATTTACAGTAGGTTACAGGTTAGCATCTCTATTGGCTATCTGTTACATCTGTAGGCTAGTTCACTATTTTTCTCATTCTCTTAGCTTAGTACAGTTCTCACCAAAAAAAAAATCATTTGACTGAATGTTTTTTCGAGCTGTAGCCAAGTCATGTTTCCAATTTGTCATTTGTGAAACATGTTACAGGGCATTTTACTTGACACGTGCTAAAAAAAAGATTTACAGCCTCACACCACACCATGTTCTCTAATGCATCACATCAAGTTTAAATATTTGACCAACAGGGTTTTACAGGAGGATGATCTGAACAGCTGTTCTATTCACACTTAAAAATGTTTTGTCTTTTCCGTGTAATTTTCAATCTATAAAATCAAACCATCTACAGAACTTTTCAGTGCGCTATTTTTCTACTTTTTCTTCTCATCATCATTAATTATTATTGTTGTAAATAATATTGTTTAAAGTCAGCCTCTTATCGTTTAATAGAAATAACAAACAGCAACTTTTGCATTCCTGTCAGTCTGATGGCGAGTTATCTGTCAAACTAACCAAAAACTTCTTAGTGATCATTATAAAGTTTCAGGGCGTTCCTGTAACATGGTAACTCACGGTGCCAGAGGGGAGGGAGAGACGCTGAATGAAGCCGTTTACACAGATACACTGCAAACAGTCCAGACTATAGTTTTTATTTCACATATGTAGCACACAACAGGAGACTCTCCGTGTCAGACGAGTTCTCACGTGATGACTAAACTAAAAAACTAATTGATAAGGTAGCAGCGCGACGAGTCCTTGCTAGCTAAGCAGCTAAACTTTAGCGCCGCTCCGTGTTTAGATCCCGCCCTGTGTGGGTCACTACACTGTCATTAGTCAGGCGCGCACACGCTGTTAACGATACCATTGGCTGTAGAGTGTGACAATCTGTCAATAAAAATCAGCCACAGGTTCTCCTCCGATCTACACTGATCTCATAAGTTACTTGGGATTGATGCAGCCTCTTACCACTATGTTGCATCTTTTCTCCGATTCATTCAATTGCCGTTCTAAAAACAGACCTGCAGACCTCACCTCGGAGTATCATTATCTTCCTCCTGTCATCTGAAAATGTCCCGCAATTTCCACCTTTACATCAGATAACTTCCTGCGTGCGGTTTCAAAATAAAATCTGTCCGTTGTGTTAATATGTTTAACATGATGCTGTTTGGGGCTTCTTCTATTTTTTTCTCTCAGAAATTTTTAACGAGGTCCGGACCTCAGTGACATCATAGCTGGCTACGGCCCTGGAAGTTAGCTATTTTTGTGAAAGCACTTTTAGCCAGTGTCCTCTCCTGCTTTAGTTGCTTGACTGTTTTTTCAAAGGTCTCCTCAGCCATCTTGGAGATTTAGTTAGTACAGTCAGTCAATATAATTCAATACAGCTTCCCCTCTGCATCAACAGCTTTTCTTCTGACTTTGAGGCCTTTAATCCTTTTGTCTCTACTATCACATGGAAGCTGGTTATCAACTGTCAAGCTCTCCTAAGTTTTGCTTCAGCTGCTGCCCAAACTTGAAAATGGCATGGATCGCTCATAAAGGGTGCAAAGGGACAACTCAATCTTCTTGTCTGTTTTATTTCCAGTCTCTATATCTGCAGTATATCTCAGATAGATTCGGATAGACAGATAGATAGGTTGATAACCTTAAAAGAAACAGAAATGTACAAAAAATGCAATTATTTTCCACATAATGCAATTATGCAACAAAATCACATCTTTTAATAAATTAAAGATTTCTTAATTCTCATGTAAAAATTTTACTTCTCTCATTTAAACAAAATCACTTATTTAAATAAATTACACATTCAAAAATGTCTACTAATTTTTTTTTCATGGTTTATTTGATAGGGACAGATACAGATCATGTGGGTTGTACAACAATCCAACAGAAAGCATCATAGCATTTATAGCTTTAGCTAATTTCCAATGCCCGTCCTAGAGGGGCCTTTAAAATAACATACAAAAAACCTGTTTTTTAAAAAACATCTTATCCATTCATCCAACCCTCCACTCAACCATCTATCCATCAATGCATAAACAATATCTTCCTATCCATTCATCCGTCCCTCCATTCATCCATAAAATATATTAAATAACATGATCACATATTAGCCTACCTTTCACTGAATCTTGGCCTAGAAATTAACTAACATGATGCAGGTACATGCACATACACACATTCACGCACACACACACAATTCACAGTCCCGTCCCCCACACACACACATGCACACACACCCACTCTTAAAATACACCCACATTTCCCTATATGTGGCTACATACTTGGTTGTCTTTTAGGAATTCCTTCATTTTGCTCCTGAACCGCCCATGACTGTGAATGGCCTTGAGCTCGGTTGGCAGACTATTCCATATATTAACTCTCTTAATAAGGAATGATGACTGGCCAAAAGAGGTTTTGCGGTCAGGTACCCTACAGTTCCCTGCAGCGGCTTTTCTCGTTGACCGCCCTACAGCCTGCATCGGTTGGACCAGGTCACAGAGAACCTGAGGGCCTTGACCATGCAGGCATTTGTAAGTTAATGTTGGATGAAGCTATATAATTATCAAAGCTGAGCATGTTCAGGTCCCGCAGAACATCGCAGTGATGAGATCTTAGCGGCCTCTTACCTAAGGTCTTTAGTGCTCGATTGTAGAGTCTCTCCAGATGTTTGATTACCGAAAGACTTGCCTGCGACCATGCAGTTACACAATAGCTGAGGTGTGAGAAGATCATTGAGTGTAAATATATGTTGGCTGCTTCAAATGTTAAGCAATCTCTAATTAGTCTGAAGGTAAATAAGTTCAGTCTAACTATTTTGCAGATTTTCTTAATGTGCTTATCAAATTTGAGATGTGCATCCAGCATCAGACCTAAATATTTAACTTCTGTGACCTGGTTAATTGGTTGATTATTGATGTTAATATTTAGAGCAATTGGTGTGGGGCACCTCCCAGAGGAAAAGCAAATTGACACTGTTTTATTGACGTTAAGCGCTAGACAAGACCTGTCAAGCCAAAGAGCTACAGCCTCCAGATTTTCATTTAACTTGTGGGAGACTGCAGCAGCTGTTTTACCATGGGCATAAATAACAGCATCGTCCGCATACATTTGAAAATCAGCCCCTTGGCATGAATCAGGGAGGTCATTGATAAACATACTGAAGAGTACCGGTCCTAACACCGACCCCTGTGGAATTCCAGTTTTTGTTTTTAAAAATGATGATTTTGCATTGTTAATGGCAACACATTGTTCACGGTTTGAAAGGTATGATTTGAACCAAGCCACTGTTTTTTCTGCAAAATTATAATTGTCAAGTTTAGATATTAGCTGTGGTTCACAGTGTCAAATGCATTGAATGCAAGATCTAAAAACACTGCCCCCACCAAGTTACCTTTATCTATATAAGATTTAATTTGTTCCAAGAGGAAACAATTTGTGCTCTCTGTTGAGAATTTGGCCCTGAATCCAAATTGCAATGGATGTAAATGTGTGTTGCTTTCTAGGTGTTCCATTAATTGTGTTGCAACCGCCTTCTCCAAAGTCTTAGATAGGGCAGGCAGGATGCTGATTGGCCAGTAATTGTTCAATTGGTCCGTCGCTCCAGATTTAAATATAGGAGTAACCCTTGCTTGTTTCCAGGCTTCCGGAAACATCCCACTTACCATAGAGGTGTTTATCAAGTGGGTTAGCGGTTCAGCCAGTGCATTGACATGTGTTTTTACAAAGGCTATATCTAAATTAAAAAGATCTTTTGAATGGGTGGTTTTGAGTTTTTTATTATCTCTACTACTTGGTTCTTGGATAACATTTGGCCTTTCTTTTCAGCTATGGTTGGGCCTGACCAGACACTTGTCTTAAAAGTTCTGGCTATGTCCTCAACTGACCCAACAAAATAGTCATTAAGTGTCTGCGCAATTGTTCCACTGTCTGTGAGAGTTTGATCTCCAATTTTGAGTTCCTGCACTGTGCTTTGAGCTTTCTGCGGTTTTATTAAGCTTTTAATTTGTTTCCAAATAAATGAGCTATTGCCCTTAGCCTCCGTTAAAAGTGTAATGTAATAAGTTGCTTTAGCTGCACGTAGTTCTTTAGTGACTCTGTTACGGAGCCATTTATATAGGGCTTGGGCTGTGTTTGTACGACTCTTTAAACAAGCCTTGAGCGCAAAATCCCATTGTTTCATTAGTTGTCTAATAGATGAGTTAACTCACAGAAGGGAATTTTTCCTTTTAGATTTTTTAGCCGTTTTGAGGAACTTTGAGATAATTTCATTAGTTCACTGCAGCATGTGTTCGGGTCAGTACTTTGCAGAACATCGTTCCATGTTACCTCGCTTAGTTCGCGTTCCAAAATTGGTAGATCTTGCTTTGGTATTATGAGTTTATCTGCGTTCGGTAGGCCTAGTCTATAATTGACAAAACGTTTCTTGGTTCATTTCCTAGCTGCCAAGCTCATATTATGATCTGATAAGGCCGTTATGAGGTTAAACATTTTTATTATGCGTTCAGTCCTGTTTGTGAATATTAGATCTATTTGGGACTGAGTTGATTGTCACTTTTCAGTTTACTTCTGGCTTTTTTATCTGCCCAGTTAATGTTGAAATCGCCGAATATCATCACCTCTGCTTTGTGAGAGATCGCTTTAAGCAGTTTCTCTAACTTTTCATAAAATCCACTATCAAATGTGGGCGGGTTATATAGGACTAGAATGCGGAAATGCATCTCCGGGATAGATAAACATTTAATCCAAGTCACTCAATAGAAACATCACAGTCAAACTCAACTTCAGTTTATCTGAAGGAGTCCCTAATATATACAACCCCCTCTACCAATTTTCCTATCTTGTCTAAAACAATTGTACACGTCAATAATTGAGGTTAACACCTTGCCATGAAGCCAGCTTTCGCTAAGGCACAAGAAATCCAAATTCATTATGCCCCACCGACCACTATGACCCCTATGACCCCGGCCTACTAAATATTGCCCATGACTGCCCGTGACTCCCCTTAACAAACACACTACTCATGAAACTACACGCACATCATTCATTGCTCATTAAATTATGACGTCTGCCACACTGTGACACATATAGATTGTCTTTTACCATCTTTTTCTGTTATCTCACATTATTAAGAGTTGCACATATCCTGCTGTCTAATGAGATGGTCAGAAGCAAACAGAACACTTAAACTAACACTTTAACACATGAGGAGGCCTCCAAGGCCAGCGATATCACCTCCCAAATCCTTTGTGCGTATGCGACAGTGAAGGCACCATAAACAAAGGCAGATAGCGGGGAACAGGCAGTTGAGGCCAGGAACATTTTGTTTTCTTCAACAGGGTGACGTCGTGTGCTGAGAAACTGGGACGAGTTTGTGCACCAACGATGGGAGGGCTAAAGTCTAAACCACGGTTTCTCCCCACCTTTTTTACTTGATTGTCCAATAATAGTATTCATCCTATCTATATGATTGACCAATGACAATTCAACACATACATTGTGACAGCAATATATAATGTGTTACATGCTGAAATTCTGCATCTTTTTCTGGGCGACTGGTTGCAGTTAACAGCGTTGCTGCTTAGGGCTCTGCTGCCTGCGATTTTTCAAACAGAGAAAGTCTGTGATCAAGCTTCTTGCTTAATGATACAATTCTTCTTATTAAATAGTTAACAGTACGTCATAGTCTGTCTTCTCTATTGGTCTGTCTACTTTCACCTCTCAAACAAACGAACACGCCTGACAGTTTGAGTCCAATAATAATGATTTAATTTCATCACATTTAGGGAGAAGGCTTCTAATATTTAGGTGCCCCCCAAATATACCCCTAGGTTTAACAGCAGGGTCCCTTATAACTTTAGCATGATAAACTGTTTGAAAAATATTGATCTGTTTGTGATTCAGTTTGTTATACTTGGTGCAGTTTTGATGCGTCCTCTAGACGGGTCCGGCATGCCTGGAGCTGTGGATTGTGTGTATGCGGTTGCCTCCGCACTGCTCCCCCAGCAGCGACCAGCTGGAGTCCCCAGGTTGCACGTCGCCTCCGGCTCTCAAACCAACACCCCCCAATGCGAAACAGTCTGATTCTGGCTGGAAAGTCAGGGTTCCTGACACAAGGTCGGGTGCCATGATGGAGCAGTTGGTAACTCTCCCCGCGGTCTAGTTCTCGCTTGCAGAGTGCATCTCCGCGGAGTGCTCCTCCGGGGATGTGTGCCTGCAGCTGAGACTCGGCGTTCCCTGTAGGGTTTCGCTGGGGCCTGGATTCAGTTGGATATCACTGGCTAGCAATATCAGCAGGATGTGAATTATGGCTGTTTTTATCCAGGCATGCTTATTGTTCCGAGTGTGTTTTGCGTTCTTTGGACCTGATGTGCATGTTCGTGCCTGGCCATTTTTGAGTATGCAGGAAAAAATGACATGGCTACCAAAGCCAAATGTGTGTAGGCTAGGGTTCAGTGGAAGCAGTAGGTCCACGTTTCTGGTTAAGGTGAGCAAGCATTGTCCTTTTGTCAACAGTACCAGCGTCAGCAATACGCATGTGAGTAGTATTGGTAGGTCATCTTGAAGTTTGCTTGTAGGCAATTTCAGATGGTGCCGGCGTTGTTTGCCAGAAATTAGTCCATACCTCTTAAAACTACTCACTCTGGGTCGAGGCGGCGGGTTGTTTATCTTACACGCATAAAACGTTGATAAGTAGAAGCAGAACTTTCAGCGCAGAGCCCAACAAACCACGCTTACCAGTGTCTGTCTCTGCCACCTGCGACGCACCTACCTGCGCCATGTTGATATACATGACAGCAATTTAAGTAATTATCAACGAGACTCAAGTTATTACTTACAAGAGTTAATGAAGTAACACAGTAAACCATATATTAGATGTAATGTCCATAGAATAGATGTGTGTGTATATATATACACTGCTCAAAAAATTAAAGGAACACTTTTTTTATTGGGTATGGCATGAGGTCAATTGAACCTGTCTGATAATGATCTGGTCGGTTAAGTAGCAGAGGGTGTGGTTAATCAAATTCAGCTGTATTGGTGTGGATGGAATTAACAACAGGGGCACTAGAGTGGCAACAATGAGAAAACCCCCAAAACAGGACTGGGTTTGCATGTGGTGGTCATTTCAAGTTTCTCCCTCTCGATCTTTTTTGGCTGGTTTTCCACTAGTGCTGGTTTTGGCCAGAGTCATTATCACTACTGGCAGTATAAGGCGATTCCGTAACCCTATAGAAGTTGAACAGGTTGTCCAAGTCCTCAAGGATGGCACATCCACACGTGCCGTAGCAAGGAGATTTAATGTGTCTCCCAGCACAATCTCCAGAACATGGCGGAGATTTCAGGAGACAGGCAGTTACATTAGGAGTGCTGGACAGGGCTGTAGAAGGTCCTCAATGTCCTGTAGTGGGCCCTGTGCTCACCGCCCAGCACCGTGGAGCTCGATAGGCATTTGCGAGAGAACGCCAGAATTGGCAAGTCCACCACTGGTGCCCTGTACTTTCCACAGATGAGAGCAGGTTTACCCTGAGCACCTGTCATGGACGTGAAAGAGTCTGGAGAAGACAAGGAGAATGCTATGCTGCCTGCAACATCGACAAGAGTATGCAGGCAGTACCTGGAGGATGAAGTGTATATGTATATGTATGTATATGTATGTATGTATGTATGTATGTATATAATATATTAATATAATATAGATAATAATATTCTATAGATAGAAAAGAGATATAATATCTATATATAATAATATATCTAATAGATATCTTATCTATATAATAGATATATAGATCTAGATATCTATAGATAGAATATATATATATATATATATATCATAGATCTATATATCTTAGAATATTATATATATATATAGATATATATATATATATCTATATATAAATATATATATATATAATATATATATATATATATATATTATATACTATTACTATTTTATATCTTATTATCAGATTATGTATTTGTATATATATATAGGTGATATATAAATATATTAGTATAGATATATCATATATAGATAAGATATATATATATATATATATAGATATATATATAGATATATATATTAAGGTATATATATATATTTGATATATATTATATTATAGTATTATATATATATATATATATATGGTGTAGATAATATATATAT